>NC_077228.1:278235219-278554906 GCF_027887165.1 Monodelphis domestica
TATTTATGTAGAGCTTTAAAATTTGCAAAGCTCTTCACAAATGTTTTATCTTTTTGTCCTCTCAACAACCTGGGAAGAAAAGTGCTTTTGCATTTGAGGACAAGGAAACTGAGGCAGAGGTTAAGTAACTTGCATAGGGTCACACAGCTGATAAGTAACAGAGGTTAGATTTGAACCTAAGTCTTCCTGACTTCAGATTTAGCACTTTTACCTATCATACCATTCTTTTTTTTTTAGTTCATTTATTTATTTAATTAATTTAGAATATTTTTCCATGGTTACATGATTCTCATTCTTTACCTTTCTTCCTCCCTTCCACCTCCCATAGCCAGTGAGAAATTCAAGTAGGTTTTACATGTATCATTGATCAAGACCTATTTCCATATTATTAATATTTTCAATAGAGTAATCATTTAGAGTCTACATCCCCAATCTTATCCCCATAGAACTATGTGATCAAGAAAATGTATTTCTTCTGACCTATCACACCATTCTTAATGCCAAACATATTGTCAGAGAATTATTCCTCTAAGTGCTGTGGTTATTTGGTGACAACTTATTTTGCTGTAAATCCCATGACTCCAATGCTTCCTGAAACAACCTTTTAAAAAATAGTTTATATGTATGCTAAAATTGTGAGTATGTATTAAATGTATGAATATTCAGTACACTTTGGAATTAACAGCAAATTCTTAAATATATTTCATCAATAGTTAAATAGTAATCAAATAATTCTTTTTTCAGATTTCAAAAGCTAAACATTCCTTGCCTTCAATTAGAAATTGCACATACCATTGAACGCATTCTTCAGTTTTATGCTGCCGAACTTGAATCTACAAAAAAAGTAAATATTCTGTTCATAATTGGAAACTTGGAATAATCTGTTCATGCAAAAGTAACATTTCTTTTGAAAATCTTTGAAATCATTTGGCTTTTAGACTCAAGATAATTCTTTAGGGCAATCAGTGGTAAGCCTCTTTACTACCCTAGAGACTTGTTTTTGTTCCACAAGAACCATTTTAATTTGTTCCATTAGAAGGATTACTGTAGATTCATTGTACCAAGTATGCTCTCTCTCTCATTTCCTGTTCCAAACTGATAATGGTGGTGGAATGATGTGCAGGTGGGAGTTAGCCAAGAAAATGTGTTTTAGCGGGGTTATGAGTGAGCATCAATTTATTGGCCATGATAGTCCACCCTTTATGGCAGCTATCATAAATTGGTTTAATAATGGAGAACTATGCTTTAAAAGACTCTAAAAAGGAGCATTCCCTTTGATCTATCAATTCAATTACTACAACTGTATCCCAAAGAGTTCAAAAAAGGGGAAAAGATCTATTTGTACAAAACTATTTGTTATAGCTCTTTTTGTGATAGCAAAGAATTAGAAATTGAGAGGTTGTCTATCAGTTTGGAGAATGGCTGAACAAGTATATGATTGTGATGGAATATTGTGCTATGAGAAATGACAAGCAAGATTATTTTGGAAAAATCTGGAAAGACTTCTATAAACTGATGCAAAGTGAACTGAGCAGAACCAGAACATTGTTCAGAGCAATATTTTTTTATGAAAAACTGTGAATGACCCATTTATTCTCAGCAATGCAATGATCCAAGACAACCCCAGAGACTTATAATGAAAAACGCCATCTGCCCAGAGAAAGAACTGATGCAGATTGAAACACACTTTATTTCACTTTTTGTTTGTTTGAAACCTTTTCCACAAAATGACTAATGGTGAAAATGTTTTACTTGATTGCACCTGCAAACTATAACAGATTGTTTATTATCTCAGGGAATGGGGAAGGGTGGAAGGGAGTGGGGGACAGAAAGTAAGGGAGCATTTGGAACACAAAACTTAAAAAAAAGAATGTTAAAAATTGTTTTTACATATAATTGGGAAAAATAAAATATTTTTAAAAATAGAAAATGAAAGTATACCATTATGCTTACTATCATATATTTGACAGCAGTTTTAAAATTACAGCTTTATCTTGCTAACAAAGACGACCCTCCCCTGGCCAGAAATATGCCTCCTATAGCAGGAAAGATACTGTGGGTGAGGCAGCTCTACCGGAGAATTAGTGAGCCAATCAACTACTTTTTTGTAAGCTGATAATAATGTTCTATAAATTCTCTTGTTCTGACTAATAGTAATATGCTTTGTTCAATTTAGCAAACTTCTTACATTGAAGTTGCAATATCTCTTGTGATAATCTTCAAATCTTATATCAATCATATAAATACAGTGGCCATAATTGAATATTTGGTGCATAACTTTTTGTTTTAGTTCACAAAAGAGGGGTGGGTGAGGATCATCTTTATAAAAATTATGCAAGTCACATATACTCTTTTTTAAAAACCTTTACCTTTCATCTTAGAATCAGTACTGTAAACTGGTTCCAAGGCAGAAGAGCAGTAAAGACTAGGCAGTGGGGGATATGTGACTTGCCCAGGGTTACACAGTTAGGAAGTGACTGAAGTCAAAGTTGAACCCAGGACCTCCCACCTCTAGGCCTGACTCTCAATCCACTGAGCCACCCATTTGCCCCCAAGAACATATATTCTTAATTGTTCTGACAGCAAATAAAAAGATTTAGAGATGGAATAAACTTGAGACATTATAAGGTCTAATGACTTTATTTTATAGATGAAGAAGCTGTGTTCATGTGATTTCCTAGTAGCCAGGAAAAATTTTGGTTCTTTCATAAGTCAAAAGCATAATAGTTGCCATCAATCTCCTGTGCTCAGGCCTGGCTTTTGGTCCACTGAGCTACCTAGCTGCACCTCTTGTATCTTTCTTAATGGAGCTTTTTTGACTGCCATATGATACTGTTGATTCATAGTGAGCTTGTAGTCCACTAAAACCCTTAGATTGTTTTCAGATAACTATCTATCCTTTCCTCCCCACAACTCCCACTATTTTGTACATTTAATAATAATTATAATAATAGCTGACTTCATATTGTGCTTACTATGCGCCAGGTACTGTTGCTAAGTACTTTATAGTAATTTCATTTGATCATCACAACCATCCTAGGAAGTAGGTGATATTACTCTCCTGATATTATAGTTGAGGAAAGTGAGGCAAATGGAAGCTAACTTGTCCAGGATCACTTAGAAGGTCTTTCTGACTCCAGGCTCTATATTCTATCTACAATGCCACTTACCTGATATTTGTGAAGTTGATTTTTTTAAGGATAAATATACATATATATGTATAATTTTTGAGGATACATTTATCCCTATTAAATATAATCTTTTTAAGTCTATTTTTTAATTTTTAAAATTTTAAATTAAATATAAAAATAAAATGAGCCTTATGTTTTAACTTGGTAAGATCATTTTGTAACTTCACTTTGTTGCCACTTTCTCTCCTCTGACACTACCACCACTTGAATCTAGGCCCTCATCACATTACACCTCAATTACTGCAATAACCTGCTGGTATGTAGGTCAGCCTCAAGTTTCTCCACACCCCATTCAACCATTTAAGTGACTTTTCTGAAAAGCAGGTAAGATCATGTCACACACACACACACACACACACACACACACACACACACACACACACACATTCAGGAAGTTCCAATGGCTTCCTTTTGTCTTCAGGATCAACTACAAAATGTCCTTTTTGGCATTCAGAGTCATTTATAGCTTAGCCATTTCCTACCTTTTGCTCCCTAACTTGTATTCTTCTTTGCTGGTTTCCTGGATATTCAAGCCATCATACTCCATCTCTGGGCTCTGGAAATTCTCTCTGGCTGTCTACCCCTTCATCTCTCCCCAACTGCCCCCTCTTCCCCACCATGACTGGAATGCTCTCCCTCCTCTGCTCTAACTACTCACCTCCCTGGTTTCCTTTAAGTCCCAACTAAAGTCTCACCTTCTACAGGAAACCTTCTACAAACCCTCTTAATTTCAGTGCCTTCCCTCCTTTAATTATTTCCTCTTTAATCTATTATATAGCTTGGTTTTATATACATTTGTTGGCATACTTTCTCTTCCTTAGCCCCAGTAGATTGAGGGCAAGGACTTTCTTTTGCCTTTTTTTTGTATTTCCGAAGCTTAGCACATAGAAAGCACTTAAAAAAATGTTTAATGAATTGAATTGCAATTTAAAAAAAGTTCTAAGAACAATCAGTAGTTAATCTCTTTCTTTTTTTTTTAATAAAAGAACAATTCAGACATCTTGTCAAGTCCAGAGGGTAAAGCAGTTATTCGACAATACAACAAAATTTCTTATGTCCTGGTAGAATTTGAAGTACTCTACCATACAGCCTGGGTCAAAGAGATTTCACAGTTACAATATGGTAAGTAAGTAGTTGTGTAAGAAAGAAATTATATGCTTTTGGATTGTTGTCAAATGATTTTGAATGGATTCATGGTTATATTTAAACTATAGTAAATTAAATTTAATGTTTGCAGATATCAAAATTCTTCATGTATGATTTGAACTCTTCAGTCATCTATTATTACAAATGTGTAGGTACTCCCTTTATTGAGGAAGATCCCATCACCTCTAAAATTTGGTAGAGGTCTTCCTGAGTTTCTATGGCCAATAAATTCATCACCCTGAAACAGATCTTTTATGCACTTCACTGAAATTGTCTAGGTCCTAGGAAATTAAAATCACTTGGCCAATATTCAAAGCCTATCAGATGACAATTATTGTAACAAATAATGTGGCTTTTCTTTTTAGTTGTTTCCAAGGATTTTCCAATATGAATCCACACTGTGCCATAATAGCCAAAACAAACCCCAAAGCAATCTAAGGTTATATTAAGAGAGGTTCAGTCCCCAGGACATAGGAAGGGAGAGTCTCACTATGCTCTGTCCTGGTGAGATTATATCTGGAATAAAATGGTTAGTTCTGAGACCCCAATTTCAGGATGGGCATTACCTAGCTAGAGTGTAGTTGAGTTGATCAGGATGAGTTTTGTTTATACTAGGAATTCCACCTGAAATGGCGGATTGCCTTCCTCTCCATATATGTACATATGTATCCATCACTTCATTTAAGAAACTGTCTAAGATTCCCTCCTGTGGCAGGGGAAAAAAAGGAGGGAAAGGATAGGGAAAAGGAAGGGTAGGAAGATATCAGGGGTCCTCCCCCTCTGCCTAGTGGCAGGGAAATTGACCAGGATTTCTTCTTCTTAACTAGGCTAAGGAATTTAAATCAAATCAAAACTAGACTCAATAGAAAGTCAGGTAGGTTTATTTGGGATTTTAGGAAAGGGAAGGTTTGGGAAGGTATAGGAAAGTTTGATCTTCCACAGGTATGCAGGGATCAAAGCTCTCCACCTAGGTTTGGGAAAAAAGGTGTCAAAATCCAAGCTTCTCTTTTTTATTCACCCTCAGACACCTCTCCCAAAGGAAGTGGGGTGTGTCCAAGGAAGTTGCAGTAGAGAGTTCTGGGAGATACAGTTTCCCAAAGCCTAGATCAATTTCGAAGAGCACTCTCCTTAAAGAATTCATTCTGTATGTTACTGTTCTCTGACCAGCCCTTTCTTGGGTTTTCACTCACCATCTGCTCAGTTTATGCTTACATTTCCCTTGTTTTCCTAAACATTGACTCTTCAATTTCTTGCTGCACTTCTTTTTTTTTTTAATTTAGAGTATTTTCCCATGGATATATGATTCATGACTTCCCCCCCAACTTCTCCACCCACCCCCCCAGAGCTGACAAGAAATTGTGCTGGGTTATACATGTATCATTGTTCAAAACCCATTTCCATGTTATTCATATTTTCAGTAGAGTGACCTTTTAACATTAAAACCCTAATCATATACTGAACCATGTTTTTCTTCTGCATTTCTGCTCCCACAGTTCTTTCTCTGGATGTAGATAACATTCTTTCTCATAAATTCCTCTGGATTGTCCTGGGTCATTGCATTGCTGCTAGTAGAAAAATCAATTACATTTGATTGTGCCATAATGTATCAATCTCTATACAGTATTCTCCTGGTTCTGCTCCTTTCACTCTGCATCAATTCCTGGAGGTCATTCCAATTCACATGGTATTCCTCTAGTTCATTATTCCTTTTAGCATGATAGTATTCCATCACCATCAGATACCACAGTTTGTTCAGCCATTCCTAAATCAGAGGGCATCCCCTCATTTTCCAATTTTTTTGTCACCACATAAGAGCATGACTAAAACTATTTCTGTGCAAATCTTTTCCTCTATTATTGCTTTGGGGTACAAACCCAGAATAGGTATGGTTTGGATCAAAGGGCAGACATTCTTTTAAAGCCCTTTGCACATAGTTCCAAATTGCCCTCCAAAATGGTTGGACCAATTTAAAAGTCCACCAGCATCTTGCATTATTGTCCTAATTTTGCCACATCCCCTCCAACATTTATCACTTTCCTTTGCTGCCATATTGGCCAATCTGATAGGTGTAAGGTGGTACCTCAGAGTTGTTTTGATTTGCATTTCTTTAATCAGAAGGGATTTAGAACACTTTTTCATGTGCTTATTGATAGTTTTGATTTCATCATGTGAAAACTTCCTACTCATGTCCCTTGACCATTTGTTGATTGGAGAGTGGCTTGATTTTTTTGTAAATTTGACTTAGTTCCTTATATATTTAGGAAATTAAACTTTGGTCAGAGAGTTTTGTTATAAAAATATTCTCCCAGTTTGTTGCTTTCCTTCTAATTTTGGTTGCATTGGTTTTGTCTGTACAAAACCTTTTTCATTTGATATAATCAAAGTCATTAGTTTTACATTTTGTAATGTTCTCTATCTCTTGCTTGGTCATAAATTCCTTCTTTTCCCACAGTTCTGACAGGTATACTATTCTATGTTCGCCTAATTTATTTATGATTTCACTCTTTGTATTTAAGTCATTTACACATTTTTAATTTATCTTGGTATGGAGTCTGAGATGTTGATCTAAACCTAATTTTTCCCATACTGTTTTCCAATTTTCCCAGAAATTTTTGTCAAATAGTGAGTTCTTGTCCCAAAAGCTGGGTTCTTTGGGTTTATTGGTTGCTGAAGTTATTTACTCCTAGTCTATATCATTGATCCACCCTTCTGTCTTTTAGCCAATACCATCTTGTTTTGATGACTACTACTTTATAGTAAGTACAGTATAAGATCTGGTACTGCTGGGCCCCCATCCTTAATTTTTTTTTTATTATTTTCCTTGATGTTCTTGATTTCTTATTCGTCCAGATTAACTTTGTTATAATTTTTTTTTAATTCTATAAAAGTTTTTTTGGCAGTTTGATAGTTATGGCACTGAATAAATAGATTAATTTGGGTAAGATTGTCATTTTTCTTATTACACTTCTTAGATGCATCAGTGGTCTCATTGATGTCTGATTCTTCCCAGTGATTCAGATTGAGTCCCATCCTCCACACTTTCTTGTCCTGTGTGACTCTTGTTCATTTTCAAAGTAAAGTTATTCAGTGTATGTTTGTTTTGTTCCTCAACTAGATGACAAACTCCCCAAGAAAGTTTTACTTGTTAGGATAGGATTTTAGGCAAGGGATACACAAGAGGAAAAAACGTATAAAAATCTGCTTTATTATTTAGGAAGGGAAAGGAATAAGGGCTTAGGGATTTGCTTATTCTTATTCTTATTCAAAACTAACTAAACTATACTAATTAGGTTACGAAACTAAAAAGCTTAACCAAATACCCAAATCTCACAGAGCAGTCCAAAAGCAGTTAGAACCAGGATCAGTTGTTAGATGTCCAAGTAAAACTGAATGCTGCCAGCAGCTAGATACAGGAACCCTTCCTCAGTTTCAACACAGGGAAATCCTCTCCCAACCTTCCATGCAACCTCCTCAGGAGACCAGAAGAAAGTCTGTTCGGCCAAGATGGAATCTTCCCAGATCCTGCAGCTCTGGCTCCCATGTGACCGTTGGTCACATGCCACACCTAGGTGCGCATTTTTCAGTTTTTGCACAGTTTTGCAAATTTCAAACCTTTTCATCCTTTATCACATACTGCATTTATTGTTTTAGAATTTTTATAGTTTTATAGCATTTATTAAGTTCCTTCCAAAGTAGGTATCCTTTGGTCCTGGAGGAGTTTTTAGTTAGTGCTCTCTGAAGAAAGGCATTATATTGTTTCAGTGCTCCCAAATATATATTGATGCACTAGTACACTTGGTATATCTGATCCTTGTATTGTCCCCCATGTCAGGTGACTGACAAACATTCAAGGATCCAGAGAATGAGATGTGGGGAGAAAGATGACATGCATCAGGAAGGCCAATGAAACTGGTAGCAATCAGAGGCAAGGTTTATTGATCACAGCTAGTATTTTATAGAGAAAGTGATGAGGGCTAAGAGATTAGGTAAGCTTTTTAAATGAACAATGGTCAGTAATGATTTATAATCTTAGGAAATTAGTTACAATCTTAGTAAAATGACTTAGTTTACCTCACTGAAACTTAGTTTTCTATAGGATAATTATCCGATGTCATTATGTAACCATCTAGGTTTATCAGGGAAATGTTTGACTTCATTGAGTAGAACAAGAACAACCAGGGACTATTATCTGTGGTTTTTGATAATTGCCTAGTCTAGTATCATTTCTCCATTTGTGTGTACCAGGCCTTGTGGATACAAAGTGAAAACCAACAGCCTTTTCTCTCAAGGATCTCCACACACACACACATACACCACAAACACATATATACATAAATACATGCATACATATATAATACACACACAGAGTACATGCAAGGTGGCCTAAGAAGAGAAAATAACAGCTTTGGAAATGTGAAGATTCCCAACAAAGAAAACAATTTAAGAAGAAAGGAAGCCAGAGATTCTATGAAGCTGAGGTGAGAAAGAAGAGCATTCCTAAAGCAAATTGAGTAATAGAGAGTAAAATGAATCACTAATTTAGAGACCACGAGAATTAACATTTAAACAATCTATTTTGTTAAAGATTCCAGACTACCAAGATGTAATAGCATGTAAAAGAGGACTAACTCCAAAGCTATGTACCCTTAAAGCACCCTAAAAAGGTTATGTAAAGTTTATTAATAAATCAGTGGACCAATTCATCAGTGCAGGTAGCCTAAGTAAAGTCTTAATGATTTGGATTCAAGGATTATATAGCTAGGGTTTTGCTGATTTGGCAAATTTCAAAAGGCAAAGGCGCCCTTCCAGAGGCCTTAATGAGAGCCATTTGGAAGGAAAGCAGCTGAGTATAATTCATTTCTTAGGAATTGAAACCTGGGAGCTAGAATCAAGGAATCAAGCAAGAAAACAGTAAGTGGAAAACAGGTGTAGAGCAAGCATGGCTCACTAACATGATTTGTGTAAATCAGGGGTTAACTTATTTTGAGCCCTTTGGCAGTCTATTGAAGTTCATAGATCTCTTTTCTAAGGCTAATGTTTTTAAATACATAACATAAAATACATACAGGATTATGAAGGAAACGAATGATATTGAAATACAGTTATAAATGTGGTTTTTTAAAAAGAATTCTCAGACCCCTTCCCTGAAATCTCTCCATAGACCCTATTTAAGGACTTTTGATATAAAGGGACCATATTTCTGTGTAGCCACAGGCCTTACTCATCTGTGCTTCTGTTAACCAGCTGCAATAGCATTATCCATGGCCTGGCCATTTAGAAATAGAGTATAAGAACATATGAAAAGAATTATCAGTATAACTTGTTTTTTTTATCTAGCCTGGAAGGCTGTTGTAACCCAAAGAAGAGTGTTCCTGTAAATCACAAAGACAAAAAAAATAATGAAAATTACATAATGACTTCACAAGAACACAGAAATTGAGTGTTGGAAGGGACCACCATAACACAGTAGAATATTTGTCATTCAATCTTTGCTTGAATATTTCCTGCATTGAAGGAGAACCCTCTGCCTCTCCTGTCATCAAACCTAGATTAGCTTCTATTAAATATTCCTGTTTCCACCATCAGAGTCAAACAGAAAAAATCGAATTCTTCCTCCAGGTGACAGCTCTTAAAATACTTGAAAAATGCTACTGTTCCCCCTTAGTTTCCTCTTCTCCAGTCTGAACATGCTTCGTTTTCTCACAAGATTATTTTCATAGAATATTAGACTAAAGGCCTTTCTTTATCTTTCTCATCCTGGCTGTCCTCCTCTGGACGCTATCTAGCTTATCAATGTAATTTTTAAACTGTGGTACTCACAACGGAACACAATACTACAGAGGAAATATGTCAAGAGCAGAGCATACTGAGACTATCACCTCCCTTATCCCTATAAGCTACTCATGCCCCCTATTAATGCAGCCTAAGAGAATATAATCTTATTAGCTGTTTCACCTCCCTGATAATCCATATTCACCTTGTAATATGCTAAAAATCCCAGAATACATGCTTCCCTCATTTTATATTTGTGAATTTTTTTCTGTTTCTAAGTGTAGGACTTTAAATTCCTCCCTATTGAATTTCATCTTATTAGATGCAGTCCAGTGCCTATTAAGATACTTTTAGAACTTGACTCTTATCTAATGTTAGCTATCCCTCCAGCTTTAGTATCAATCTGCAAATTTGTTGAATCTACCACATATGCCCTATTATTAAGGTCATTGATTAGAATGAAAATAGCAAGGGGGCAGCTGATAGCTCAGTGAAGTGAGAGCCATACTTAAAGATGGAAGGTCCTAGATTCAAATTTAGGCTCAGACACTTTCTAGCTGTAGGAACTTGGGCAAATCACTTAACCCTCATTGCCTGGCCCTTATTGCCTTTCTGCCTTGGACCAATACACAACATTGATTCTAAGTCAAAGGATAAGGGCTAAAAAAATTTTTTTTAAATAGCACAAGGCCAAGAACATCCCTTTGAACACCCATTGGAGAAATTCTGACACATTTACATTAAGCCATTGACAATCCTTTGAGTCTGGCTATCCAACAAGGTGTGAATTCATCTAATTATATTTCAGTTAATCCATATCACTGCCTTCTCCACAAGAATAATAGGAGATAACTGTGTCAAACAAAATTCCCCTCTGCTAGTTTAGTAACTTGTCAAAAAAGGAAATGAGGTTATTTTGGCATGAACTTTTTTTTTCTTGGAAATTTTTATTTAATTAATTTAGAAGATTTTCCCATGGTTACAAGATTCATGTTCATTCCCCCATCCCCCTCCCATAGCCAATACACAATTCCTCTGGCTTTTACATGTATCATTGATCAAGATCCATGTCAATACCAATAATAGTTACACTAGAGTGATTGTTTAGAGTCTATATCCCCAATCATATCCCCATTGACCCTTGTGATCGAGCAGTTGTTTTGACATGAACTTTTCTTGATGAAGCCATACTGACCTTTTGTAATCATCATCTCTTTCTATCTAGATATTCACCTATTATTGTTTGTCAGTCATTTTAAAATTTTGCCTAACTCTTCATGACTCCATTTGGAATTTTCTTGGCAAAGATACTGGCATCATTTGCTTTTTCCTTCTTCAGCTACTACTATATGGTTTGCCATTTTTTTCTCTAGTATAGATGAGGAAGTTGAGGCAAATTAGATGAAGTGATTTTCCCAGGTTTGCATAGCTAGTCTGAGGCTAGATTTGAATTAGGGTCTTCCTGATTACAGACCCAACAAGTTGTATTAGCTTAAAAGTGTACTTAAACTTTTGAGACTCTATTTATAGTACTAGAATTGTTAGTAATACCTCTCTGAGATGAAAAACAAAGGCATAAATGAAAAAGAGAATAAATATAATCCTCAGTTTTTAGGCAACATGATTGTATGCTTAGTAAATAAAAATAAATTATTAAAAATTAATAGTAGTCATAAGTTAGTTAAGGTGTTGAAGAACTTGATAAACGCACAAAAATCAATTGCACTCCTATAAACTAGTGATTGCACTCCTATAAACTAGAGACAGAGCTAAAAAATGCAATGAAAAAAGAAACTCTTTTCACAATGTTAATAATAAAAACTATTAAATACTTGGATATTAGTTTAACTCAGGACACAAGAGATTTATCCTAAGAAAACTATAAGCCTTAATGGGAGAAATAGAGGAAAACATGAATAAATGCTGAGCCATAACTAGTTCCTGGCTAGGAACTTTAATATCACAAAGATAACAATATTTCCTAAGCTAATATATAGATATAATATCAAAGAAAGTCTCTATATTATATTTTATAAAAATTGATCATTTGATAGTCTAGTGATTACTGAGTTTTGAAACATTACAAAATGAGTTATCACAAGCATATGGTATTTGGGTTAAAAACTAAAACAAAAATTTGATCAGTGGAATAGAGATTCCAGCAATAGATTTAAACTATATTAATAACTTAACATATGACAAACCAGATGTTACACAGTGGACAAAAGAATCACTTATTCAGTGCCTTGGGGACAATTGAATTCCTACCATATGCTGCAATAAATTCCAGATGTGTCAATGAGTTAAACAGTTTTTTAAAAAAATCTATTAAAATACTATAAGAAAATGAAATAACATTTATGCTAGTTAGAAGAGGGAAAAATAAATTTGAGACTATTACAGAAATGGAAAATAAATACCATAAAAGAAAATACAGTGTTAGAATGCCATAGAACCTGCTCCTCTAGTCCATCCTTCTTGTTTTATAGATGAAGAAACTTAGGCCCAAAGTGGTAGCAGCCTTTCCCAAGGTTGTATTGCTAGGAACCAGCAGCAGAGCAGTCCAAAGGAACTGAACATTGTTAGTTCCTTAACTCTAAATCCAATACACTATAGTCACAACATATGGTTTAATATATAAAGCTAAGATATATTTACACAATGAAATCTACATAAATAATAGAAACATCACTTGGAAACTAACAGAATTTAACTGATCCTTGTTTATTATCCAAATAAATAAAAATGATAACAAACACATATAAGGTAAGTAACCAGAGCCCTTTTGGTTGATGGTCAAAAGAGATGAACACAGTTTACATATGTGTATAATTCTTTTGTCAATGACTCATGAGGCAAAGGGCTTGGGTATACACACTTGGAGGAGATTATTCATTTCAATGACTCCTTGTCTTGTCTCTCGTTCCTAGAGTGAGAACTTATTTATGAAACCTTCCATGTGTTGTTGCCAGACCCCCTTTACACATACATGCTAATAGCCTAGCATTTGTATAACAAAGTGCTTTACATGTATGACCTCATTTGATTCTTACAAAATCTTTAAGGTAGTGTAATAATAAAAATTGGTTGCCAAATGTAATAATTAAAAGTTTGGTTTGACAAAGTATGAGAATTTAAAAAAAGAATTGTTGTGGTTGCCATTTATAAAAATTAAAAATTAAACTATGAATATATTAGTAGCTTTAGTAGATTTATTACAGCAGGGTAGAGATAGTAAAGAAGGAAATGTAGAAAGGAAGTAGAAAATACATGTCTAGTATCTCCAATGAATCATTTCAAATATCCAGCTTATACCTCGAAAGATCTTCTAGCTAAAGGTGCATACAACACTGCACTTTCTAAGGGGAAATTACAATAGTTGGAGATGAGATAAATAAAAGAGGACGAGGGTAAAAACCAGTGATTGGTAGGCACACTGATAAAATGTCAATTAGGGGGCAATCCCCTTTGGTATAAGAGTTTACATTCAAAATAGATGTGTTCAGTCCCCTTCAGTTCGATTCACTACATCCCAAAGTTCATTCTGGATCTTCTGATGTAATAGTGTATGGTCTTCGAAGACTTCTTTATGGTGCCTTCTCCAAACAATTCACTTTCTTGATTTGGGGAGTTAGTGAGCTTCTTTTCCTAAAATTTTCTTCAAAAAATTTTAAATCTTAGATTTTACAAAAATTATTTAGTAAGTGCCATTATTATCCTCATTTTATAGATGAGGAAACTGAGGCTGAGGTGGGGGTTTAGTGGTCTCTGCCCAGGAGCACACCATTAGTGTCTTGAGGCCAAATGGTGCAGTGGAGAGAATGTCAGGCTTGAGTGAGGAAGACCTGAGTTCAGATACAGACATAGATACTAAACTGTGTGACTTTAGGCAAATCACTTAATTCCCATTGGCCTCTGTTTCCTTATTTGTAAAATGAGCCAGAGAAGGAAATGAAAAATCATCACTCCATTATTTTTGTGAAGAAACTCCAAATGGAGTCACCAACTACTTCGAACAACTACTTCCTGACCCCAGGCCCAGGACTCTATTCCCTTTGCCAACAGCCTCAAGGATTTACTTAATTCACAAAGTTCAAAAAATGAGAAGGTTTCTCAGTTACCCTCAAAAGAAAATAAAGACAACATAGGATGTAACAACCCTCCCCCAAACCCCTCCCAGGGGCCTTGCAAGCCTTGGGTCTCTCCTCCCTGAAGAAGGCATTTTCATTTGTTCCTGCCTGGTTCCTCAGCTCTCCCTCCCCTCCCCCTCCTCCCCCGTCCTTCCCCCTAATGTTTCTCTGCACCTATCAGCAGAGGAAGCAGGGAGCCCCCTTCAGTGGCTACAAAACAGTTTCTAAGCACAAGGTGGCTCCCCAGCCTGTGCTTTAGCTCTCACACTGATGCTTTTTCTGGGGCCTCTCGGGCATCTTTGAAGGCAGGGCTAGAAATGGGCAGAGAAGGGGTATTGATCTGGAGATGCTTCTTGTAAGAGGTGAAATTTTAGCTCAGAGCAGAGTAGGGAGAGTATTCCAGCCACTCAAGGAAGCCAGAGAAAATTCTCAAAGCCCACAGAACCATCAATGTCGCTTCAGGAAGAGTATGTGACAAGGAATGTGGTGTTAAGAAAACTGAAAATAGAGGGGTGGGGATGAATTATGGAGAGATTTGAAGGCCAAACAGAACATTTTGCATTTGATCCTGGGGGCAATAGGGAGCCACTGGACATGCCCAAATCTGTACTTTAGGAAAATCACTAGTGACTGTATAGAGAGTGGATGACCTCATGGGAATAGAGTTCCTCTTCCCAGGTGTTTGTGACATATCATTGAAGTGAGAGACTGGAGGCAGGCAGATCCTCCAACAGGGTATTATGATCTGGAGTAAGGTTGTGAGAGACTGCACCAGAGTAGTGACAATATCAGAGTACAGAAGGGGGTGAATGCTATTATTCAAGCATTCTCCTAGGGAATCCAGAATGTAACGGACCCTCACACCACTAAACAAACTGTAACTTAATACTAAGTTGGATCAAAATAGAATTCAGGGTATGAAACCTATTTATTCCCAGCATCTAGGTAGCACCTTTCCTCCCCATATTAGTATTTTGCACAGATCTTCTAGGCCTCTTCAGTGATGCTAGTTTCCAGTTCCTTTCTTTCTCAATCCCAAGTGGTCCCTTCTGACCCCTGAATCCCTTTGGGGTCAGCTGGGTGTAGTTATTGAAATTACATAGGCCACTTTTTTCCTACCTCGAGTATAAGGTGTATCACACTAGAAGAGGTATGACAAAAGAAAGGGTGGGAGAGGGGGCCATTTCGGGGATGTAGGGGAACTAAATAAGTTAGTGACAGACCCAGAAAAAAAAGTTTTAAACTCCAAGAGGTGAGAAAACACAAATCTTGATATTAGGAAATCTATATAGCCTTACTGATAAGAGAAATGCAAATGAAGACAACTTAAAAGTACTGTTATATACTGATTTAAACAATAAAAATGGAAAAAATTCACTGTTGGCAACAGTGATGATGATATAACCACATGAGTTTTTGATGGCACACTACATGGTTTCAGTTTTTCTGGCTATCATTTGACATTATATAATAAAACCTAAAAATAAATATTCATATCCTCCATTTTATTAATTCTTTGATAATGACCCAAAGAAATAATTTAAAAGAAAAATAAATACTAGATTTGAGGAAAAGGAAACCAACAAAACATTAAGCAATACAGCAATGACAAAGCAAAACCATAATTTTATGTGAATAATACTATATGTAGGTACTTAAAATTATGTATGTGTATATATAAAATTAATAAATGGAAATGTGTATGTGAAATAATTAATGAAACAAGAATCTGCTAAGCATTTACTAGGTGAAAAACAATTTTAATTCAGAAAAGCAGGACATAAAATAGTATTATACACATTGGTTATATGGAAAAGCACATACCTATACAGTAATAATGGTTAAAAAGAGAACCAAGAATAGTTAAAATTATATTGTTCAATGTTCAGTTGTTTTGTAACCCTATTTTGGGTTTGTTTGTTTTTTTTGGCAAAGATACTGTAGTGGTTTGGCATTTCCTCCCCCAGCTCATTTTATAGATGAGGAAACTGAGACAAATGGGGTTAAGTGACTTGCCCAAGGTCATACCACTAGTTAGTGTCAGAGGCTGGATTTGAAATCATGAAGATAAGTCTTTCCGTTTCCAAGCTCTGTGCTCTTATCTACTGTTCCACCTAAGCATCCTGTTCAGTAGTTTCTTCTTATTGTAATGTTGCTTATGCCCACAATAAAAAAAAAGCTAGGATAGATTTAACAAATTTTTGATATGCAAAAGTCATATTGGTTCTTTTGGGAAGAAGAAAAATTGCGATATCTAAACATTTGAGAGGCATTTAAAAATTCCACTCAATTGGAAAATGAGGGGATGCCCTCTGATTGGGGAATGGCTGAACAAATTGTATCTATTGGTGATGGAATACTATTGTGCTCAAAGGAATAATGAATGGGAGGAATTCCATGTGAACTAGAATGACCTCCAGGAATTGATGCAGAGTGAGAGGAGCAGAACCAGGAGAACACTGTACACAGAAACTGATACACTGTGGTACAATTGAATGTAATGGACTTCTCTACTAGCAGCAATGCAATGACCCAGGACAATTCTGAGGGATGTATGAGAAAGAGTGCTATTCACATCCAGAGAAAGAACTGTGGGAGCAGAAACAGAGAAAAACAATTGCTTGATCACATGGGTTGATGGGAGATATGATTGGGTGCCAGGGACATCCACGGAGTCGAAATTAGGGAACTCTAAGGAGTCACAAGAATGAAAAACTGGAACATTATCAAAGAGGGATAATGAACGTTTATTGTAAGCAGCACACCAGATTTAAAGCTCTTCTCGAGAGACAAAATCTATCCTCCCCAATCCTCCCCAAAATGTGAACAGGGGAGTTAACCTGTTCTCAGGAGATCTTGGAACTGTTCATGCAGCCTTGAACTGAGATTACTGTGTTTTGGTGTACTCAGCAGGAATGGTATGTCACAAACACCTGGGAAAAGGAACTCTATTCCCATGAGGTCATGAAAGGTTCACTGCAATTGGGTATATAGACTCTAAATGATCACCCTAAAGCAAATATCAGTAATATGGAAATCAGTCCTGATCAATAACACATGTAAAACCCAATGGGATTGCGTGTTTGCTATAGTAGGGGGATTAGGGTAGGGGAGGGAAAGAACATGAATCTCATAATCATGGAAAAATATTCTAAATTAATTAAATACAATTTTACACATTTAAAAATATATTAAAAAATAAAAATTCCATTAGAATCCACTATTAATTTGGAACCAAGTTGTTTTTGTGACTGTCTCTTTGCTTTTGACAGACATATCCAAGCTTTCCCAACCTTATTTATTTGTCATGAGTATAGTAAAGTCAGGCAACTTTTAAAATGGTGTCCATATTAGTTCAGATTCTTGAAATGACATGGCATTGGGTATTGGTTAAAATAACATATAAATACACAAAATAAAATTGAATCTTGGTAAAGAGTTTATCATTGGCTTGAATTTTAGTAATGTTTAATTTGTACTGCTTTCACCGATTATGATTACAATAGCCATTATTCTGTCTTCTCCATAAGGACCACATTTATTTGTTTTTTTTTTAATGCACTTATATAAACCTGTATTAAGTGATATTTCCAGCTCATATCTTCTAGAAGTTACAATCTAAATGTATAGAGCATTTTTGGTACTTGCCAAATATTTCTTATTGATTTCGAAACTCATTCATTGACCAATGGTTAGTTGTATTATTCACATAAACCTCTTTAGAGAAATCCTTTCCATACATATGCCGGATTGAACATGGATATACTCATGTGTGGGAATAGAATAGTTCTCCATATTGCAGTTGTCCTGCAAACATATTGTTTTTTTCTCAGGAAGCAGACACTACAAAGAATCCATTCTGACATTTAATTATATGTCTCAAAGAAGTTCCCTGCCTCCCTACCCTGCCCTAGAAAGTGTTGGGATTAAATAAACTTTCAAGCCCAAATTCTCTGCCTGGAGCTGACTGTGTTTTTCCCCCCATACATGGCTTGTTGGAGAGTTTATGGGGTTAAAATGAGGACTAGATAGAATAATTAAATCCAATTCCAATTTATTTGCAGCCTTACAAGCTACACTTTTCGTACGGCATCCAGAAACTGGGAAATTGCTGGTTAATTTTGATCCCAAAATTTTAGAAATTGTTCGAGAAACTAAGTGCATGATAAAGATGAAACTAGAAGTACCAGAACAAGCAAAAAGACTGCTAAAATTGGAAAGTACATTAAAAGGAAATAAACTATATTTGCAGGTAATGTGTAAAATTATCTTTACTAATAGTTTTCAAGGGGAATATTTTTCCTTTAAACTAAGATACTTGTGTTAGATGTAGGTAAATGAAAGTATTATATTTTCCAAGACTGTCTTTTCTCTGTTCTATCTGTATTTACTATTTATAAGCAAAGAGAAAATGATGTTGCCTTTTGCCTTTTTATGACCAAATTGGCCCTTGGTCATGTGGTAAAACTTGTTAATAGGTTTGCAAAAATAATAAGTAGGAAAGAAAATTGGGATAGGCATTGGAGAAGAAGGAAAGAAGAAAGAAAAAGTGAGAGATCAGATACAGACTATTGAAAGGTGAAGCTGCCAATGACAAATAATAGAACAGTTTTCATAAATCAACTCCTTATATATTAGAAAGATAACATTTTTCCTCATTATGCCTAAAAGATAAGAAAATATTTTTATATATTGTCAAGAAAGGGTAGAGCAGAAATAGGGAAGAAGGTAGCCAGAAAGAAAGAAGGAGACAGAAGGAGAATCTGTAATGAAAATAGCAAATTTAAAAATAAAGATAAATTCATGCACGGGAAGAAAAGTTAGTCAAGGTTTTCAAACCTTAAGTCACAATTTCCCCCCAAAAATAAAGCAAACCTAAGCAAGTTGAAATCATATGCCAAAATTTTTAGTTTAACTTCCTGTCTTTCCTTCAAAAATTACACATGGTTATGATTCTAGAATGCTATTTGGATAACTTATTCTGGAGGGAAAATAATTGAAGTCTGGGAAAGTGGGACTTGAAATAAAATAATGTTTATCAGAAAAAAAAAGTAGATTCAAATAGCAGCTTGACTAGCTTCTGTCCACAAAAATGCAAAAAAGTTTGCTTGGTTCTGTGGTGAGCAGAACAAAATGTAAACATTCAGCAGCTATTACACACACATATGCATATGCACATGCATGTACACATACGCACTAAAATTCATGTGAGCATGCATGCTCATGTGCTAAAAGAGACTGACAAGCCATGACTCTGAAATGATGGATTCATATAAAATCTAGAGGGCTTCCCAATAATGATCTCCCTGGCTTTTTCCCTTCCTGAAATATTCCCTTGGCAATTCAAAGTTTGATTTCTTTTGCTTCCCAGCAGAAGTCTTTTAGATGTTCTTCTGCAAGTACTCAGGCTAACAAAACCATTAAATATAGATGAGAGGAGGCTTATTCCAGACAGTTAAGAATGTAGGGAAGACTAACATATGAACCATTAACAAAGCAATAGGGAGAAGTTTATCTTCTTTTGACCCCATTTTTATCATAACCCCAAGTGATCAGACCAGACAATGCAGATAGTCTGTCTGAGAAGTATCAAGAAATCACTAAAAACACTGGAGGAGATAAGGAACAGAGCTAGAAGTGAATGTTAGAAACCTACTCACAATGGCAGACTCATCTGTTTGTTGCAAAAGAAAAAAGGGATGTCAAAAATACAATTTGGAAATCATGGAAAACAATATTTCAGAAAGCCATGATTTATTGGTATTCTTCACCAATGCACATTGTAGCCTTTCTACAATCTATCTTTGAGGATTTCCATAGTAAAACAAGCAAACAAAAAATAAAATTACACATCATGTATTAAAGAATAATACATTTCAAATTCTGATTCTACTAAATATGATTGCATAGCTCTTTGGCATTTGATAATATTACACAGATTTTAAATGTGAAGAATTGTAATAATTTTTAACTGGACTCAGAAAGATCTATTGCTAGGACTTTAGGCTTATTAACTTTTTTTCCTGGTCCATTTTCTTTTTTCCCAAAGTTATAGTCCATTTTTAGTATCTCTGGATTAGATGCTATTAAAACCTAAGACTCCCTGGGACTAAATTAGAAGGAGGTAAAACCATTTTCCTTTTGATCTCTTGGATTAGTTGCTACATAGATCAAGGAGGCAACCCTTGGGGGGTAGCTGTGAACAGATAGTATCTGGAGGAAATCAATGATGAGTACTTCCTGACCCAGCAGAGCTGATGATTTCTGTAAGCTCAAAGAATACATTTTAAGGCCTGATCATTTTGGCTGAATATATTCCATTTTTTAAAATAGAGTAGCTGACCAATCTTTCTGAGAAGATGCTGAAGAATAACAGTAGAGGGTATCTTTTAAAACCTAAATTCATTCCCTATACCTTATAGTATTAATATCTATTATTAGTACAATAATAAGTGAAATGAAAATGAAAACAAAATAGTCCCTTCCAGCTAGAAAACTTTTAAGCCTCTTTTGAAAAGAGTTTTCCTTTTTGTTGTGGAGATAGCAAGCATGTATATATATATACATATATATATATATACAGAATAATCATAAAGAGAAAAATATAGATAAATACAAAGTAAAATAAAAAGTGGTTTGACAGGGAGGACATTAATATTTGAGGGGATCAGGAAAGGCCTTGTGCAGAAAGTGTCCTTGAGCTGCATCTTCAAGGAAGAGTAGGACTTATTTGCTGCTGTGGAGATGAGAAGGGAGGGTCTCCTATACAAGAGGGATGGCGCCTGAAGGAGTTTGGATACAGGAGATGGAATGTCAAGTGGAGAAGAGAGAGGGAATTATTTCCAGCACTGGTACTACATCTCCAGAAAATAACCAGAAACAGGGAAAAATAGCATAGACAGGGATACTCCAAACAGTACTGATTTCATAGTGAAACACGGAGCAGAATTCAAATACCTAATCATATGGGTGTCTGTATGCTCTGATTAAAACAGCTGTAAAAAGTGTCTATGTAATTTGCCTGTATATCTGTACTTTAAAGAGTCAAAACAGAATTTGGAGGAGTGTTGTGTAAATGATGCAGAATTTAATCTGGTGTAATTTTATGATAGAAACAATGACTGCCTCACATGGGTTCAAATTTTGGTTTTTCTGTCTACGTACTGAGGAACATTGAACCAGTTATTTAATCTGACTCTTGGTTTGCTCACCTATAAAATGAGGAATTGAGACTAGACCTCCAAAAAACTTTTCAGTTTAAATCCTGTTAAAGTTTCATTAACAGATATTGGCACATAGCTAAATCCAGATTTACTTTTGGGCTCTGGCCCTCTTTATCTCTGCATTAGAGGCTGGTAGGTGGCACAGTGAATATTGGGCCTGGATTCAGAAACACAATCTCAAACAAGGGCTTCTCAGACACTAATCAGTTGTGTGACCCTGGGCATGTCATTTAATCTTCATATACTTCATGAATGGAGGTAATGATTATGCCTACCTGCTAGGATAATCGTGAGCATCAAATGAAATAATATTTTTAAAGCCCTTGTTACATAGTAGGTGCTTAATAAATTCTTTTTCCTTTCTCTTCCTGTCCACCCTACTCCTACCATGTCCCCACTTTGTCTTCCTATGTGGGTCCCAAACAAAGCATGAATTGCTTTGCCAATTAGTAAATTTACAAGTTTAAATAGCTCACATTAAGTAATCCTTTATGTTTTATAAAGTGCTTTGTCATAACACTCTGAGGACCAGAATTATAGCAAAAGTTATGTAGAGCAAAGACATGAAATCAAGTCTTCGAAATCAAATGTGTTTTCTACTGCCCTTTCCAAAACACTGACTCCAAATAGTTAGCAAATGACAGACTTATCAGTACTGTCCATAGCTTTGTCTTCTTCTGCAGGTGTAACAATTACTATTATTATAATATTTCTATATGTCTTCTCCACAGAGTCGTATCCATCCACTCAGGCTAAATATCAGTATGTAAAAATCAAACAGTCCCACAAATGATTAGGTAGAAAACTGAGCATGCTTGCTGAAATTATCACAGAAGCTTAATTTACACTGATCAATGTTATGCATAAGAACTTTTATATTCATTCCCATATTGTTAGTTTTTCTAGAAAACTAGAGTAGAAATATAAAGAAAATAAAAATGTAATAAATTAATATAAAATTTGTTATTTTAATTCTTAATAGGGTCTTTTGCAGTATTATGATGAGCTGTGTCAGGAAGTACCTACTGTGTTTGTTAATTTGATGGCACCCAAAATGAAAAAGGTTGGTCATCCTGAAAGTATACTAAAACACAAATACAAGTGTCCTTTAACTGTTGATAACAGGTCAGTGTTTTATAATTTATCTCTTTAGCCAATATATGTTTACACCAAGAAAAAACTATAGGAGTCCTTTGGAAAACATCCCCTCTGAGCCTATTTGTGGTGCCTTACAATGTATAAAATAATACAGGTATATACTGTGTTTGAAGGATAATACATTCCTAAATATCAGTGAACTTCAAAAATACAATATAGTATATATTTGTATATATGTATATACACAAAATATGTATATATGTGTATACATACACATAAATACACCAATGATCAGTAGCAGATTACCAGAAAACACCAAAAAGTGATCTTTTTTCAATACAATGGAAGAAATTTCACTTTACAAATAGACACAGAGTCTTTTCTATAAATATAGATGACTACTACTACTCATGGAATGTCTTATTTTTAATTTTCATAGGTAGAATCTGTGTTGAGACAAGGATTAACAATATTAACATGGTCGTCTCTAACATTAGGTGGTTTCTTTCAAGAAGTTGATTCAGTTATGAATATGTTTAATCAGCTTTTAAAACAGGTATGTTCCTGATGTTATAAATAAAGACTAATTTTATTTGATTTATGATGTGATTAATGTTTTATAAAAGAATTAACTCTTTTTAAGAACAGGATTTCTACCTGAAAGTAAATCTCACTAAATTAAAAATAAAATATTTCATCTATTGTTTTGCTGTTTGTTGGAGGTAGGTTTTATATTGATTATTTCTTCAAATTAAGAGGTATTTGATACATAAGATGTAAGATTTGCATGAAAATGCTATCTGACATCTATAATTTCTTGTATTTACTTATTTTTTTCCAGTTCTAACTGCATTTGCAGGTATGGTACTTAACAAGTATTCAGTAAACATTTGTTTTTGTAGCTATCACCAAGCCTTCTCTCAGACTATATATTCTGAAATAATTCCCAACTAGACCCCCTTCATTTGTTGTTATTCAGTCACATCTGACTCTTTGTGACCCTGTTTGGGTATACTTGATAGAGATACTGGAGTGGTTTGCCATTTCCTTTTCCAGATCATTTTCCAGATGAAAAAACTTAGGTAAAGAGCTGACATAATTTACCCAGAATGACAAAACTAGTAAATATCTAAGGCTAGATTTGAACTCATGTGTCCATGTGTCTTCCTGACTTCAGGCCTGGCTCTCTATCTACTACTATACCACCTAGTTGCCACTTCATGGAACTTGCAAAATCCATCTCTTTCATGAAACCTACCTCAATTGTTGCTAGCCTTAGAAGCATTGGAAACAAATAATTAACAATACATAAGGACATGGTAGTGCTTTAAAATGCATTAATATTGAAATAAGAGGAAAGACCACCAGTCGTGCATTAGATTTAAAATGTCTGGGTTTTTTTTTTCATTAGTGTGGGAAACTCCTAGAATAGAAATTCTCTGTCTTTGGTACAAATCAGGAACTTATCTCTAAAGGCCTGGACCTGTAAGTAGGAAGGTCTCAGTTCAAATCTGACTTCAATGTCCTCAATTGTAAGATGTAAATAGTAATATCACTTAATTCTCAGCGTTGTCATGAGGATCAAATCAGATATTTGTTAAATGCTTAACACAGCACTTTCCCTTTCTTTTTTCTTTTCCCTTCCCATTTGTACATTATAATGTCAGAGTGCTCTCCAGGGGACACTGAGATTTACATAAATTGCACTTGGCCCCACAACCAGTTATGTATCAGAGGCAACTTTTTAGCCCAAGTTTGCTTGATTCCAAAGACCAGGCCTCTATTCCTCAGGCCATATTTTCCTTTCTTACACTGCTACCTTGTGCATTTTGGGGGTAAATCATTTCAGTTCTTTGGTTCTGTTCCTTGCATGTATAATTCGGTTAATAGACTATCTCTACAGGTTCCTTCCTGCTCTAAATTCTGTAAAATAATGATCCTATCTGACTAAAATGATACTCATGAAATCTCATTATGGTCTTGTTCCATGGTGTAGTTTTGAAGTATGGCTATAAGCAGTAAATATTCTAAGAGAACATAGGTGAGACTTTGAAAAGGAATGTAAACTACCAAGAAGGAAGATCTAAAAAATAGCATGACCAACTATCAGATCATGGATCACACACTCATTTCTAGCATGATAATCATAAAATGAGGTTAAATGTGTTTCTGCTTTTCATTCCACTTTATATCTACTCTGGGGATGTACTACTACAATGGCCTAGGAATAGAAACAAATCAATGAGGAAGGCTTCTAGTTTTGAGTTTCTACATTAATTTGTAATTTGAATATTAAAAACAAAAACAAAATACATAGCTAGTACTAAAGGAGACAAAAGTATTTTATTAATGAGGTCCCTCTCTTGTGTTATAGGTTAATGATCTTTGTGAAATGCATATTGATGCTGTTCTAAAAGACATGGCAAAAACATTATTAATTTCTTTGCCTGAAGGTGGTGCAACCAAAGTAGACGATATGTTAACCCTCAATGAGGTGGGTATTATTCTTATTTACATTGTAAATTATGTTACATGAATGAAACCTTGCAAATTAAAAATATTAAACATAAATTTGGGATGTGAAATTGGCTGCTTTTCTTTTTAATATCTAGTGCCTAGCATGACACCTAGCATATAGTAGGCCCTCCACAAATGCTTATGGTATGGGTTTGGATTAGACAGTGACATGACTAACTTTTAATTCTCTCCTTCTGCTCTTTTCATTTCTTCTAATTATCCATTTTTTCTTGCCTCTGTTTCATTAATTTCCCTTTTCAACTCTTTTGGTCAGCTATTTCATTATTTTTCCTTTTATCAGTTTCTTATTATCTCTTTAATTTCTTCTTTGATTTTTTCCCTGTTCATTTGTATTGATGTGATTATGAACCATTGTGTATGATGAGTAAAGGAAAGGTCATGGAATTTGGGAGTTAGAGCTTTTTTCCTTTTGTTCCTCTAAGGGTCAGAGAGCTGCTAGAAGAAGCTTTGGGAACTATACCTTTAACCATAAATTTTTATTTATCTGACACTAGGAAAATGCCACATCCCTCTCTATTTTTCTCCAGTAGAGATTATCTCAGTTATATAAATTAGAAGTCAATTATAAATATAAAAAGGACTGTATATGTTAACTATTACTAACATTAAAAATGAAAAATTATTACTTTTGTAATAGGTATATAAAATTAACATGTAAATAGCTAGAAATAGATATCATTGTTTAATAGGCATACACAAAGGAATGGGCTGACATATTGAATCACAAGAGTAGACATGTGGAAAAAGCTGTCACAGAGCTAATAACAATATTCGAGTCAATTTATGAAGTCAAGGATCCTAAGAAAGCTACCAAAAAATCAGCAGGTAATTAATTTCTAATGGTAAGAAACAGACATTCTGGGAACTGAGACTTTGAGACTATTTTTCCTTTAAAACTTTATAACGTGTTTGAAAACGAATAGTTCATGTTAAATTTGAGAGTTCTAGTTAAGCCTTTGTAAATTATAAAGTCCCAAAGGGTAGGTACTATTTTTTTTTTTTGCAGTGGGTAAAACATTTCCATGTAAATCATGTTTTTAAAGAAAATGCAGCCAACCCCACCATCCCCACCACCAAGAATAATAAAATGAAAGAAGCAAGTTTCAATCAACATTCAAACTCCACCAGTTTTTACTCTGGAAATGGAGGAAATAGATAGTTTTGTTCCTTACAACTCCTTCAGTATTCTCTTGAATCACTGTATTGCTGAAAATAGCTAAATCATTCACAATTGATCATTGTCCAGTATTGCTGTTACTATGTACAATGTTCTAGTTCTGCTCATTTCACTTTGCATCAGTTCATGGAAGTCTTCCCAGGTTTTTCTAAAGGCATCCTATGTATCATTTCTTATAGTACAACCAAATACCACAACTTTTTTAACCATTCCACAGATGCTGTGCATCTTCTTAATTTTCATTTTTTGCCACCACAAAGAGTTGCTTTAAGTAGTTTTGTACATAAAGCTCTTCCCCCCCCCTTTTTTTTAAATCTCTTTGGGATACAAACCTACTTGTAATGTTACTGGATCAAAGAGTATGCATGGTTTTATGACTCTTTGGCCATGGTTCAAAATTGCTTTCCAGATGGTTATGTCAGTTCACAGTTCCAACAACAGTCAATTAATAGTATCCCAATTTTCCCACATCCCCTCAATCATTTCATTTTCCTTTTTGATCATATTAACCACTTTGATAGCTATAAGGTAGTATTAGAGTTATTTTAGATTATTAAATTTATTGGCATATAGTTGGGAAAATAGCTTCCAATAATTGCTTTAATTATTGGTTGTTATTTCAACTTTTTTCATTTTTGATACTGGTAATTTGGTTTTCTTCTTTCCTTTTTTAAATCAAAATTAACCAATGATTTTTCTATTTTATTAATTTTTTTTCATAAAACCAGCTCCTTGTCTATATTACTTAGTTCAGTGGTTTTCTTACTTTAAGTTTTATGTATCTCTCCTTTGATATTTTAGGATTTGGTTCTTAATTGAAGATTATTAATTTGTTATTTTCCTATTTTTTAGTTGTATGCCCAATTCATTGACCTACTCTTTCTCTATTTTAGTGATATAAATATTTAGAAATATAAATTTTCATAACTTTGTAAATCTTATTTTCTCATTGTCATTCTCTTTCATTATATATATGTATATATATATATATACATATATATATATATACATTAACATTTTTATTATTTATTTTTGGTTGCATTTATCTGCTTCTTGAATAAGGTTGCAGTCCTGCACTAGTAAAGTTTTATAATCTATTTCCTCCTATAACTCATGTAACTTCTCCTTCTTGAATCTGGATGCTTTACCATTTGGTGTATATGTGTTTAGTACTGATAGGGCTTTATTGCCTATGGTGTCATTTATCAAAACATTATTTCCTTATCTCTTTTTATTGGTTCAAATTTTACTTTGTTTTTTTTTTTATATCATGATTGCTACCCTTGCTTCTAAAAAAAAAATTTGACTGGGGGACAGAGCCAAGATGGTGACATAGTAGCCGGGACCGCCTATAGCTGCTCTGAATATCCTTTCAAACCAATCTATAAAAAGTATCTCAAAACAATAGAAGTCAAAGCAAGATGAGAAGGGGCTCTCTCCCATTGAATACAGCATTAAAGATAGGCAGAGAAAGGGGTCTTCTATGTTATAAGGGAGCAAAACTGCAGAAGGAAAAAGCACAGGCCAACATCCCCCCTAGCCCCTGCCACTTACCAGGCCAACCATCAAGCCAGGACTACAACCTCCGAATTCTAGGAGGTGTACAACACTAAAGAAAAAAGCACCACAGATCTACTCCTGGAGCCTCCAGGTCCTATCAGTGAGATCCAAAACCTAATTGCTCAGAACTCACTCACTAGCTACCATAAACCTATCTCTGGAAATTCCCAGGCCCTGAAGGTGTGGTTCAGAGTTCCAGAGCACTAGTCTCACACAGCTGTAGCAACAGCAGTAGTGACAATAGCCTCAGGGCAAATCACTGTGAAGTTGGTTACACCACCACCACCACCAACAACAAAAAACCAAAATGAAAATGCAGATCTGCTCCTGGAAATTCCAGGTCCTGGAGGTGAAGGTCAGAGCTCTATAGTACTGGACTCACTCCTCAGGCCTCTGACAGGGAAGTGAAGATAGCCCCAAGGCAAAGCCCTGCAAGCCAGAAGCTAAAATAGAAACGACCAGCAACTTGCAGGATTCCTAGTCATTAAGTGGGAAAATGAGTAAAAGGCACCAAAGAAAGCTCTTAACCTTGGAATATTTCTATAGAGAAAAAGAACAAAAAACTGACACAATAGGAGAGGGTGAGAAACAAGCAAACACATGCAAGTTTCAAAAAAAATGGAAACTGGTCACAAGCTCTGGAGGAACTCAAAAAAGAGTTCAAGAAAGACAGAAGAAAAATGGGAAGAAAAGCAGGGAGAGAAGAAATGAAAATATTGCAAGAAGAAAATAATAGCTTGAAAGGCAAAATTGGCCAGATAGAAAGAGAGACACAGAAATCAAATGAAATAATAAGCAGATTAAAAACCAGAATTGATTTGCTAGAAGAACAAACAAAGAAGTCCAGTGATGAAAAGAGTGTCATGAAAAGCAGAATAGACCAAATAAAAAAGGGGAACCAAAAGATCATGGATGAAAATAAGTCTTTAAAGACTAGAATTTGGAGAAGTAGAAGCTAATGATTTAAAGAGACATCAAGAAATAATAAAATCGACTTCCGACTTCCGGTCAAGATGGCGGCTTAGAGAAAGCTAAAGTTCAGATCTCCGGAAAACCCTTCCCAACCGATCTCAAACTATAAGCTCCTAAGGCGCCGAAATTCAAGACGATCAACAGCACAGACCCTGGGAATCCTCCTCCTGGACCTGGACCCGGATCAAAAGGTACTCCCCCCCTCAAAAGCCAGAACCCGAGATCACTTGGACCTAAGGGGTAGGAGCGCAGAGTCCAAGGCTCCAGGAAGCCGCAGCCCCGCACGGCTCAGAGAGCAGGGTCGTTTGAAACAACAGCAACCCTCAGGGCCTTCTATCCGAGTCCCAGTGAAAGTCACTGCCCTCGGAGCTCCCCCCCAGAGAGCAGGCTTGTCTGAAACAACAGCAACCCTCAGGGCCTTCTATCCGAGTCCCAGTGAAAGTCACTGCCCTAGGAGCTCCCCCCGCAGAGAGCAGGCTTGTCTGAAACAACAGCAACCCTCAGGTCGGGCAAGACAGCCTCACGGGCTGGATCCTGCTATCCAAGTCTCAGTGAAAGTCACTTGGAGCTCCGGGAAGCCGCAGCCCATCCCCCCGCAGGCCGACGAAACAGCCTCATGGCCAGCTATTCTGAAGGCAACTTCAGGAAAGCAACCCGACCCAGAGAGCCAGGGGAGAGTGTGGCCTCCTGGTCCAACCCTTCCACTCCAGTTCTAGTGAGGCATACTCAATTTAACCCAGGGAAACCTCATAGAACCGACAATCTGCCCAGGACTAAAGCCTCTGAACACCAGACAGAGATAAGAAAAGCTAATCATCCACATTCAGAGATGGCAAATTCCACAGAAGCACAGAAGCCCCAAAATACCAAGAAAAATAAGAAGAAAGGGGCGACTTTGGACACATTCTATGGAGCCAAAATACAAAATACAGAGGAAATAGAAGATGATATACAAGAAAATGCTCCAAAACCTTCCAAAGGAAATGGAAACTCACCACAAACCCATGAAGAATTTGAATCAGAAATGACCAAAAAGATGGAAGCCTTCTGGGAGGAAAAGTTGGAAATAATGCAAAAGAAATTCACGCATCTACAAAACCGGTGTGATGAAACTGAAAAGGAAAACCAGGCATTAAAGGCCAGAATCAGGCAGCTGGAAGACAATGATCGTGTAAAAGAGCAAGAATTAATAAAGCAAAGCCAAAACACCAAGAAATTAGAAGAGAACATAAAATATCTCACCGACAAGGTGATAGATCTGGAAAATAGAGGGAGAAGAGATAATTTAAGAATAATTGGACTCCCAGAAAAGCCAGATATAAACACCAAACTCGACATGGTGATACAAGATATAATAAAAGAAAATTGCCCAGAGATTCTAGAACAAGGGGGCAATACAGCCACTGACAGAGCTCATAGAACACCTTCTACACTAAACCCCCAAAAGACAACTCCCAGGAATGTAATTGCCAAATTCCAAAGCTATCAAACAAAAGAAAAAATTCTACAGGAAGCCAGAAAAAGACAATTTAGATATAAAGGAATGCCAATCAGGGTCACACAAGACCTTGCAAGTTCTACTCTGAATGATCGTAAGGCATGGAGCATGATCTTCAGAAAGGCAAGAGAGCTGGGTCTCCAACCAAGAATCAACTACCCAGCAAAACTGACTATATACTTCCAAGGGAAAGTATGGGCATTCAACAAAATAGAAGATTTCCAAGTTTTTGCAAAGAAAAGACCAGAGCTCTGTGGAAAGTTCGATATCGAAAATCAAAGAGCAAGGAATACCTGAAAAGGTAAATATTAAGGAAAGGGGAAAAATGTTATCTTCTTCTTTTACTCAAACTCTCTTCTATAAGGACTACATTTATATCAATCTATGTATACTAATATGTGGGGGAAATGTAATGTATAAATAGGGGGTAAAGAAAGACCAAATAGAATAATCTTTCTCACACAAAGATTCACATGGGAAGGGGGGGGAAGAAAACTCCTATAAGAAGGAGAGGAAGAGAGGGTTTTTATTTTTTTACTTAAACCTTAATCTCAGGGAAATCAACTCTGAGAGGGAAAAACATCCAGATCCATTGGGATCTTGAATTCTATCTTACCCAACAAGGGTAGGGAGAAGGGAAAACCAAGGGGGGGAGGGGGAGAGGGAGAACAAAAAGGGAGGGAAAGAGAGGGGGGAGGGGGAGGGAATAAAAAGGGAGGGACTAAAAAGGGAAACATCAAGGGAGGGGACAAGGGGGACTGATTCAAAGTAAATCACTGGACTAAAAGGTAGAGCTGAAGAAGAAAAGGTTAGAATTAGGGAAGGCTATCAAAATGCCAGGGAGTCCACAAGTGACAGTCATAACTTTGAACGTGAATGGGATGAACTCACCCATAAAATGTAGATGAATAGCAGAATGGATTAGAATCCAAAACCCTACCATATGTTGTCTTCAAGAAACACACATGAGGCGGGTTGACACCCACAAGGTCAGAATTAAAGGATGGAGTAAGACCTTCTGGGCCTCAACTGATAGAAAGAAGGCAGGAGTGGTATTCATGATATCTGATAAAGCCAATGCAAAAATAGACCTGATCAAAAGGGATAGGGAAGGTAATTATATTTTGTTAAAAGGGACTCTAGACAATGAGAAAATATCATTAATCAACATGTATGCACCAAATAATATAGCACCCAAATTTCTAATGGAGAAACTAGGAGAATTGAAGGAAGAAATAGACAATAAAACCATACTAGTGGGAGACTTAAACCAACCATTATCAAATTTAGATAAATCAAATCAAAAAATAAATAAGAAAGAGGTAAAAGAAGTGAATGAAATCTTAGAAAAATTAGAATTAATAGACATATGGAGAAAAATAAATAGGGATAAAAAGGAATACACCTTCTTCTCAGCACCACATGGCACATTCACAAAGATTGACTATACATTAGGTCACAGAAACATGGCACACAAATGCAGAAAAGCAGAAATAATGAATGCAGCCTTCTCAGATCACAAGGCAATAAAAATAATGATTAGTAATGGTACATGGAAAACCAAATCTAAAACCAATTGGAAATTAAACAATATGATACTCCAAAACAGTTTAGTTAAAGAAGAAATCATAGAAAAAATTAATAATTTCATCAAGGAAAATGACAATGGCGAAACATCCTTTCAAACCTTTTGGAATGCAGCCAAAGCGGTAATCAGAGGTAAATTCATACCCCTGAATGCTTATATTAACAAACAAGGGAGAGCAGAGATCAATCAATTGGAAATACAAATGAAAAAACTCGAAAGCGATCAAATTAAAACCCCCCAGCAGAAAACCAAACTAGAAATCCTAAAAATTAAGGGAGAAATTAATAAAATTGAAAGTGATAGAACTATTGATTTAATAAATAAGACCAGAAGCTGGTACTTTGAAAAAACAAACAAAATAGACAAAGTACTGGTCAATCTATTAAAAAAAGGAAGGAAGAAAAGCAAATTAACAGCATTAAAGATGAAAAGGGGGACAGCACCTCCGATGAAGATGAAATTAAGGCAATCATTAGAAATTACTTTGCCCAATTATATGGCAATAAATACACCAATTTAGGAGAAATGGATGAATATATACAAAACTACAAACTGCCTAGACTAACAGAAGAGGAAATAGAATTCTTAAATAATCCCATATCAGAAATTGAAATCCAACAAGCCATCAAAGAACTTCCTAAGAAAAAATCCCCAGGGCCTGATGGATTCACCAGTGAATTCTATCAAACATTCAGAGAACAGTTAATCCCAATACTATACAAACTATTTGACATAATAAGCAAAGAGTGAGTTCTACCAAACTCCTTTTACGACACAAACATGGTACTGATTCCAAAACCAGGCAGGTCAAAAACAGAGAAAGAAAACTATAGGCCAATCTCCCTAATGAATATAGATGCAAAAATCTTAAATAGGATACTAGCAAAAAGACTCCAGCAAGTGATCAGAAGGATCATTCACCATGATCAAGTAGGATTCATACCAGGGATGCAGGGCTGGTTCAACATTAGGAAAACCATCCACATAATTGACCACATCAACAAGCAAACTAGCAAGAACCACATGATTATCTCAATAGATGCAGAAAAAGCATTTGATAAAATACAACACCCATTCCTATTAAAAACACTAGAAAGCATAGGAATAGAAGGGTCATTCCTAAAAATAATAAACAGTATATATCTAAAACCATCAGCTAATATCATCTGCAATGGGGATAAACTAGATGCATTCCCAATAAGATCAGGAGTGAAACAAGGATGCCCATTATCACCTCTACTATTTGACATTGTACTAGAAACACTAGCAGTAGCAATTAGAGAAGATAAAGGAATTGAAGGCATCAAAATAGGCAAGGAGGAGACCAAGTTATCACTCTTTGCGGATGACATGATGGTCTGCTTAAAGAATCCTAGAGATTCAACCAAAAAGCTAATTGAAATAATCAACAACTTTAGCAAAGTTGCAGGATACAAAATAAACCCACATAAATCATCAGCTTTTCTATATATCTCCAACACAGCTCAGCAGCAAGAACTAGAAAGAAAAATCCCATTCAAAATCACCTTAGACAAAATAAAATACCTAGGAATCTACCTCCCATGACAAACACAGGAACTATATGAACACAACTACAAAACACTCGCCACACAACTAAAACTAGACTTGAGCAAATGGAAAAACATTAACTGCTCATGGATAGGATGAGCCAATATAATAAAAATGACCATCCTACCCAAACTTATTTATCTATTTAGTGCCATACCCATTGAACTACCAAAATACTTCTTTACTGATTTAGAAAAAAACATAACAAAGTTCATTGGGAAGAACAAAAGATCAAGGATATCCAGGGAAATAATGAAAAAAAAAACACATATGATGGGGGCCTTGCAGTCCCTGACCTTAAACTATATTACAAAGCAGCAGTCATCAAAACAATTTGGTACTGGCTAAGAAACAGAAAGGAAGATCAGTGGAATAGACTGGGGGAAAGAGACCTCAGCAAGACAGTATACGATAAACCCAAAGATCCCAGCTTTTGGGACAAAAATCCACTATTCGACAAAAACTGCAGGGAAAATTGGAAGACAGTGTGGGAGAGACTAGGAATAGATCAACACCTCACACCCTACACCAAGATAAATTCAAAATGGGTGAGTGACTTAAACATAAAGAAGGAAACCATAAGTAAATTGGGTAAACACAGAATAGTATACATGTCAGACCTTTGGGAGGGGAAAGGCTTTAAAACCAAGCAAGACATAGAAAGAATCACAAAATGTAAAATAAATAATTTTGACTACATCAAACTAAAAAGCTTTTCTACAAACAAAACCAATGTAACTAAAATCAGAAGGGAAACAACAAACTGGGAAAAAATCTTCATAGAAACCTCTGACAAAGGTTTAATTACTCATATTTATAAAGAGCTAAATCAATTGTACAAAAAATCAAGCCATTCTCCAATTGATAAATGGGCAAGGGACATGGATAGGCAGTTCTCAGATAAAGAAATCAAAACTATTAACAAGCACATGAAGAAGTGTTCTAAATCTCTTATAATCAGAGAGATGCAAATAAAAACAACTCTGAGGTATCACCTCACAGCTAGCAGATTGGCTAACATAACAGCAAAGGAAAGTAATGAATGCTGGAGGGGATGTGGCAAAGTAGGGACATTAATTCATTGCTGGTGGAGCTGTGAACTGATCCAACCATTCTGGAGGGAAATTTGGAACTATGCCCAAAGGGTGACAAAAGAATATCTACCCTTTGATCCAGCCATAGCACTGCTGGGTCTGTACCCCAAAGAGATAATGGACAAAAAGACTTGTACAAAAATATTCATAGCTGCCCTCTTTGTGGTGGCCAAAAACTGGAAAACGAGGGGATGCCCATCAATTGGGGAATGGCTGAGCAAATTGTGGTATATGTTGGTGATGGAATACTATTGTGCTAAAAGGAATAATAAAGTGGAGTTCCATGGAGACTGGAACAACCTCCAGGAAGTGATGCAGAGCGAGAGGAGCAGAACCAGGAGAACATGGTACACAGAGACTAATACACAGTGGTATAATCGAAGGTAATGGACGTCTCCATTAATGGCAGTGTAATGTCCCTGAACAATTTGCAGGGATCCAGGAGAAAAAAACACTATTCATAAGCAAAGGATAAACTATGGGAGTGGAAACACCGAGGAAAAGCAACTGCCAGAATACAGCGGTTGAGGGGACATGACAGAGGAGAGACTGTTGGGGTTGGGGGGGAGGAAAAGAAAATGATCAATGTCTTTAACAAATAATACTTGGAAATGATCAAATAAAATATATTTAAAAAAAAGAAAGAATAAAATCAAAAGAATGAAAAAAAAAAACGGAAGAAAACATGAAATTTCTTGGAAAAAAAAGAAACAACCTACCTGGAAAATAGATGCAGGAGAGACAACTTGAGAATTATTGGACTACCTGAAAGCCATGAACAACAACAAAAACACATAGGCACCCTATTACAAGAAATTATACGATAAAACTGCCTGAATATTCTTGAAATATGGGCAAAATAGACTTTGAAAGAATCTACAGATCACCCTCTTAAGTTAAATCCCCAAATGACAACTCCCTTGAATGTTATAGACAACTTCAAGAGCTTCCAGGCCAAGGAGAAAATACTGCAAGAGGCCAGAAAGAAACAGCACAAATATCATGGAACTCCAGTCTGGGTTACAAAGAATCTGGTATCGTCTACATTGAAGGACCACAAGATTTGGAATATGATATTCCAGAGGGCAAGAGAACTGGGTCTACTACCAAGAATTCCCTATCTATCAAAACTGACTGTATACTTTGAGGGGAAAATATGGGCATTTAACAAAATAGAAGATTTTCAAGCATTCATGAAGAGAAAACCCAGAACTAAACAGAAAATTTCATGTATAAATACAAAATTCAAGAGAACCATAAAAAGGTAAATAAGAAAGAGAAAAAAATTTAAGGACTTCAATAAGGTCAGGTTGATTATACTCCTTTATGGAAAAACGATACCTGTAACTTAAAAATTCTTTTCATTGAGCTTATGAGAAAGAATGCTATTCTCATTGAGAGTAAGAACTATGGGAATAGAAACATAAAAGAAAAACATATGACTTATCACTTATCATTTATATATATGGGTATATTGCTCTATAGGAAAAATGAATACTATGGAAATAGGTATGAAGTGATAACATTTGTACAACCCAGTGGAATTGCTTGTTGGCTCTGGAAGTAATGGGGGAAGATGGGAGGGAAAGAAAAAGAATCACATAAACATGGAAAAATATTTAAAAATTAAAAAAAATTTAAATTGTTTTCATTGCCATAGTAGATAGAAGAAATATGCATAGGCAGAGGGTATGGTATTAAGCTATTTAGGATGATATGTGAAAAAATTAGGGGAAAATGAAGATTGTACTAAGAGAAATGGAAAAGGGAGAGGGGAGATGGGGTAAATTATACCACATAAAGAGGCATGGGGGAAGAGGGGAAGAATGCTATGTAATATAAAATAATATAAAAGGGGAGGATGAGGGTGGTGACACTCTCATTGGAATCTGTTCAGAGAGATAAGAACAGGCCAGATTTATTGGAGTATGGAATACCATCTTAACCTATTGAGAAGTAGAAGGGGAATAAAAAAAGGGGGAATAAGTGTGGGGAGGGTAGTAATATAAGGGAGGGAAAAATTGAGGGGGTGATTAAAAGACCCTGAAGAGAAATAGAAAGGGTAATAAGTAGGGAGGTACTGGGAAGGAGAGTAAAATAAGGGAGGGGGAAAAGGGAACTGATTAAAACCAAAACACTGGTGTGGAGGGGAAGAATGAAAGGAGAAAGGGAAGATTAAAAGAGGAAATCAAAATACTGTGAATGTGAATGGGATGAACTCACCCATAAAACAGAAGCAGATATCAGAATGTATTAAAAACCAAAATCCCACCATATTTTCTTCACAAGAAACACACATGAAGCAGGTAGACACACAGGAAAAAGGTAAGACCAGAAGTGAAGCAAGGTAGACACACAGGAAAAAGGTAAGACCAGAAGTGAAGCAAGGATGCTCATTATCACCACTACTATTTAATATCATTCTAGAGATTCTAACAGTAGCAATTGGAGAAGAAAAAGAAATTGAATGGATCAAAGTAGGCATTGAGGAAACTACATTATCGCTCTTTGCAGATGATAGGATGGTATACTTAGAGAATCTGAGAAAATCAACTAAAAGCTAGTGGAAATAATAACATCAGCAAAGTTTCAGGGTACAAAATAAATCCACAAAAATCATCAGCATTTCTGTATCTTTCTGATAAAATTTGGCAGCAAGACTTAGAAAGAGAAACTCCATTTAAAATCACTGTAGACAATATAAAATATAAAATATTTAGGAATATATCTGCCAAAACAAAAAAAAGGAATTATATGATCACAGCTATAAAACACTTTTCACACAATGTTGTGTGAAGTTGGAAAAGCATTAATTGCTCATGGGAAGGATGAGTTAATATAATAAAAATTACACTCTGACCTAAATTAATTTACTTACAGTTTCATATAGATCAAACTAAATAACTATTTTTTATAGAATGGGAAAAATTATAACAAAATTCATCTGGAAAAACAAAAGATCAAGAATATCAACAGGACTAATGGAAAAAAATTGTGAAGGATGGTGGCCTAGCAGAACCAGATCTTAAACTGTACTATAAAGCAGTGGTCATCAAAACAATATGGTACTGGCTAACAGATAGAAGGGTCAATTAATGGAATATACTAGGAGTAAATGACCTTAGTAAGCTAGTGTTTGATAAATCCAAAGATCCCAGCTTTTGGGAAAAGAACTCTTGATAAAAACTGCTGGGAAAATTGGAAAATAGTATGGAAAGAATTATGTTTATATCAACATCTTACACCCTATATAACAAGATAAATTCAAAATGGATAAATAAATGTAAAGAGTGAAATCATAAACAAATTAGGTGAGCATAGAGTAGTATACCTATCAGATCTGTGGGAAAGGAAAAAAATTAAGACCAAGCAAAAGGTAGAGAACATTACAAAATATAAAATGAATAACTTTGGTTACATCAAATTAATTTTTTTTTGTACAAACTAAACTAGTGCAACCAAAATTAGAAGGAAATCAACAAACTAGGGAAAGATTATAATGAAAACCTCTGATAAAGGTCTAATTTCTCATTTTTTTAAGCAAGTAAGTAAAATGTACAAGAAATCAAGCCATTTCCCAAGTGACCAATCGTCAAAGGTCCTGAATAGGCAGTTTTCAGATGAAGAAATAAAAACTATCAATAATCACTCCTTCCTAATTAGAGAAATGCAAATAAAAACAACTCTCAGGTACCACCTTACTCCTAGCAGATTGGCCAGTACAACAAAGGAAAATAAATAAGGAAAATAGTAAATGTTGGAGGGTTGTGGCAAAATTGGGACACTAATGTATTGCTGGTGGAGTTGTGAATTGATCCAACCATGCTGGAAGGCAATTTAGGATTATGCCCAAAGGACTTTAAAAGTATACATGTCTTTTGATCCAGATATACCACTACTGGGTTTGTACCCCAAAAAGATAATAAAAAAGGATTGTACAAAAATATTCATAGCAGCACTCTTTGGTGTGTGGTGACAAAAAAATTGGAAAATGAGGGGAGTGACTCTTGTTTGGGGAATGGCTCAACAAATTGTCATATATGATGGTGATGGAACACTATTGTGGTATAAGGAATGATGAACTTCTTGTTTTCTATATGAATTGGAAAGACCTCCATGTTAAATGAGCAGAACCAGGTGAACATTGTACACAGAAACTGAAACATTTTGGAATATTCCAGTGTAATGGGTAATGGACTTAAGTTATTTGTAGCAATGCGATAATCCAGGACAATCCTGAGGAACGCATAATAGCCACATCAAGAGAAAGAACTATAGGAGTAGAAATGGAGAAGAAAAACATATGACATCACTTGTTTATGTGGGCATATGATTTGGAGTTTTTTTTTAATTACTCTATTATAAAAATGAGTAATATGGAAATAGGTACCAAGTGATAACATTTGTATAATCCAGTGGAATTACTTGTCCGCTCCTGGAGAGGGGAAGGAAGGAAGAGAAGAGGGAAAGAAAATGAATCATGTAAACATGGAAAAATACCTAAAAAAAATAGAGCTAAAATTTTTTTTTGGCTGAAGCATAAAAGATTCTCATAATAGCATTTACTTTTTATGCAGTTTCTTCCTGTTTTAAATCTGTCTTATAGACAACTTATTCTAGGATTTTGGTTTTTAATCCACTCTCCTTTTCTATTTTATGGATTAATTTGTCCCATTCACATTCACAATGATGATTACTAATTGTGTTTCTCTTCGTCTTATTTTCCTTCTGTTTACACTTCTCTCCCTCTCCTTTCAGCCTTTCTCTGTTCATAAATATTTTGCTTTTAAACACCACATCCCCCAGTTCACCCTCTTTTTGGTTTGTTCACTGCTCCTCACCCCTACCCATTCATTCTCCTTTTTCTCCTGTTTCCTTATGTAGTAATGTAGCTTTCTATAGCTAAATGATAATGTTATTCCTATTTTTATGCTAATTTCAATGAGAGTCAAGAGTAAGCACTACTTGCCACATACCTCTATCTTCTCCACTGTAATGACTGCCAGATCTTGGATAATCCTAACTGTGGTGCCACAATATTTGAAATGTTTCTGGCTGCTTACAATACTTTTTCCTTGGACTGGGAGTTTTTTAATTTTGCTAAACTATTTTAGGATGTTTTGTTTCAGTGTCTCTTTTAGGAGATGCTAACTGGAGCTCCACAGTATCTGAATTGTTTCTTTCTACCTGCTTGTAGTATTTTCTCCTTGACATGGAAGCTCTTGAACTTGGTTATAATATTCCTGGGAATTATAATTTGGGGGTTTGATGCAGGACATGATCTGTGGATTCTTTCAATCTATTTTACCCTCTTCAAGAATATCAGGGGAGTTTTCTTAGATAATTTCTTATAGTATAATGTCTAGGCTTTTTTTTTTATCTTGACTTTTGGGTAGTCGAAGGATTCTTAAATTGCCTCTCCTGGATCTGGTTTCCAGGTCAGTTATTTTTTTCAATGTGGTATTTCATAACTTATTCTATTTTTTCATTCTTTTGATTTTGTTTTATTGTTTCTTGATATTTTGTGAAATCATTAGCATGTCATTACTTATTTCTAATTCTTAAAGACTGTATTTCTTCCATGATCTTTTCATTCTCTTTTTTCCAACTGGTTCATTATTCTTTTCAAGTCATTCTTTTCATCCTTTGACTTTTCCCCCTCATTTCCCAGTTGGTCAATTCTGGCTTTTAAAACACCATTTTCTTGTTTTAATCCATCTGCCTCTGTTCCCAGATGACCTATTTTGCTTTTTAAGCTGTCGTTTTCCTTTTCCCATTTTTCTTCAACCTGTCATTTTTTATTTTTTTAATTCTTTTTTTTTTAGCTCTTCCAGACCTTGAGTCGAATTCCCTGGATTTTTCGGGCTTTGCTTGAAGTTTGTTGGATCCCATTTTTCTCTATTCCTTCTTTTCCTTGGTCTTTATCCCTACAGAAGCTTTCAATCATTTCTTCCTTAAAAAAAAAAGATTCTCATAATAGCCTCTACTTTTTATGCTGTGTACTGTAAACTTGCCTCTCTGTTGGCCTACTGGAACAGGGTGCTTCAGCTGCCCTGCCCTGGAGGGAATCTTTAGTCTTCTCTCTCTTCTGCTCCTATACTGAATTAGACTAGTTGAGCTGACCTGCCATGATAATCTGCCCAGAGGCCAAGTCTTCACTATAACCTGCTGCTGAGGAGGCTGAGAGTTCCCAAGCAGATTCTCCTCTCCACCCATATTCCTCCCTGCTAGTCATTGCTAGAGCCTTGGACCTCACCTGGTAGATCTGAAGTACTTTATTGTGGTTGCAGCCCCCAACCAGAAATCCCATAGTCAGATCAAAGGTCTCAGCTTAGTAGGTGGGGGAGTGGTGTCCAGTCTCTCCCTCATACTATGGAAATTGACTCTCTCTACCTACCTTTTACATTGTGTTCAGCAGGAGAGTCCTGTGACTCCAACTTTTTAAAAAAATAAAAATCTTTACCTTCCATCTTGGAATCAATATTGTGTATTAGTTCCAAGGCAGAAGAGTGGTAAGGGCTAAGCAATTGGGGGGAGGCGATGGGGCTCAGGGTCACACAGCTGGGAAGTGTCTGAGACCAGATTTGAACCTAGGATCTCCCATCTCTAGGCCTGGCTCTCAATCTACTGAGCTACCCAGATGTCCCCTGGCTCCATATTTTTGTTGAGTTTAGATTTTTGTGTTTTTTGAAGTGTTTTTTAAAAGATTGGTATGGAAGGATAGTCAGAGAGGTTTCAACTTTTGCTGCTCCTGTGTGGAGAGAGAGATTACTGTGTTATTCTCAAGGTAATATCTTCAAGAAGTTAGTGAAGCTGTTTCCCACCTTCCATTCTTTTCCTTCAGGACAAGATTACCCTACCCCCTTCCTTCTCCCTGCAGGACAAATGTCTTATGACCTGTAAGTGTTTTGGGTTGAGTCTATGGATTTTGCCTTAGACTGGCCTTGTCTTAGACCCTAAAGTACCCAGTAATCAAATCTTAAGTACCCTTTTGTCTTAGAAGTTTCTCCCATTGTATCAGAGGCTTCTCCCAGGTGGTCAGGCCCCATGGCTTGAATGATCTTCTTGTATCAATTGTAAAACATCAGCCTCCCCCAAGTAATCCAGCCCTGAACTCCTCTCTTTGTATAATATTTCTGTCCTTTATTTCTTGATTAAAACTTGTCTCCATCCCTTATAAAAATGTTATAATTCTTTCAGGGAGGCTTGATTGTATCAGGATTTTCCTATAAGAGATTTTTCTGTACAATTTCTGGCATCTGTCTTAGGTCATTGACTTGAGGCAGTTCCCCACATTTCTCTGCAAACCTTTGCAGGGGGTCATTTGTCTTGGGTCAGTGACTAGAGACAGTGTCCCATTTTTCTCTCTGTCTGTCTGTCTATCTGTCTGTCTGTCTGTCTCTGTTTCTCTCTCTCTTGTCTCTCTGTCTGTCAATAAAACATTGTATTTTAATTGGTGGTTCTCCCTGGTCTTATTTTGAAAAAGTGGCTAAAGAAGAGATACCTTGATAGTTCAAGGTCCCCTTAAATTTCCATTTCACACACTCCTAAGCTGCCATCCTGAGTCTACCCCTCTTTTAGGAGATGATTGGTTTTCTTTCAGTTTCTGTTTTGCCCTCTTTTTTAAGGATAGCAAGGCATTTTTTTCTCCAATGACTTTTTGTAATATGGTGTCCAGGCTCTGTTTCTTATCATAGCTTTCAGATATTTTGATGATTTTTAGATTGTCTCTCCTTGATCTATTTTCTAGCTTTCTTTTTCCAGTGAAACATTTCAGATTTTCTATTGTTTTCTTCTTTTAACTTTCTTGTTGTTTTCTAATGCCTTGTGGAGCTATTAGCTTCTGTTTTCTGGATTCTAGTTTTTTGGAGAGCTATTTTCCTCCTTGAGCTTTTTATCTTTTCCATTTAACCCATTCTACTCATTAGGTAGTTGTTTTCTTCAGTGGTTGTTTGCCTCTCCTTACATTTGGCCTATTCTAGTTATTAGAGAATTATTTTCTTCAGTTTTTTTTCCCATTTTTATTTGTCCCATTCTAATCTTTAAGAAGTTGGTTTCTTCAATAGTTTTTTTTTGGGGGGGGGAGGGGGCATCCATTCCCATCTAACTTATTATTGCTTCCAAGTTGTTGAATATTTCTGTCATTTAATTTTGTTCTTTTGAGTTTTAACTTCTTTTTCAGGTTCTTCCAAAAGCTGTTTTAGGGTCTGACATTTTACTTATCTTTGAGGCTTCATGTTTCTTTTTTCCATTGTTGTCTTCTTCTGAGTTTGGCTCTTGTCTGTTATTAAAGCAACTTTCTAAGGTTAGAGTTTTTTATTTTGCTCATTTTTCTGGTTGTTATTTTCTCCCCCTCACTACCTTGTTTGTCTACTGAGGCTGTTATTCTTATGATTTGGAGTGAGTACTGTTCCAAACTTGCAGTGTGGTGCTTCTCTGGTGCTTGGGATAGACCTGGCTATCTTTGTGATAGTTTATTTCCTTGTTGCCTATTCTAATTTCTTCTTTTTTTCCTCTAAATTCTATAGCTAGCATTTTTGAACAATATTGAATAATAGTAGTCACAAGGGGGCATCCTTGCTTCATCTCATCTTATAGGAAAGACTTCTATCTTATCCCATTATAGAAAATACTTGCGAATGCTTTCAGATTATTTTAAGGAAAGATCAATTGATTCAAATGCTTTCTAGTGTTTTTAATAGGAATGCATGTTGTATTTTGTCAAAAGATTTTTCTGCACCTATTGAGGTAGTCATATGACTTCTGTTGATTTTGTTATTGATATGTTCAATTATGCTGATCATTTTCCTAATGTCAAACTAGCTCTGCATTCCTGATATAAGTCCTACCTGGTTAGAGTCTATTTTATGAAACATTGTTGTAATCTCCTTGGGAGCATTTTTATTTTGAGGTTTGCACCAATATTCATTATGGAGATTGGTGTTTAGTTTTCTTTCTCTTATTTTTGCTCTTCCTGGTTTAGGTAAAAGTACATATTTGCACTAAAGAGAAATTTGGCAAGACTCCTTCTTTGTCTACTTTCCCAAATAATCTATGTAGTATTGGAATTAATTGTACTTAAAAGATTTGATAGAATTCACTTATGAAACATCTAAGGTTTTTTCTTAGTGAGTTCATTAATAGCTTATTCAATTTCTTTTTCTTAGATAGTGGTGTTTTATTTCCTCTTCTGATAATCTGGACAATTTATATGTTTGGAAATATTCATTCATTTCACTTAGACTGTCAGATTTACTGGCATATAATTGGTACTAGCTCCTAATAATTGCTTTAATTTCCTCCTCTTCTTTGGCAGTGAATTCACCCTTCTTATTTGTGATACTAGTAATTTGGTTTTCTTTTTTAAAATAAAATTTACTAATTGTTTAATCTATTTTATAGTTGTTACATAAAACCAGCTCCTAGTTTTATTAGTTCCATTTTTTTATTTTATTAATCTCTCCTTTCATTTTTAAGATTTCCATTTTGGTGTTTAATTGGAGATTTTTAATTTGTCCTTTTTCTAGTTTTTGCTTGTATGCCCAGTTCATTGATCTGCTCTTTCTGTTTTTTATTGATGTAAATACACATACATATATATATATATATGTATACATATATTTTCTCATAAGTACTACTTTGGCTGCATCCCATACATTTTAATATGTTATCTAATTTTTGTCATTTTGTCATTCTCTTTAATGAAATTACTGTATCTATGATATGTTTTTGACCCACTTATTTTTTAGAATTAGACAATTTAGTTTCCAATTACTCTTAAATGTTTTCATGGCTCTTTATTGAATATAATTTTGATTGCATTGTGATCTGAAAAGGATACATTTAATAGTTTTCCTTTTCTGCATTTGGTTGTAAAGAGAAATACCTCAGACCACTATAGCTAAACTCCTGAAATTTTCTCAAAGCTTTAACTATTTTACTCTTCTCCTCTCTCTTCTATATGGTACTATAACTTTACGAAAGATTTGGTTGGGCTGACCCAGGTATAATAGCACTAAAGACAGCTGACTTAATTACCTACTGAATCTGGGTAGCATCCTTTAGACTTATCTTGGTTCAGCAATTGTGGTAGCCACTACTCCCCTAAGGCCCCATGATTAAGCTGGGGACTAAGGGAGCATAATAATAGTAACTTATGATAGACTCTGAGGTATATGGCAAGAAAGGAGGCTGAACTTCTCCATCCCCCATGATTGTAGCTAAAAGAATGTGGATATCTCATCTGGGTACTTTTGAAAGTATAAATTTTAAAATTTCAAATTCTAGTTTTATAATATACAGTAATGTGCTGCATAGTATTGTTACTAAATATTTTTACTTATAGAACAACATAAACATGTGGCTTTTGGAGCTGAGGGAGCTGAAGGAGAGGAACATAAAGATGAAAACTTGAGTGATGCCGATGATAATGAAAAGGAAGATGAATTTAAAAAGGTATTTGTTGCTAAATAAATAAACTCACAGTTTCATAGGACTATAAAGTTATTGAACTGGAAATAACTCAAAATGTCAACTAGTTCCTCCCTTTTCCTCCAAGAGGATCTACACAGACAAAATAGCAATACTGTTATGGTAGAAGCAATGAATTAGAAATGAATTTAAGTAAAGTTAAAGTTGGTTTGCAGAGGCTATTACTTCTACCATAACACTTCCTTTTTTACAGGAAAAAAACAAAGTCTGCACATGTTTACAGTATATGATACGTTCATAAACATAATCATATCCACATCCATCCATCCCCCCCAGCCCTGGCCACCAACAGTAAAGGAATCTCTTACCATTTGAAGTTCTGTCATGTGGAAGAGAAATTAGGCATGTTTTCCTTGGCCCCTTCAGTGAGAACTAGGAAGATTGGATTGAAATTGCAGAGGAAAAAATTTAGACTTGATGGAATGAAGAGTTTTCTATCAATTAAAGTTGACCCAATGTAGAGTGGACTCTTGCAAAAAAGGTAGTGGGTTTACCCTCACTGGAAATCTCCATATAGAGATTTGATGATTACTTAATAGTAATATTGTAAAAGGGAAGTGTTGGACTAGATGGCCTCCAAGGCCTCTTCTGAGTCTCAGTTTCTGTGGTTTTATGTTTATGTGAATATTCCCTTCTCTACAGCATATCTTCTGTTTACTTATGTGATGCCATGCTGTCATAGTTCTCTTTCTACTTCTGTAAACTTCATTCACTGCAACCTTCAAAATTGTGTTGCCTCCAGAATTGACCTTTTTTTGTGTAATCTTGGTCTATTCTAGCAACACAATTTTGAAGGTATTGAGAGATTGCTTCTCAATGTATTTGAAAGAAAGGAAGATACCAAAGTCTTAGAAATGACTCATATCAATTCCAAAAGAGGGAGAATAAAAAAATAAAGAGCTACTGACATTTTCTGTTCTTCATTTCATACCATTCAGATGTCTTCTGCAACTATCTTCTCCTTCACCTCTTTCAAATGGAAAGGCCTTTCTCCTGCCCAGAATAAACACCTCTAAAGCACAAGTGATCCCTTCCCATCTCATTTCTAGTGAATTGCCCCTTCTCTTATCCTTTCTCCTTCATTAATCTTCAGTCACTCCCTAACTACTCTCTGCTTTCCCTACCACCTAGAAACATGTCCAGGGGTCGTCCATTCTCTGAAACCCCTTGTTTTATCTATCCATTTCTGCTGTCATCATCTTTGAAACCTTTGTGGCTTTGCAGCCTTTGTTTCTTTCTCTCTTCCAAAACTGCCACAATGCTGGTGTATGCTTTCATCATCTTAGGCTTCAAATATTATATAATGTTCTTTGCTGCCTTAAGCCTTTCCCTTCTCCAGTCTATTCTTGAGTCAGCCGACAAATTGATCTTCTTCTCTCTCCACAGCTGCTAACTTCACAAAACCCATTTCAGCCATCCTCCAATCCTTTGTTTGGTGTTCTTGATCATAAAGGAGGGTGAATTGATTTTTGAGATGCAAATGGAATCTGTGCTTATCAGAAAGCTAGAGGAACTGCTCCTAAAACGGAAGGCCTTTGATCATGCAGTTTGCATCAGGGCTTGCTTTCTTTTGCCATCACTGCAGGGTACCAGGATTGGGAAATTCCTCATGTACTCTTTTGACTTGGGATGTCTAGTGAACCCTCTACCCCCCATACCAGTGAGGATCAATGAGATAAAAAATAGACTGTGTGTAAAGCATTTTTCAAACCTTTGAGTGTCTAGAAATGTCAGTTATTATTATCATTTATGCCCTACAGCTTCTTCCATGAAGGAGCTCAGACCATCCTCAGCCTGCACCCAAATCATTAAGTTCTCCAAGTGTTTAGTGTACACCAGAAGTTCAAGAGCAACTATAATACATAGCCCCAAGACCTACTTATTAATCAAGCAAAGTTGAATACTTACTATGCTACCTTTCAGGATGTATTACCTCATTCACAACAAAGGAAAATCTCATTTAGGAAGACCAAGAGAGATTCACAATCTAACTTCATTATACTTTTGAAGACCTACTACAATCTAAAACAAATGGGCACAATCTAGAATAGGGAAGGGGCTCAGTCAGTAGTGATGCATGTTAGTGCTTTTACATTCCTTGATAAGACATTTCTCTTAGAATTGATGAGTTCATGGAAGAGCTACCCAAAATTTCCAGGATGAGCTTGCCAGGGAGGAGATGGTTTCATCCTGTCCTTGAGAATTAAAATTATGTGAAAGTTACTGTTATAATTCAGCAATGGGGCAGAAAATTTGGTTTAACAGAGATTGCTAGGTGGCACAATGGATTGATCATTGGATCTGGAGGCAAGAAGACCTGAGTTCAAATCCAACCTCAGATACTTAGCTATGTGACCTTGGGCAAATAGCTTAATCTCTGTCTCCCTCAGCTATAAAATGAGAATGATAATAGGATCTATCTCTCAGGTGAGGATCAGATGTCATATTTGTAAAGCATTTCGTAAACCTTAAAGTATTATATAAATGTTTGCTATTCCTACTCCTATTACCTCTTCTGAAGTGCCTTCTAGTCCTGAGAGGAAGAATAGGTATCCGGGTCCCGCCAGATACAATTGTGGGGTCCGTGAAGCAGCCACCTAAAAGACCATAGGGGGAGAGAGGGGAGACCAAGCACGCAAGAAAGACAGAGAGTCTGTCTGATAGTGGCAAGGCTCGTTTATTGCAGGCGCAGGGCGAGAATATATACACTTGAAGTAGCGGGGGGGGGGGGGGGGGGTGGTGGTGATTAAGGACAGGTTGTAATAGAAAGGGAATGTGAAGAATTTTTATGGTTTGTGGCCGTTGGTCTTAACGACGCCAGTTTCCAGGAGGTAACCTATTTGCTCATATTCTCAGAAACCCTTATCTCGTTCCTGGTCATAAGTTTTTCCCCACACATAGTCTCTGACAATTATCTTATTCTTGGTCATAAGTTTTTGCCCCACACATGGTCTCTGACAATTCCCCCTTTCTTTTTTATTAGAGGGAAGGTTATTAAGTCAGGACCGCAGCGACGGCCCCTGTCTTAGGCTACACAGGGGGAGTTACTCGATCATCAGGGGTAGAGGACCTGTGCTATTCCCGTCATTGGGTTACCGCCCTGCTATTAAATTGGAGACGATCGGTATCAAACGGGGTGTGTGGTTGGTCAGTATCTGCTATTTCGATACGATGATATTGGACCGTAGGGTACTTGACAAGGGCTGAGTCAATATTTGATTTGATAAATCCTTTGATAAATCCAGTCAGGCATTGGAAAGCCCAAGGGCCAAAGGTGAGGATTAGGAGGATGATAATAAAGGGAACTATTATCGTGGGAATTAGGGTAGAAAGCCAAGAGGAGCTTCTCAGAAGATTATTGTACCATCCTTCTTTGGCCTCGGCCTCCTTTTTTCTAAGGGCTAGGCGTTCTCTTAATTTTGCCATTGACTCTCTAACTACGCCCGTGTGGTCAGCATAAAAGCAACATTCTTCTTTAAGGGCTGCACACAATACCCCTTCTTTTAAATAAAGCAGGTCGAGGCCTCGTCTATTCTGTAGTACAACTTCTGAGAGGGAGGATAGGGATTTCTCTAAAGCAGAAACAGATTTTTCTAGGACTTCAAGGTCAGATGTCATAGCAGAATGTAAAGCTGTAATGTGTTGGGTCTGTAGGAGAGCGGTGGTGCCGGTGCCAATGCCGGCAGCAAGACCACCAATACCTAGAATAATGGCAATAGTAGAGAGGGGTTCCCGTTCACCCCGAGGGAATGAAGACAAAAGTTTATCCACGGCGGTGTTTGTGTGATAGGTAATTCTGGGCCATAATTGTATTCTGACAAATAGGGATGTTTCATTTTCTGTTCTTCCTTTCTTCCTGGGTGTCCTGGAAAAGTGTGGACATGGAGAAAGTAAGGGTGAAGGCACAGGCAGTGATAGCAGTCACTTGTGATCTGTACTTCAAAATTTCAGAAAGAAGAAATTATGATTCACTGGAAAGAACATTAAACTATCAGGAGTGTAGGTCTTGGATTCTGTTCTGGCCTTAGTCACTAGCCATAGGAATTTAGATATGCCATTTGACTCCTTGAAGCCTCATTTTTCTCCTCTGGAAAATGAGCAATAGTTCTTAGGGTCCTTCACTAAAGTTTTATGAATAAATTTGGCAATTGATTTATCCCAATGATAAATGCATGTGGTATAATGAAAAATAGAAAAGGAGTTGAAAAGCAAAATTTCATTTTCTATAAGATGACTCTAATTTATTTTCATTATCTCATTTTCTATATTTAATTTTGTTACTTTATTAGGATTTTCATTTTGAGAAAATTGATTTTCAATTGTCTGAGTGCAGTATATAATGGTATTGTTTTTTTTCAGGAATGTAAAGAGATATATGCATATTTTAGTCACCAATTATTAGACAGTCTTCAAAAAGCTACAAGGTTATCTTTGGATACCATGAAAAGAAGAGTACTTGTTACAGGGTAAGTTGGAAATATTTTTTACAATTCATTAAGTAATAATTAAAATAGCATAACATTGTAGAAATCATAGAATCATGAATGTAGGAGCCAAAATCAGTTAGTTTTGTATATGTTTTTAAATTTTTACATGATCTTTAGTACTTTAAGCAAAATGTGCCAAGAAATAACCTTTTTTTTTAATGGTGTTTTGAAAATAAGCAGACAATTCAGAACTATGTGAATCAAAGAATCCTACAAGAGATACATGGCATTCACTATACATATTCATGAATTAAATCAATTTTAGTATGAAACAAATGAAGGATAGAAGAAGAATATCTTCCTGATCACTAATGAATTCAATAGAAATTTATTAAGAGACATGCTTGGTGAAGATATCAAAAATAAAAGATTCATATTTTATATTTATCCAAACAGATATAATAGAGGTGAGAGACATGCATATGTGTCTCTCTATATGCAAATAACTATAATTTGAATTAGAAAGTGGCAAATATAAATGAGAAATATAGAGGACTACCTCCTTGGGGAGATCAGGAAGCATGTTGCTGGAAAAAGGGCATTTAACCTAGAATTAAAAAGATTTAAATTTTAAGTTTCTGCTTTGCCATTTGTTTTGTAATTACAGTTGATTTAGATTAGAGCCTGAGTTTTCTCATATCTGTATCAATACTTCAAGGATTTCTTCCATGTAGTTACCCTCTTCACTGATGCTCATTAAAAGTCTTTCATGCTTAGGATGATAGTTTAATGAGCTGCTGTGGCCAAAAAAAATTCCACCCGTTCGTCACTCATCCCATTGGTGATGAATCTCTTTAAATGTAATAGGGTTGTAAATTGTTTCCCAAATGACAGACATCTAGCTTATTTTTTAATCCATTTCAGTTTAGTAAAATCTGATAGAACTTATGTTCTATTGAAATAGTCTTCAGGAAATCCAGCACCATGAAACATCAGATTAGGCCTGTAGTAGAGGTTTCTCATGAAAATAACATTTCACAGAGTTATTGTGAGGAAGGAACTCTGTGCTTTATGAAATTCTGTATGGAAATGAACTGTTAGAAGAGAACTAAAACTAGGAATTGAAGAATAGGTAGGATTTGAACAAGCACAGATAGGGAGACTTTGGATTTCTTTTGGAACAAATCTATCTTTATTACCACTGAAAATAGGTGGAAAGCCAACAGAAAGATGAAACTCAACAGGTCTTGATTTCCTCTCATCTTGTTTTGCAGAAAATAATAGTCCTTAGACCCTTAGCCCTGTCTCCATTTCAAAACAATTCTTACCTGTTGCCAAAATAATTCATTCCCAAACAGTAGAACACATACACATCAGTGGTATATGTGTGCATATAAATATATATGTGTATGTGACATTTATTTTTACTGATTTACTGATTATCACTTTATGTTCAAATCTAAATAGGAATACTTTATCCTTTGTAATTTTGTTTACTTGGCCATATAAGCAAAATAAAAATACCTTTCAATGTAATATTTCACTTATAGGAAGGTAAGACTTGCTCATCACATTTTTTTCTTAGTTTTATGATTGTATATTTTTTTCTTCAAAGTAACTTGGTATTTTCTGTTTTAAAGATAGAATTATATAATTGAAATTTTAGTAGTATTCAGTACTGTACTGATTAGCTTAGGATGGAGTCATGTAGAAATTTCCATCTTAATTACAGCACTTTTGGGCGAAAAAAATCTGAAGACATTATTTCTTTTATACAAACTGAAGTACATCTTGCTATTCCTAATGTGGTAAGTTGTATTTGATATTCATAATTATAAGATCATTTTGCATAAGCTTATAAGAAACAAAATGGATAAACTGAATATTGAAACAGTAATTTTCAAACTTCTTGTCTCAGGAATCTTTGACACTCCTAAAAATTATTGAGAACTCTCCAAAGTACTTTTGTTTACATGGGTTGTATCTATCAATATGTATAGTATTAGAAATTAAAACATCTAAGTATTACTATGGAAAAAAACTTGACCTCATTGAACACTTGAAAAGGGTATTATGGATACCCACAGGTCCCTGAACTATATGTTAAGAACCATTGATTTAAAGAATAATGATTTTTATAGGTTGCAAAAGCTTTCTTGACATATTAAATATCCCTCAACATAAAAAAGAGATGTTTTATTGTTTTTTAAACTTATAAACAATTTTCACATGTCAGCATCTGATTCGCTGATTTAAGGAACTTCAGTTTTAGACTAACTGCATACAAAGATATTGGAGGTGCAGAAGAAGGGCTATCAGATCAAAGCTTTTGTTCTGCCATCAAGACTTTCTACTCTGCTTCAAGCATGCCAATGACCGAAATAAAAACCAATGAATCTCTCAAAGTATACCCCCTCCACATTCTACTTTACAGCAGTCAAATTGATTTGAGCTTTCTTCAGCATAGAATACACATTGGAGAGGAATACCTTCTGATGTTACACATTATAGTTCAGTCATGCTTTCCCATCCTGAGTACTCTTAGCCATTTCCTTCTATAAGTCAATCAAAGGGGACCCACACTGTCCACTACAGGAACCCTAAAGGGTACCTACCCTTGGAGAAAGTGTATCACTTATCCATCTCTTTCACTTTGTGAATGTACAAAATACCAAAACCCCAAAGCTAAGCCAACAGCAAAAAACAGGAAAAGGGTAAGTGCAGATAGTAGGCAGGAGGAGAAAAAATGTGTTACTCCTTTCTCATTCCTTTAAAGGATTCAGAACTCTTCCTCTTTATTTTAAAAGAAGAAAGTCTAGAACATAAAGGATTTTATAGTTTATAAAATTCTTATTTGGGAACATAAAATTTTTAATACTTTAAAATGAAAATATTCTCAACTAAATTTCATGTATAAATTTGGATAAATCTCTTTTAAAAGTGAAGTTACTTCATACATATGCCAGTGGGGTACAAATAATTCTGGGAGTAACTTATAATTTAACTTCAGAAATTCATTCATCAGTTAATGACTTGGCATAACTAAGTTCAATTTTTATAAACAGATAATTTAAAACTATAGAGCAAAATGCAGTGGTAAGATCTGTGCATCTGAAAAGGAATCATGGGGCACAAGCAAAATCACTTAACCTCTGTCTGCCTTTGTTTCTTCCTCCATTAATGGGTGAATTTTATCTTCACAACAATGTTGGTAGGTGCTATAATTATTCCCATTTTACAGATAAGGAAATGGAAGCAAATGGATGCTAAGTGACTTGTCCAAGACCACCTAGCTAGTAAGTGTCTGAAGCAGGATTTGAAATCAAATCTTCTTGACTCTATGTCAGATGCTCTATCAGCTCCTCCACCAAGTAGCTTCAAATAGACCAAGCACTCTTTGGGTTTAAGGATAAAAATCTTTGTAATTAACTAACTAAGAGCAGGACATAGCTACAGATCAGTGTTTTTATTTCATGTAGGTAATGATTCCTAGTTTGGATGATATTCAACAAGCCATCAATCGCATGATCCAGTTAACTCTAGAAGTGAGTAGAGGAGTGGCCCACTGGGGACAGCAGCAAGTGCGACATGTGAAGGCAGCAGTATCCCCAACACACGGTAGCTTAGGGGCAGTGGGGAAGATGGATAAAAGCTAATTTTTGCATTTAAAATGTTAAAATATAAGATGTCTATGCTTTTATGTTCTTAACTACAACAATAGAATCATAGAATCTCCAAACTGCAAATAGACTTAAAGAGATCACAACAATAGTTCATTACATTGTCTAGGAAAGATAATTAGGAAAATAATTTAAAATATGCTACGTTGCCTTAAAATGACCTATGATTGTTTTATTGTTAAATTACATATTTTAAAAGAGGATCTTTCATGTTGTTCAAATACAAATCCAGCTTTCTGTATGTTAGCCTTTCATTTGATGGATCACTAAATTTCATAAGCAGAAATGAAAACTAAAAACAGGCCTTAGAACTATGTGTAGGTGACCTCATTTGTTTGGACCATAATGCAATAAGGTTAAAGTGATTTCCTTGTACAAAAGTTAAGGAATCTTTCATTTTGCTTCTCCTGTGGTAGAAACGTGATCTAGAATTGAGTAAGCTCTCCTGGATGGTTTTCTAGGGCTAGAGATATATATGGTCTTTCTCATTGTACATCTTTGAGAGCAGCTTTGGTGAGTAGTGTGGTAATAACTTCTTTTCTTAATACGTAGAGGAGAACTGTACTTCTTAATTAAAAAAATCATAAAGTATGAGATTTAAACCTTCTGGGGAGAAAGAGTCGAATGAAAGATACCAAAGAAAATTATCTTTAAGAAAAAAGACAAAAAAAAATAAACACTGATAGACAATTTCACTTACAAAGGCGAAATAAAAATTAAAAACAAATAAATGTATCATATATTGTTGTGTCTTAACATTTACTAAAGCACCATAATGTAGTAGAAAGAGCAAAATTATTTAAACAACTCTCAGAATTGGAAGAAACCACAAAGTCCAGAGCCCAAGCCAACCCACTTCTCTATATTACTACTAAATTGTCATCCAACTTCTTGAATGTTTCCAGTGAAGGAGAGCCCACTTCCTTATGAGAGATTTCATTCCATTTTTGAATCACTCAGATGGTTAGGAAGTTTCTTCCTCAGATTAAGTTGAAATTTGCCTTTTTGTAACTGTCATTGCTTGCTCCTGATTCTGTCTTCTAGAACAAACTGAGCAAGTCTAATTTCTCCTAAAAATAACAGCTCCTCAAATACTTGGAAGAAAATTATTCCTTTCTTCCTCCAGTCTTCTTTTTATACAGGATATATATATCCCAGTTCCTTCAGTTTCTCTCTCTTTGGCATGGACTCAAGGCCCTTATGCATCGTGGTTGCCCCAGTGAATTCAATCTAGTTTATCAATATCTTTTAAAATGTGGTACCCAGTACTGAACACAATATTCTGCATCCAGCCTGAATGGGGCAAATTGCAGAGGAAGTATCACATCCTTCTTCCTGAAAACCATTCTTTTTTTCTTTTTTGTTAGACGAATCACTAATATTTAATTTATTTTTTATATTATCTTATTTTTATCAATATCTATTGTTTTGATCTAATTTATTTATCCTTTCCCCATAAATAGAAAATAAAAACATATTCCTTATAGCAAGTAGTCACAGTCAAGAAAAGCATTTGCAGACATCTACCATTCTCCCAAATGTAGGTCTCATTCTATATGTAGAGTACATCACCCTTATGTCATGTGATAGGTAATAGTATGCTTTATGCTCAATCTTCTGGAGTAAAATTGAATTTGATGAGTCTTTTACAGTGGTTTTTATTTTCAGCAGTATTGTTACTATATAATTTGTCCTCTTGATTCTGCTCACTTCATTCTTCTTTAGTTCATAAAAGTCCTCTCAGGTTTCTCTGAAATTATCCCTTTCATCATTTCAGAGCAATTGCTGCCCTACTATACCTTCCTCACTTTGTACATATGAAGTGAATTTTAAAAATATTTTAACCCAAATTATAAGATTTTGCATTTATCACTATTTGATTTTACTGAAGACACAGCCAAGATGGCAGCTTAGTTGTAGCAAACGATGTTTAGGATAGCACAGTAGATAGAATGCTGGGCCTGGAATCAGGAAGACCTCTCTCAGTTCAAATATGGGCAGGAACATTTACAAGCTTTATGATATTGTTTAAGTTACTTAGCCTCAAAACAATTTGAGGTCAAGCTTAAAGTGGAACAGGAAAAACTGTCTAATGATGGCATAGGACTTGGGAGCCTGGGCACCTGGTAAACTTGTTTTCTGGAAGTTTGTGTTGATGTGGAATGGAGGGGCCTGGCTTTCTACTTCAGAACTTGTGTAGGTATTTGTTGATGTTTTCCTTCTACTTACCACATGGCAAAGAAAAGACCTATTGACTGGTTTCTGGGTCAGAACTGAGTGTGCATAGAGGAAGAACTAACTGGTCAAATTGGTCTCTTTTTCATGGCAGTGGTCAAGGCAAGGACTGTTACAAGGGTTCCAAGAGTAGGGGAGAAGTAGTGCCAGTGGCCTGTACTCCCTACCTGGGCATACATATGACCAAAAGTATAGCTCACCTGTCTATTTGTCTCTGTATTGTCTGTCCTTTTATTCTTCAATGAATGAGGGTTAAAATATGTACTTAACTTATCCCAAATTGTTGCTTGTAGCATTCTGCTAGAATTTTGATAAGGCTAAATAAAATTAGTTCCAGTAAAGGGCTGATACTCCAGTGAGTGTTGGATTGTCTAGAATACTTCATTGCACAAGATAGAGGAAACAAGAGGAAAATAAAAATTGAATAACTTTGTCTTCTCAGTCATTTACTGTCATCATTCCATCCTTTTTTTCTATATCTTATCTTCTTTAGAGTTTTTATTTTTTTAATTAATTAATGGATTTAGAATATTTTTCCATGGTTACATGATTCATGATTTGTCCCACCAATCTTCCCTCCCCCTCCTGGAGCTAAGAAGCAGTTCCATTGGGTTATACATGTATCATTGTTCAAAACTTATTTCCATGTTATTCATATTTGCAATAGAGTGATCATTTAACATCAAAACCCCCATCATTTCACCATTGAACCATGTGATCCATCATATGTTTTTTTAAAAGTTTATTTAATTAATTAATTTAGAATAAGTTTCCATGGTTACATGATTCATGTTCTTTTCCTCCCCTCCTCCCAACCCCTTCCTGTAACCAATGAGCAATTAATTCCACTGGATTTTACCTGTATCATTGTTCAAAACCTATTTCCATATTAATACTTGCTCTAGGGTGATCATTTAGAGTCTACATCCCCAATCATATCACCATCAACACATGTGATCAAGCAGTTGTTTTTCTTCTGCATTTCTACTCCCACAGTTCTTTCTCTAGATGTGGATAGCATTCTTTCTTGTAAGTTCCTCTGAATTGTCCTCTGTCAATGCATTGTTGCTGGTAGAAAAGTCCATTTCACTTGATTGCGCCATAGTGTATCAGTTTCTGTGTTCTCTAGTTCACATAGAAATCCTCCAGTTCATTATTCCTTTCAGTACAATAGTATTCCATCACCATCAGATACCACGATTTATTCAGTCATTCCTCAATCGAGGGGCATACCCTCATTTTCCAATTATTTGCCACTACAAAGAGTGTGGCTATAAATAGCTTTATACAAGTCTTCTTATCTTTTGGGGGGTACAAATCGAGCAGTGATATGGCTAGAGAAAAAGGCAGACAGTCCCTTAAAGCCCTTTGAGCATAGTTTCAAATTGCCTTCCAGAATGGTTGGATCAATTCACAACTCCACAAGCAGTGCATTTATGTCCCAATTTTTCCACATCTCCAACATTTATAACTTTCCATTGTTGTCATGTTAGCCAATCTATTAGGGGTGAGGTGGGACCTCAGAATTGTTTTGATTTGCATTTCTCTAATTATAAGAGATGTATACACTTTTTCATGTGCTTATTGATAGTTTTGATTTCTTTATCTGAAAATTGCTTATTCATGTCTGATGCCCATCTGTCAAATGGGGAATGACTTGATTTTTTTGTACAATTGATTTAGCTCCTTATAAATATGAGTAATTAGACCTTTGTCAGAGGTTTTTGTTATAAAGATTTTTCCCAATTTGTTATTTCCCTTCTAATTTTGATTGCATTGGTTTTCTTTGTATAAAACCTTTTTAATTTAATGTAATCCAAATTATTTATTTTACATTTTGTAATTTTTTCTAACTCTTACTTGGTCTTAAAATCTTTCCTTTCCCTTATATCTGACAGGATAACTATTCTATGTTCACCTAAATTACTTTGTTTCCTTTTTTATATTCAAGTCATTCATCCATCCTGAATTTATCTTGGTGTAGAGTGTGAGATGTTGATCTAAACCTAATCTCTCCAATGCTATTTTCCAATTTTCCCAGCAGTTTTTTTTTCAAATAGTGTATTTTTTGTCCTAAAATCTAGGCTCTTTGGGTTTTTCATACACTGTCTTCTGAGGTTATTTCCCCCAAGACTATTCCACTGATCTTCCCTTCTGTCTCTTAACCAATATCAAATTGTTTTGATGACCATGACTTTATAGTACAGTTTTAGATCTGGTACTTCTAGGCTCCAACCCTTCACATTTTTTTTTCATTATTTCCCTTGATATTCTTGATCTTTTGTTCTTTCAAATGAACTTTGTTATAACTTTTTCTAATTCAATAAAAAAAGTTTCTTAGTAGTTTGATAGTATGGCACCGAATAAGTAAATTAATTTAGGTAGGATTGTGATTTTTATTATGTTAGCTTGTCCTACCCATGAGCAATTAATATTTTTCCAATTGTTTACATCTAGTTTTAATTTTCTAGAACATGTTTTGTAGTTGTATTCATATAATTCCTGTGTTTGCCTTGGCAGGTAGATTCCTAAGTATTTTATATTGTCTAGGGTGATTTTAAATGGAATTTCTCTTTCTAACTCTTGCTGCTGGGATGTGTTAGAAATATATGATGATTTATGTGGGTTTATTTTATATCCTGCAACTTTGCTAAAATTGTTGATTATTTCCACTAGATTTTAAATTGATTCTCTAGGATTCTTTAAGTAGACCACCATGTCATCTGCAAAGAGTGATAGCTTGGTCTCCTCATTGCCATATTTTAATACCTTCAATTTCTTTTTCTTCTCTAGTTGTTATTGCTAGTGTTTCTAGTAGAATGTTAAATAATAGAGGTGATAATGGGCATCCGTGTTTCATTCCTGATGTTATTGGGAAGGCTTCTAGTTTATCCCCATTGCAGATGATGTTTGCTGATAGTTTCAGATATATACTGTTTATTATGCTTAGGAAAGGCCCTTCTATTCCTATACTTTTTAGTGTTTTCAATATGAATGAGTGTTATATTTTGTCAAAAGCTTTTTCTTCATCTATTGAGATAATCATGTGATTTTTGTTGATTTGCTTGTTGACATGGTCAATTATGTGAATGATTTTCTTAATATTGAACCATCCTTGCATTCCTGGTATAAATCCCACCTGATCATAGTGAATAACCCTGATGATCACTTGCTAGAGTCTTTTTGGTAGTATTATATATAAGACTTGCATCTATGTTCATTAAGGAGATTAGTCTGTAGTTTTCTATCTCTGTTTTTGGTCTGCCTGGCTGTGGAATGAATACTATATTTGTGTCATAAAGTGAATTTGGTACAACTCCTTCTTTGCTTATTATGACAAATAGTTTGTATGGTATTGGGATTAGTTGTTCATTGAATATTTGATAGAAATCACTTGTAAATCCATCTGGTCCTAATAGTTTGTATGGTATTGGGATTAGTTGTTCATTGAATATTTGATAGAAATCACTTGTAAATCCATCTGGTCCTGGGGAGTTTTTCTTAGGGAGTTCTTTGATGGTTTGTTCAATTTCTTTTTCTAATATGGGATTATTTAAGTATTCTATATCTTATTCTGTTAATTTGGACAATTTATATTTTTGTAAATATTCATCCATATCACCTAGATTGCCATATTTATTGCCATATACTTGGGCAAACTAGTTTTTAATGATTACCTTTATTTCCTCCTCATTAGAGGTGAGTTCTCCCTTTTCATCTTGGATACTGCCAATTTGGTTTTCTTCTTTCCTTTTTTTATTAGATTGACCAGTACTTTATCTATTTTGTTTGCTTTTTCAAAGTACCATATTTTAGTCTTATTTATTAATTCACTAGTTCTTTTACTTTGGATTTCATTAATTTCTCCTTTAATTTTTAGGATCCTTAATTTAGTTTTCATCTGGGGATTTTTAATTTGGTCACTCTCTAGTTTTTTAATTTGCATGCCCAATTCATTTACTTTTGCCCTCCCTAATTTGTTAGTATGTGCATTCAAGGATAAAAAATTTCCCCCTGTGTGCTTTGGATGCATCCCACAAATTTTGATTGGATGGCTCATCATTGTCATTTTCTTAAATGAAAGTATTAATTGTTTCTATGATTACTGATTTTGTTTCCAATTAATTTTTGGTTTGCCTCTCCATGTCCTCTTACTAATTAATATTTTTGTTGCATTATGTTCTGAAAAGGTTGCTTTTATTATTTGTGCCTTTTTGCACTTGTTTGCCATGTTTTTATGCCTTAGTACATGGTCAATCTTTTTGAATGTACCATGTGCTTCTGAAAAGGAGGTATATTCTTTTTTTTCCTATTTATCTATTACACATATCTATTAACTCTATTTTTTCTAAGATTTCATTCACATCTCTTACCTCTTTCCTATTTATTTTTTAATTTAATTTATCAAGACCTGATAGAGGAATAGTCAGATCTCCCACTAGCATAGTTTTACTATCTATTTCCTTCTCGAGCTCCACCAATTTCTCCTTTAGAAATTTGAATGCTATACCATTTGGTGCATACATGTTGATTATTGATATTACTTCATTGTATATATTGCCTTTTATCAGGATGTAATTACCTTCCCTATCTCTCTTAATCAGATCTATTTTTACCTTGGCTTTGTCAAATATCATGATTATGACTCCTCCCTTCTTTTTCTCAGTTAATGCCCAATAGATTTTGCTCTAGTCTCTTACCTTTACCCTGTGTATGTCTACCTGCCTCATGTGTGTTTTTTGTAGACAACATATGGTAGGATTTTGGTTTCTAATCGACTCTACTATTTGCTTCTGTTTTATGGGTGAGTTCATCTTATTCACATTCAGAGTTATAATTGCCACCTGTGTATTCCCAAACATTTTGATTTCCTCTTCCTCTTCTGTCCTTTCTTCTATTTGCTATTTCCTTCTACATCAGTGTTTTGTTTTTAATCAATTCCCCTAATCCCCACCCTTATTTTACTTTCCTTTATCCCTCCTCTCTTCTTATTCCCCTCTTATTTTTCTTTAGGATATTTTAAAGTTAACCCTACACACTCTCCCTCCCTAGTATTGCTTTGCTCCCCACCTTCCCTTTCCTCCACATCCATTTTTATTCCCCTTTTATATTTTAGGGTCTATTAAATTCCATCCTCCCTCTCTCTCCCTCCCTTTTGGTACTCCCCAACTCACTGCCCCCCCTTGGATTTTCCCTCTCAACTTCCCTATAGGATAAGATTGAATTTGATACCTTTTCTCTTGTTTTTTTTTTTTTTTGTATTTGGAGATCCAATTTTCCATTTAATTCTGGTCTTTTCTTTACAAATTTTTGGAAGTTTTCTATTTTGTTGAAAGCCCATACTTTCCCTGGAAGTATATAGTCAGTTTTGATGTGTAGGTGATCCTTGAATGTAGACCCAATTGTCTTGCCTTTTTGAATATCATATTCCAAGCCTTGTCGTCCTTTAGTGAGGAGGCTGCCAGATCCTGTATAATCCTGATTGATATTCCTTAATATCTGAATCTTCTCTTTCTGGCTTCTTGTAGTATTTTTTCCTTAGCTTGGAGGCTCTTGAATTTGGCAATTACATTTCTGGGGGTTGTATATAAATGGAGATTTTGAATCCTAGACTTCATTCCCCAGAAGTCTTTGGTATTTCCCAAAATTCTCTATAATCTCTCCTGCGTTTCCACGTTGGCGAGATCACAATTGGTGTTTAACTGGCAGTAATGCCACCCTTGCTCACTTCCTTTGCAATGATACAGCAAGTGTGGTGTTAAGGTGGGGATGGCTGAAATGACTAACCAGCCATGGGCACGTGGTTTTTATTTTGTATCCCCTATATTCCTTGATTTCTAATGATAAACCTCATAAAATATAATAATTTTATTATTAGAGATATAATTTAATTTTTACAGGGTTGTCTTTTGAGGATTTAATATAGAGGGTTATCTATGGATTCTTTCAATGTCTATTTTGCACTCTTGTTGAAAAACATCAGGGAAGTTTTCTTGGATAATTTCTTGTATTATGATGTCAAGGTTTCTGTTATTTCCAGGTTTTCAGGTAGGCCTATGAATTGCAAGTTATCTCTCCTAAATCTGTTTTCTAAGTCAACTACCCTCTTAATGAGATATTTTGTGTTTCCTTCTATTCTGTCATTCTTTTGACTTTGCTTCATTAATTCTTGTTGTCTTGTTAGATCATTGGCTTCTACTTGCCCAATTCTAGTTTTTAGTGACTGGTTTTCAGCTAAAATCTTTTGATTTTCCTTTTTGGTTTGATCTAGGCTACTTTTTATGGCCTCCAGCAGGTCATTTCTGGTCTTCAATTTGCTTATTATTTCATTTGATTTCTGGGCTTCATTTTCTAGGTGGGATATTCTGTCTTTTTAACAGTTATTTTCTTTTTAAAGTATTTCCCACTTTTCTTGCCAAATCTCTTCCATCTTTCTCATGATCTCAGATTTGAACTCTTCAAGAACTTGTAACCAATTTCTTTTTTTTTTTATAGTTTGGGTGTGTTTACTTGGTTTTTTTGTCTCCTGCTGTCTCTTTTTTATTATGGATTTTTCTGCATAATAATTATTAAGGGTTAAGGTTTTCTTTTTGTTCTTTTTGGTGGTTGTGTATTGTAGTTCTTAGGAATTGGTGGTCATTGCCTTGTCCCTTCCTGGTCAGAGGTCTATGTAAGGAAAGTGTATTGAGCTCCTGAAAGGTTTTTGCCCTGAGGTTATTTTTTAGGTCTCTAGAGATGTTTCCACTGTAGGACCATATTAGCTTGGAAGTCCCCTACAACATTTATCACTTTCCTTTGCTGCTATATTGGTCAATATACTGAGTGTTCTTATTTATATTTTGGTGCTTCTCTTGTGCCTTGTGTTTGGACTTCAAATTTTTTTGATTTAAGTCTGGCTTATTCCCCAGGAATTCTTGGAAATTTCTATCTTATTGAATGTCCATTTTTTCCCCTGGAGTTTTGCTGGATAGGTGACTCTGGGTTGTAAACCCAAATCTTTTGCCTTCCTGAATATCACATTTCATGCCTTATAATCCTTTAATGTAAAAGCTGTTAGATCCTGTGTGATCCTGATTGTAGCTTCATGGTATTTGAATGGTTTCTTTCTGGCTGTTTGTAGAATTTTCTCCTTAGCTTGGTGGCTTTTGAATTTAACTATTTTCTTGGAAGTTGTCATTTGAGAATTTCTTTCTGAAGGTGATCTGTGAATTTCTTTCAATGTCAATTTTATTTTCTCATTTAAGGATCTCTGAACAGTTTTCTTTGATAATTTCTTGTAATGTGATACTCAAAGTTTTTTCTTGGTCATGGCTTTCAGGCAATCCAGTAATTCTCAAATTGTCTCTCCTACATCTACTTTCCAGGCTAGTTTTTTCAACAACAAGATATTTCATATTTTCCTCTTGTTTTTTTTTTCCATTCCTTTTGATTCTGCTTTATTGTTTCTTGATTAATCATGAAATTATTAGTTTCTAGATGGTCAATTCTAATTTTTAAGGCCTGATTTTCCTCTGTTAGTTTTTGGTTCTCTTTTTTCAATTGGTCCATTTCTTCTTCATCACTTCCTTTTTTCCTCATGTCATTTTAATTTCTCCTTGCATCAGTTTCATTTTTCTTTCCCACTTTTCCTCTACCTCTCTTAATTGGTTTTTGAAGTCTTTTTGAGCTCTTCCAGAATATGTATCCAACCCATATTTTTCTTTTAAACTTTTCAAGTGTTTCCTTTGCTTTCACTGTTCCCTTTTGTCTCTGTACCTTGCTCTGCTTCCATAAAAATTCTTTAGAGTTAGGTGCTTTTTTTTGCTCATTTTTCCTATCTAATTATAGGTAGACTCTATTTTCTGGGAAGTTGGGATACCCTCTTAAACTTCCGTCTTTCCTTGATATTTTTTTCAGCTTAGTTTCTGAGTTTTTGCTCATTTCATTTCTTGGGGGATGTGATGGTCTGAGGGCTGAGAGCTCTGAGAGCCCCTTCCCCCTAGTGATTTAATTGACCCCTGTGATAATTATAGCTTAAAGACTTGCCTTAGCCTTGGGTGTAAACTTTTTATTTCACTCTAAATTGATCACATCAGGGGCTAATCAAATTCTAGCCCCAGGCCTAGGCTCAAGTTTTTGGTCTCATTGTGTACTTGATCCAATCAAACACACCCTTGATTGCCCTGTCTTGGAGCTCTGCCCTGAGCTTTAGGCAAAAAGATCAGGACTTGATACTTAGTACTATCAGCAAACCCAAACTGTGTGTTATGTCCTTATCACAAGCCCAGACTAGGATTTCTGTCTTTGCTCTGGGCTCATATGGATCAACCCACTTCAGCCCAGACTGCCCTGGGATGGGACTCCAGACTTCTCCATGGGTTTGAAATTTCAAGGGATATGGGTTGGCTTGTACCACTATTTGCTCAGGTAGAATCTGGGGATCTGAATATTTGCTTGGGATTAGGTTCCAAACCTGGGACAGAAGATCTGGGGTGGGGCATGTGGCTTGCCCTTGACGTGCTCTTCCCTCCCCTGCTTCAACCTTTTGCTGACTCTGCTCTCCTCTCACCCCAGTGCCCCAAATGTTCTCTGTCTACCTTTTGGGTTTTTCTTTTCTTGAAAGTTGTTTCACCCTGTCTCCTTGTTGGTTCTTTCACTCCTGTATTCATTTTGTGGTGATATTTTAATCTTGGTCACAGAGAATTTTTGTGGTGACAGAGTGCTCTGGATTACTCTGCCATTTTGGCTCTGCCCCTGTAAGTTCCCAGAATTTTTTAAATGACTAAATATCTTTTTTTTTGTCCTCAGTGTTCATTGTCAGCTTCGTTCTAGGTTTTGTCATTTAATGATAAATTATATGATCATTCTATCTTTATTTTTGCTGTAAGGAGTGTTTTGGAAATTTTAATTAAGGGGCTCACAGTCTAAGTGGAGAAATATACACACACACGCACACAACATATCTATATCTATCTATCTATCTATCTATCTATCTATCTATCTATCTATCTATCTATCTATCTATCTAAAATAGGCAATAGATAATAAATACCTGAATTCAAAATAAGAAACAATCATTAGGGGCTAAGATGACCAGAGAAGACTTTATAAAGGTAGTGGAAAGAAAGAGATATATTTTAAAATTCTTTCAAATTCTCATCATTCCATATTTTAATCATTTTTTATTTAATGTCTGGTGTTGAGAATAACACATGTAGAACTACCTGGAAGAATATTATTGCAAAGTGTAAGATCCGAATGTTAAATACAGCATAATGAAGAATTTCTACTCTGATTTCTGTCAGAGAAGGATTGCTAGCATTAAATATAAACTATAAGCATATTAAAATAGGCTACTGTGCTAATTAGGGAAACTAAAGGGTAGGCATTTTATAAAGTAATAATTTGTTTCCTGTTTAAAATATATGTATATTTTAGAGTCCTATGAAGAAATTATTCCTGCAAGGAAGCTGAAAAATTTTTATCCTGGAGTTGCAGAACACAAAGACATTGCTAAATTGGTCCTACTTCTTTCTTCATCAGTAAATTCTTTAAGGAAAGCAGCCTCTGAGGCATTGTTGGAGTTTCAGAAATATAAAGCTCTTTGGACAGAGGACCGAGATGCTAAAGTTAAGGTATAATTTAGTTAATGTGTTTACAAATTTTTTTCATGGGGCTTGGCTTTCATTTGCTTTACTTGTCTCCTACTGGTAGGAAGGATGCCAAGGAAAGAATAACTCCTTTCTGCTGTCGGAGTGTATTGGTTTCTTGGCTTACACAGCTTTACACCCATGATCCTGTAGTCAGAAATGTGCATCACTATAGTGTCTCACAAGTCACCCTATTACACAATCTCTGTCAGTACCTTAAATACTGCTTATGGTATCAGTGAGTGTTCTAGCTGAATGGATTGACTGTTTTCAGTTCCTCAAATCTCATCTTAGAGTTCCCTTCAGGAAGATTGAGGTTTAAAGCTTAGGCTGCCATTTACTAGCTCGGTAACCCTACATAAGTCCCTTAGCCTTTCTGATTTTCTATTTTCTCATGTATAAAATAAGAAGAATACCTACAGAACTTACCTCACAGAGCTGGTTTGAGGCTCCATGGTGATAAGACAGGTCAAATGTTCTACAAACTCAATGCATATATATATAGGGACTAGATTTGTGGTTTCACTGGTTTGGGGAATTCATGGATGAAGAAAGTCTTTCTACTAATTCAAGTTAGAAATTTTTCTGAAACTTAGAGTCTCAGAGGCCCCTAGAAGACTGAAAAATGAAGTGACTTACCTGATGTATGTGTCAGAGGCAAAACTTCATCCCATCTCTTCATGGCCCTAAGGCTGGGCCTTTATCTACTCTGCCATGTTGCTTCTCATTTGCAAACTTTAAAGGGCTATATAAATGTCATTGTTATTACTGCTCTTATTATTCTCCTCTTTCAGCATTAAGCTCTAAAGGTGGATCCTCTAGTGAAATGACTACCCATTCAACAAGTAGCATATTCTCTAAGAATCAGGAGATGAGTGACCCTTATTACTAGTTATCATTTGGTTGTATAGCTTACTGAAGCTATTCAGTATACTGATGGTGAGGCAAAATATTTCTATACCCAGTGATTGTTTAGAAGAACAAGAGGATCTGAAGAATGCTACCCATTTGCCATCCTTGCTTATGTGCCATATTCCAAGGCAGTGATGACAAAACTATGACATGGGTGCCAAAGATAGCATGCAGAGATCTGTCTATGGGCATGAGACCACTCCCCACCCCAAATTTATTACTCAAAAGGCAGAGGGACTTGGGCGGAGCTGCTCCCCTCCCCCTTTCCACCAAGTCCAATGACATTTTCCCCATCCTCCATTCTTCTGCCCAGAAGCCCAATGGGAGCACACAGGGTGGGCAGCTCATAGGTGGCAGAGCTGGAGCAGAGCAGAGAGCATGGACCATTTCCATCCCTCTCTCTACAATTTCTAAGGACATTTCTCTTTTCCTACACACCTCCATCCAGCAGTCCAATGGGTGCACTTCCTCCCTCACCTGCTTGTGGTGGAGAACATGCAGCACTTGAAGGGGGGTGGGACACAACATGTGGTCTCTAAAATGTTTGCCATCACTGTCCTAAGTGCTTTCCAAAATCTATTTTAATCCTCATAACAACTCTAGAAGGTAAGAGTTATTATACTCCCATTCTGTAGTTGAGGAAGCTGAGGCAATGAAGTATAAAGTGACTTGCCCAGGCTCACTCAACCAGTAAGTACTGAGACTGACTCCAGCCCAGCACTCCATCCACTGTACCACCGGATGCTTCTATGAGTGTCCCATGTGGCATCCAAGGCCAGGCATCATTTTCTTGTCATCTGCATAGCTGAGAAAGCAGAGTCCGGTTTTGGGGCTTGCTGGTTTGTTTGCATGTGCCATAGAGAGTGATGATGATAAGGAGGTGCTCCTATGAAAGTGTATTCACAGGTCAGTCACAGTTGGTTCTGAAAATTGTTTTAGTTGAAACCAAGCAGTATTAAAGGCAGAAACCACTAGTCTATCACAACTTTTTCTTTTAGCTCTGTTAAGGATATGTTCTTTTTTGGATCATTTCATCTTATAACACATATTTAGATGTGTTGACAGATCTGTGATTTCACTTATGCTGGTACTTCTTCCTGGATTCAGATTATAGTTCAATACTCTAAAAACCCATATGTGTAAGAATTTGGATATAAATGTTATTGTAAAAAGGAACCATTGAGAATTGTAACTTAAAAACTTTACATATTAACAACTGCTTAAACTATATACACAGGAATTTTTGGCTAGCAATCCTTCTCTGACAGAAATCAGAGCAGAAATTCTTCATTATGCTACATTTGAACAAGAGATTGAAGAGTTGAAACCTACTATTGTTGTGGGAGCACTTGAATTACATACAGGTATTTTATTATTACATAAAGCATAAGATCACTAATAATTATTCTAATATATTTTGTGAATAAGATATTTTTGAAGCAAAAACATTGTACTCATGCTTATATAGGATAGCAAAACTCATTCCCTCATTTAACTTAAGTTATAATAAGGCCATAGCCAAAAAAAACGTTTTGCATAGATTCATATAATTACTATGGGTCTGGGAGAAGGGAGGGAGAATTATTTGAATGAATGAATCAAGGTATAATACTATTATGAAAAATCAACTACCTAATTCCTTGTTAAATCTCCCATATAAAACTCAGCAAGGTAAAAGGTTGCGTGGTAACATAATGAAAATCTACACTTAAAGTTATTTACTGTCCAGGAAGAACTCTCTTTACATGGCTCATGCATACTCAGATTAATTCATAGGAAAGCCCAATCCAAAGAGTGAAGAAGGCTTTTTTTTAAGTTCATGGCTAATTATACCACTAATCTGGAGTTCCAGGAAAAACTCAAGTAAATTTTTGATATTGCTCATCTCTAGAGTATCACCTGAATGGGATTGGCAAGTTCCTTTCTAGAAAGGTACTTAATATAGATAATAGGTCAAGTGTAGGATAATATTTATTTCCTCCACCACACATATGCATAAAACCTCCACTGTACATTCCTTTCAATTAATTTTTTATTGTTTCCATTACATTTTTGAACTACTTTGTTTTGATGACTGTAGTTTTGTAGTATGGTTTGAAGCCTAGTACAACTAGATCTTTTTCCTTATAATGTTTTCATTGATTCCCTTGATATTGTTGATCTTTGTTCCACCAGATGAGTTTTGTTACTATTTTTTCTAGCTCTTTACTGTAATTCTTTGCCAGTTTGATTGGTATGGAATGAATAAGTTAATTTAAGTTGTATGGTCATTTTTATTATGTTGACTCAACCCATGACCAACTAATATTTCTTTAATTATGTGAAGGATGTTTTGTAATTGTGTTCATATAGTTGCTTTGTATGTCTTGACAGGCAGACTCAATTATTTCATATTGTCTTTAATTATTTTAAATGCAATTTCCCTTTATATTTCTTCCTGCTGGCATTTTGTTAGTGATATAAAGAAATGGTGTTGATGTGTACAGATTTATTTTCTACCCTACAACTTTGCTGAAGTATTGCTAATTGTTTTGATTAATTTTAGATGATTTTCTAGGGTTCTTTAGGTAATCATATCATCTGCAATTGTTTCTTAATTGCCTATGCTTATTGCTTTTTCTCATCTTATTGCTATAGCTAGCACAATATTGAATGGTAATGGTGGCAATGAGTATCCTTCCCTCATCCTTGATTTCATTAGAAAGGCTTCTAGGTTATCCATATTATAATGCTTTCTCTTGGTTTTAGATATGTATTACTTATCACTTTAAGGAAAACTTCATTTATTCCTGTGATTTCTAATGTTTTAAATAAGGGTTGGATGGTGTTATTTTGCCAAAATTATTTTTCTTCATTTGTTGAAATAATCAAATTATTTTTATTGTTTTTGTTATTGGTATGGTCAGTTATACAGATATCCCTTCTACATTGTGAAAAGTCACAGTTTCAAAATATCTCAGATTGGCATAAGAAATTAAATTGGAATCTTGGGGGAGTTTTGTGGAATTTGCAGATGACACTCAAAGGCCAATAGACAACACAGGAAAAGTTTAGAAACTCAAAAATGCATCAAATATGTGCATAGTATTATATAATATCAACACATTTTATCTTTTAATATCATAAACAATGTTTCCTTTTTTAAGTTAAAATAAATGAAACATTAAAGTTTGTGGAAAGAATGCAAAAGCCAAGAGATGACACAAAGGTTATAAATGAAAATATATCTTTAAAAGTTTATTAACCCATGAATGTATAAAATATATGTTCTGTTATGTATAATTTTATAGTAAAGCACTATAAGTACCCCATAAGAAGAGAAAAAAATCAGACGACTTTTTTGGTATGAAGGGAGAACCCCCCAAAATTTATGTGGATTGTCCAGGGAATGAGGGTACCTTTTCCCTGTCTTCCCCTGCTCCTTTCACCCTCTATGATGTGAAAGAGGCACTTGTAGTTTTCTTATCATTGTGCTACATTTGGGGACAGGGCAGAGCCAAGATGGAGGCTCAGTAACAGTGAAAGCTAAAAACACTCGATAATCCTTCCAAACCAAGCTTTTAAAGAGCCTCAAAATGGTGGCAAGAGTCAAAAAACAACAGCATGAAGGTCCTGAACACAATTTAAAAGGTTGGCAGAGAGAGTTGATTTCCATGGGATAAGGGGAACTAGAAGCAAAACTATACAGAGTACTGACCAATCACCCCCTCCACCTACTACACCAGGTTCCAAGCCAGGACATAAGCCAGCTTTGGGATCCTGGGACCCTGCCTACATCAACAACAGAGCACTCCACATCCCAGATTCACCCATTGAAGTCCCAGGCCCTGGCACCAGCCCACAGTGAGGCCCAGAAGTCCACAGTGCCTAGCCCTTTCAAGCCTGCTTTGTGGTGAAGCCCTTTGCTGTAGGACAAAATAGCTCTAAGTACTGAGTCTAGTAGAGAAGAGAGAATCAACAACTTTCAGAACTCCCAGTCTGCACACCAAATAAGGCTAGAAAAAATGAGCAAACAGTTAAAGAAACACCTAACCCTTGAAAATTTCTATGTAGACGAAGAGCAAGGTACAGAGTCAGTAGGAGACACTGAGATCCAAGAAAACACATGCAGAACTTCAAAGAAAAATGTCAATTGACTTCAGGGGCTGGAAGAACTCAAAAAGGAATTTAAAAATCAAATAAGACAGATCAAAGGAAAATTGAAAGAAATTGGGAAAAATAAATGAAAGTAATACCAAAAGAAAACAACAGCTTAAAAAGCAAAATTGGGCAACTAAAAATGAGCCATAAAAATCAACTGAAGAAAAGAGTTTACTAAAAACAGCATTGACGTACTGGAAAAAGAAGTAAAAAAAAAATCCAATTAAAAAAAAGTTCCATGAAAAGTAGAATAGATCAAATGGAGAAGGATCAAAAGATCATGGAAGAAATTCATTCCTTAAAAATTAGAACTGGGCAAATAGAATTCATAGTAATAACTTCATGAGACATTGAGAATCAATAAAACAAAATCAAAAGAATGAAAAAATGGAAGAAAATATGAAATATCTCATTGAAAAAAAAATGACCTGGGAAACAGATTCAGGAAAGACAATTTAAAAATTATTGGACTGCCTGAAAGTCATCATTTAAAAAGCCTAGATATAATAATACAAGAAATTATTAAAGAATAGGATAAAATAGAAATTGAAAGAATCCACCTCCTACAATAAATCCCCAAATGATAACTCCTGGGAAATAGCCAAATTCAAAAGCTTGCAGGTCAAGGAGAAAATACTGCAAGCAGCCAGAAAGAAACAATCCAAATATCATGGAATCCCAGTCAGAATTACACGTTGAAGGACCAGAAGGTTTAGAATATCATACTCCAAAGGCAAGGGAACTGGATTTACAACCAAGAATCAACTACCCATCAAAATTGCCTATATTCCTTTGGGGGAAAGTATGTTTATTTAATAGATTTCTAAGCATTCCTGAAGAAAAGACCAGACTTAAAGAGAAAATTTAAGGACTTCAATAAGGTTAAATTGTTATATTCATATATGGAAAGTAACTTAAATTTTTATCATTATCATAGTAGTTAGAAGAAGCATTTATAGACAGAGGATGTTGTATTAGCTTTTTAGGATGATACACAAAAAAATCTAGGCATGAAAAAGAGGATTGTACTAAGAGAAACAGGAAGAGAAAAGTTAAAATGGGGGTAAATTATATCACATAAAGCGGCACAGAGCAGGAGAATACTATTCTACCCTGTAGTAATATAGGAAGGGAATAAGAAGGGTGGTGATGGGAAGGGGAGTGATATAAGGAAGGGGGAGAATGGGGAAGTTATTAAAAGTAAAATACTGATGTGGAGGGAAAGAGTGACAGGAGAAAAAGGCAGTATTAAAAGAGGAAAACAAGATGGAGGGGAATACACAAATGGTAGTCATAACTGTGGATATAAATGGAATGAACTTACCCATAAAACAGAAGTGGATAGCAGAGTGGATTAAAAAACAAAATCCTACCATATGTTGTTTACAAGAAACATATTTGAGGCAGAGTAAAATTAAGGGGCTAGAGTCAAGAATCTATTGGGCTTCAACTGAGATAAAAACAGCAGGAGCAGCAATCATGATCTCAGAGCTAAAGGAAAAACAGATATGATTAGAAGAGATAAGGAAGTTAATTACATCTTGATAAATACTATAGACAATGATGTAATATCAGTACTTAACATATATGCACCTGCTATGAATAAAGCCTGGTCCTCCTCCCAGAGTAAGGCCAGGATTCTAGGAATACGATAGGAAATTAGGATGACTCTTCTCTAATGCTACTGGCTCAGATACTCAGATGTTTTCTGCCCCACTTTCAGTCACCCATGATTAATTAACATCTCAGTTCTATTTAAGCAACATTTATTTGTTTACCAAGGGATATTTAACTAGAACATCTAACAAAACAGAAGTACAAACATTTCCACTCAACAGCTTATACCATTCTCTCTCTCATGCTACCTCAGTCTCTAGGGGTTTACTGTTAATATAGCTTTTTGATAGATTTCATCCCATCAAGTTGGCATCTCTGCCTGATCATATACTGCTGATCTGGGCTCCAAAGGTTACTCCTTATTTCTTACAGTGTCACTGTTAGGCTAGCTATAAAACATGACATGAACTCAGATTCCTAGAATCATGGACCTTGTGTGGCTCCCAGGAGCCTGGAGGCTCACTCTTCTGATTAACATTAAATTATTAAATAAACTATCAAATTAACAATATTGGATCCTTAGATTAACTTTTTTTTCATAAAACAAGTCAAGGTGTAGGACCAAAGCATATTTTGATGAAGCCATATATTAGCCAAGATCTCTCCCCTTTTCAGCAGCCTCTGATGGAGTTGGCTGAGTCAGTCTATGAGAGCAGAGAAATGCAGCAAGAGAGAGCAGACAGAGAATAGTTTATGCTCTGGCCAGCAAGAGTTAGGGTCTTTTGAAGGCATCTCCAGTTCTGCTTACACAGTCAATTTTAAAACGTTTCATGGGATTAGCAGACCAGAAACAGTTCTAGAATGTCTACATGTCCTCTTGAGTCTTGCCAAGGCACTTCCATAACATATCATTTATACTCTTAGGCTTCCCAGTATCTACCACATGGGCAGGAGCATCAGAGTCACTCAACTCCTGTTCCATAAACTTTGTTTTGTTTCATATAACAATAACAACAAACCTATCCTGTATTAATTTTAATATCATAGCTTACTAGTGTGAACCTTAAAAATTTCCCAGACCCTACTTCATAAGGTTGGGTTAAGACCATTCCCCATTGGGACCATTCTCCATTTGGGCAGTACTTAGATCAGGTACTTAGATCAGGAATGTGAGACCTCTACTCCACCCCTTCTTAAGTCTGACCTAGGGGAAGATAAAGTTGTAAATTCTTTGCTGAACAATGAAAAGTACTTAAACCCATACTTATAGTAAGACAAAAAGTTCTTTAAGCCATGCCTATTTTTGGATATAATACAAAAGAATGCTAAGTATCTATAAAGGTCAGGCAACTTGTGAACTTATAAGGAACAAAGAGGTGTGAATTACTCAAAAGATTAGTCTACTCAGGTGTGAACTAAGAATGGTCTGTCTTTTGAAAATCATCTACTGTGATTGGTAGATGTAAGAATTTGGGGGATGTGACATAGGAGAAAATTCCCTTTAAATAGGAGCTCAGATAGAGCTGAAAGAATTCGGATTATTATTCAGATGGAGGATTGAGCTGGTGAAGTCAGCTGAGATGGAGTTGGCCTAGTATCACTAGAATCCTTGCTTGGACAGATCTTGTGGTGAGTGATTAAGGACTGACTGATCTTTTCTCTTAGGGCTTAGGCCTGGGTTGGCAAGGACTGGCCAGGGCCGGCTTATCCCTTTCTCATTATTCCCTCTTTTTCTCTCTTTCTCTCTTTAATTCCTCATTGTATTAATTAATTAAAAATCTTTATAAAACCCAGTTGACTTGGGTATATTTTAATAATTGGGAATATTTCCCTGGTGACCACCTTATATATTTGATTTAAAAACAAGACACTGTAGTGAAAACATTTTCTGCAGTCACAACTTACTCATCCACTCATATCTACTACAATTTATATCTTCCACTCTTTTAATCACTACAGTTTATGGCCATAACTATTTTAACTCTTACACTAGATAGATGCGATTACTATTTAAAAAAGATGAATATTACTGAATATGAATAAGCATCATATTATCTGGGTCATTTCTTTTGTGTTTTTTTGCTCACCCCTCCCCCTCATTTGGAGGTAGAACCGTATGCTCGTTTTCCTTCACTAAATTTCCACTTTGTAAAAAGCACTGGCAGATTTGGCAGTTATCCCTCAAAATTGCATTGAATAATGATTTATTTTGCACCTACTATGTAGAAGGTTTTGGGCTAGGCACTGGATTAATGTAAAAATTTAAAATAGTACCTGTCATTGAGGAGTTTATATCATACTAGAAGGAGTAGGCAGGAGTAATTTGAAGTTCACATGTATCCAGATAAGTAAATGTAAAATAAATACATAAGGCTGAAGTTCAGAGGCAGGTTCTCTTATTCATTTCACCTCTGAAAGCCTAATCTCTTCTATTAAATGAGGCATTTGGACTCAGGCAGGTAGGGAAGCTCAATGCATAAAGCACTGTTCTTAGAGTCAGGTATAATTAAATGGGTATCCTGCTTCAGACACAAGCTGTGTGACCATGGGCAAACCATTTATCATTTTAGTACCTCAGCTTCTTTATCTGTAAAATGGAAATAAGAATAGTACCTATTTCTAGTGCTTTATAAATGTGGACTTTTGTTGTTACTTTTATTTGATGTGTAAGGTCTTTTCCAGCTCTAAAAAGCTTATAAATATGGTCATTCAAATCACATAAAGTTTCTAAATGAAGGGGAAAAAAGTCAAATTTTTCCTTTCTGTTTTAAGGTGAGCCCTCATAGTGTATTATGCCAGGTGCAGAGGAGAGAAGTTTATATTTGTCCATTTTACCTTTGTCTCCTGGTGAGATAAAAAAAAATGACTGTGTTTCTTCCTGGACATTCAAGAAAATTTCCAGACCAAAATAAAATTGCTTTGGAATGTAAATTCACTGATAGTAGGGATTATTTCATTCTTTGTGAGTATATCTAGTATAGGCATGGCACATTGTGATGATTAAAATAATGGGAGTCATAAACTGTTACAGATAAAAGAGTGGTTGGCCTAAATTGTGACCACAGAAAACATGGTTTCAAGACAGTGTCTTGTTTTAAAATCAAATATAAGGTGGTCACCAGGGGAAAATTCCCAAATATTAAATATACCCAAGTCAGCTGGGTTTTGTAGAGATTTTAATTAATACAAATGAGGAATTAATGAGAGAGAGAGAGAGAGAGAGAGAGAGAGAGAGAGAGAGAGAGAGAGAGAGAGAGAGAGAGAGAGAGAGAGAGAGAGAGGAAATAATGAGAAAAAGGGTTAGACCAACCAGCATGAGCCAGCCTAGGCTGAAAACCCTAAGAGAGAGATCAGTCAGTCTTTTATCCACTCACCACAAGATTTGTCCAAGCAAGATTCTAGTGTTCAGAGAGACACCAGCTGCCTCCTCCCATTCAGCTTTTTCCAGCTGAATCTATCCTCCCAATTCAGCTTTTCCCAGCTGAATATCTGAGACCTCCTTTTTGACCTCCTTTTAAAGGGAATTTTCTCCTATGTCACCTCCCCTAAGTTCTCACATCTACCAATCACAGTAGACGTTTTCCAAAGGACAGGCCATTCTTAATTCACACTTGAGTAGACTTAAACTTTTGATTAAGTTCACACCTGAAAAAACCTCTGAGTAAGTTCTCACTTCTTTGCTCCTTGTAAATTCACAAGTTGCCTGACCTTTATAGGTACTTAGCACCCTTTTGTATTAGATCTAAAAATAGGCACAACTTAAGAATTTTTGCCTTACTATAAGTATGGGTTTAAGTATTTTTCATTGTTAAGCAAGGAGTTTCTTCCCCTAAAGCATGCTTAAGTAGGGGTGGAGTAGAGGTCTCACATTCCTGATCTAAGTTCCTTCATTGTTTAAAATGGGGAATGGTCTTAACCAAATCTTATGAAGTAGGGTCTGAGAATTTTTAAGATTCACAACATCACAGACATTTCATAAATGCTTGTGGATTAATTGATTAATCTCTGAAAACTGAGGTATCTCATTAATAGGTATGTTTTTTCTTTCCCTCTAAGTATAGACCCCCCAGGTAGAATTGTAATTGTGGGTGGTCAAGAATCTGGTAGGATTATGGTAGTTACATACTAGATTCTTTAACCTTGCATAGGGCCTTCCTCTTTCTGGGATAATTAGCCTTTGCCTAGAACTGTGATGACAAACCTCAGACAGGCATGACAAAAAGGGTATACAGAGCTCTCTCTGTGGGCATGCCTTCAGTCACTCACCAGAATTCATTACTAGAAAGTCAGAGGGACTCAGGATGGAGCTGCTGCCCTCCCTCTCCATACACCTGAGGACATTCCTCACTTCCTCTGCTCCTCTGCCCAGGAGCCCAATGGGAGACCTTCCTTCTTCCCCTGTTTAGGGTAAGTGGGGTTTGGTAGGGAGGCAGGATGTAGCACTCCATCTCCTGGGGTACGGTGGGCAAGGCACTTCATCTCTAAAAGGTTTGCCATCACTGGAAGCAAATCTCCTTGATAACATTAACATTCATTCTTAACATATCTACTTATTAACTTTGCTAATTGATAAACATAATTCTTAGGGGGAAGAAACCAATTCTCTTTGGTGGCCCACTTCTAAGCAAATGGCTATTGTTCTTTGTGCTCAAAGAGGAGAAACTATGTTGGGGTCAACGTACAGAATATCCAACTGTGGCCAATCAGACCAATATGAGCCTGGGATGCTCTATCACAGGTCAAGTACAATTAACCCATGTAAACATCAGAGATAGAAATGTATCCAAATTTGCACATCTCACATTGTTGAAATTCTGCTTTGTTAATAGAGCATAGTGCCTTCTTAGTGGACAGTCCTATGCAATATTTTCTATGTTTCATAATCAATACCAGTGTTCTTCAGAGAGACCTTTAGAGTGTCCTTGTATCACTTCTTCTAACCTCCATCGAAGGGCTTACCATTTGTGAGTTCTCCATAAAATAGCCTTTTAGGCAAATGTACATTTGGTATTCAAGCATGGTCAGCCATTTGAAGTTCAGCTTGACAAATGACCTCAGTCTAGATCCTGGTCTTGCTAGGTGATCTTCAGCACATCCTATGACAATTCAAATGGAAATGATTAAATTTCCTGGCATGGTACTAGTAGATTGTTCAAGTTTTATAGGCATACAAGAATGAGGTCAGCACAATGACTCTGTAATTTTCGGGTTGGTAGGTAGTCTAATATCTCCTCTCTCCCAAATATTAAGCTAGCTCTGGCAATACTTGCAACAATGTCAGCATCTGAGGGGGCGGAGTCAAGATGGAGGCCTAGAAGCAGCAGAAGTTCAGACCTCTGAATACCCTTCCTTGCCAATTGCAAACTGAATGCTCCCAGGGGGCTGAAAATCAAACCTAACAGCAAGACAGAGCCAAGGAACCCTCCTGGTAGACTCAATCCAAAAGGTACGCCCCCCAAAAGCCGGAATTCGAGAACACTTGGGTTTAAGAGGAAGACAGAAGGAAGGTCCCAGGACCCCTCCCTCACCAAATAGAGAGCTAAGCCTCTGGCGGCAGCAGGAACCACTGGGCATTCTCCAAACATGTTAGTCAAAGAACAAATCATAGAAACAATAACTTTATTGAAGAAAATGACAATGTTGAGACATTCTTTCAAAACCTTTGGGATGCAGCCAAAGCAGTACTGAGGGGGAAGTTTATATCCTTGAGTTCATATATTAACAAATTAAGGAGGTCAGAGGTCAATGAATTGGGCATGCAAATTAAAAAACTAGAAAGTGAACAAATTAAAAATCCTCAGATGAAGACTAAATTAGAGAACCTAAAACTCAAAGGATGTAGGATTCCAGGTACATACACATGGAAAATGTGGTTGATATATTGATATTACATTATACTTGGTCAGAGCAATTAATGAGACAGCTCAGGGCCAGAGATATCTCTGGGCCTGAGCCTCACAAAGAGCTCAGCTTTGGACTGGTCTGACAGCATTCCAATGTATAATTTATGAGCAAGTCATGCGGTCTTTGTTCTGGGAGTTTGAAAAGAGCGGGCTGAACTTAACCCGCCTCTAGCTTGTACGTCACAGATTTGTCAAGCCAATGTAAATCCTCTATATGTATGACCTACCTCTGACATCATCACATAATAAAGAGGAAGGATGCACGACCCTCCGGGTCTTTCTCTCTGGCTCTTCCTCTCTTGCTTTTTCTCTCTCACTCCTATCTACCTGCTGACCACATGGATCTCTCAAGTGATGGAGAGCCAGTGTGCCTTTAAAGATTCTCTATCTTTATTCTCTTTCTTCTTTCTCACCTCACTCCTGATTCCTTATTCATGCATTTTGGTTAATTTCTATCTTCCTGCATTGTGTGCCCAACAAAGGAAGATAGAAGGGAAGCCGCATCCTTCCATTACAAGATATGATATGGTGTCTATCTCTATTCATCAACCTCTCCCCTCGACTCTCTCTCCCTCCTCAAAATCATAATTCCTTTTAGTTATTCCCTTTCATACAGTAATTGCAGGCAAATTGCTGTAAAAGAGAAATTAATAAAATTGAAAGTCAAAGAACTATTGATTTAATAAATAAGACTAGAAGCTGGTATTTTGAAAAAACAAATAAAATAGACAAAGTACTGGTCAGTCTAATTAAAAAAAAAGGAAAGAAGAAAACCAAATTGGCAGTATCCAAGATGAAAAGGGAGAACTCACTTCTAATGAAGAGGAAATTAAGGCAATCATTAAAAACTTTTATGCCTAATTATATGGCAATAAATATGGCAATCTAGGTGATATGGATGAATACTTACAAAAATATAAATTGCCTAGACTAACAGAGGAAGAAATAAATTACCTAAACAATCCCATATCAGAAAAAGAAATTGAACAAGCCATCAAAAACTCCCTAAGAAAAAATCCCCAGGTCCAGATGGATTCACAAATGAATTGTCAAACATTAAAAAAACAACTAATTCCAATATTATACAAACTATTTGACAGAATAAACAAAGAAGGAGTTCTACCAAATTCATTTTATGACACAAATATGATACTGATTCCAAAGCTAGGCAGGTCAAAATCAGAGAAAGAAAACTATGAAGATAGATGCAAAAATCTTAAGTAGGACACTAGCAAAAAGACTCTAGCAAGTCATCACAAGGGCTATTCACTATGACCAGGTAGGATTCATATCAGGAATACAATAATGGTTCAATATTAGGAAAACCATCCACATAGTTGACCATATTAACAAGCAAACTGACATAAATCACATGTTTATCTCAATAGATGCAGAAAAAGCCTTTGATAAAATATATCACCCCTTCCTATTGAAAACACTAGAAAGTATAGGAATAGAAGGGCCTTTCCTAAAAATAATAAACAGTATATATATGAAACTATCAGCAAACATCATCTGCAATGGGGATAAATTAGAAGCCTTCCCAGTAAGATCAGGAGTGAAACAAGGATGCCCATTATCACCTCTATTATTTAACATTCTACTAGAAACACTAGCAGTAGCAATTAGAGAAGAAAAAGAAATTGAAGGTATTAAAATTGGCAATGAGGAGACCATGCTATCATTCTTTGTGGTTTACTTAAAGAATCCTAGAGTATCAACCAAGAAGCTAGTGGAAACAATCAACAATTTTAGCAAAGTTGCAGGATACAAAATAAACCCGTATAAGTCATCTGCATTTCTATATATCTCCAACCCATTTCAGCAGCAAGAATTAGAAAGAGAAAGTACATTTAAAATCACCCTAGACAATATAAAATATTTGGGAATCTATCTGCCGAGACAAACACAGGAACTATATGAACACAGTTACTCTCCACACAATTAAAACTAGATCTAAACAATTGAAAAAAAAACATTGATTGCTCATGGTTGTGACGAGCTAACATAATAAAAATGACAATCTTAACCCAAATTAATTTACTTATTCCGTGCCATAACCACTGAAGTACCAAAAGACTTTTTTTTTAATTTTATTTCATTTTTTTAAAATTTAAAACCCTTACCTTCCATCTTGGAGTCAATACTGTGTATTGGCTCCAAGGCAGAAGAGTGGTAAGGGCTAGGCAATGGGGGTCAAGTGACTTACCCAGGGTCACACATCTGGGAAGTGTCTGAGGCCAGATTTGAACCTAGGACCTCCCATCTCTAGGCTTGGCTCTCAATCCACTGAGCTACCCAGCTGCCCCCAAAAGGCTTTTTTACTGAATTAGAAAAAACCATAACAAAGTTCATTTGGAAGAACAAAAGATCAAGGATATCCAGGGAAATCATGAAAAAAAAATGCAAAGGAAGGAGGACTTGCAGTCCCATATCTCAAACTATACTATAAAGCAGTGGTCATCAAAACAATTCCTAAGAGACAGAAAGGAGGCCAATGGAATAGACTTGGGGTAAATGACCTCAGCAAGACAGTCTATGATAAGCCCAAAGATCCCAGTTTTTGGCACCAAAACTCACTATTTGATAAAAACTGCTGGGAAAATTGGAAGGCAGTTTGGGAGAGATTAGGTTTGGATCAACATCTCACACCCTACACCAAGATGAACTCAGAATGGGTGAATGACCTGAATATAAAGAAGGAAAGTATAAGCAAATTAGGCAAACACAGAATAGTATACTTGTTAGATCTTTGGGAAAGGAAAGACTTTAAAACCAAGCAAGAACTAGAAAAAAATCACAAAATGTAAAATTAATAATTTTGATTACATCAAATTAAAAAGTTTTTGTAAAAACAAAACGAATGCATCCAAAATTAGATGGGATGCAACAAATTGGGAAACAATCTTCATTATAAAAACCTCTGACAAAGGTCTAATTACTCAAATTAATAAAGAGCTAAACCAGTTGTACAAAAAATCAAGCCATTCTCCAATTGATGGCAAGGGATATGAATAGACAGGTTTCACATGATGAAATAAAAGGTATTAATAAGCACAGGAAAAATGTGTTCTAAATCTCTTATAATCAGAGAAATGCAAATCAAAACTCTGAGGGATCTCCTCACACCTAGCAGACTGGCTAACATGACAGCAATGGAAAGTAATGAATGCTGGAGGGCATGTGGCAAAGTTGGGACATTAATGTATTGCTGGTGGAGTTGTGAATTGATCCAACCATTCTGGAGGGCAATTTGGAACTATGCCCAAAGGGCGATAAAAGACTGTCTGCCCTTTGATCCAGCCATAGCACTGCTGGGTTTGTACCCCAAAGAGATAATAAGGCAAAAGACATCTACAAAAATATTCATAACTTCTTTCTTTGTGGTGGCAAAAAATTGAAAAATGAGGGGATGCCCTTCAATTGGGGAATGACTGAACAAATTGTGGTATATGTTGGTGATAGAATACTATTGTGCTTAATGGAATAATAAAGTGGAGGAATTCCATGGGAACTGGAACAATCTCCAGGAATTGATGCAGAGTGATAGGAGCAGAACCAGTAAAACATTGTACTCAGAGACTGATACACTGTGATACAATTGAATGTAATGGACTTCTCCATTAGTGGCAATGCAGTGATCCTGAACAACCTGGAGGAATCAACAAGAAATACCACTATCCACATTCTGAGTAAACACTGTGGGAGTAGAAACACTGAAGAAAAACAACTGATTGAATACATGGATTGAAGGGAAATGTTTGGGGATGTATAGTCTAATTGAACATCCTGCTGCAAACATCAACCACATGGAAATAGGTTCTGATCAAGGATAAGTAATACCCAATGAAATTGCGTGTTGGCTGAGGGAAGGGTGGGTGGACAGGAGAGAGGGAAATAATGTGATTATTGTAACCAAGCCATAATGTCCTACATTGACTAAATAAACTAATTCAAATGGGAAAAAATAAAGAAAAACAAAAAATAATGTCATCATCTATGGATACAACCCTAGGGAAGTATACTGCCAAGTTAAGTTAACTTATCCGCAACATTCAAATTTTCTCTATTTGCTATGATTGATGGCTGTGATATAGGTGGTCTGGTGCTGGTGGTAGAGAATCTTTTTGTTGACAGGCAAAAATTAACACAAGGGGTTAGAGAATCAATATTCTGTTGTGTCTCAGTATAAGAGGCTACATTGAGTGCACAAACTTCTGTGAACACCAAATTATGTACTAGCTTTCCCTCTACTTTGGTGTTGGCTTTTGTAGTGCATTGAAGTTAAATAAATTACCATCAGTGCAGTAACTGACCTTGATGACATTTTTATCTTCATTGAAGGCATCCAACAACATTGAAAACATTATGCTAAAAAATAGCATGGCAGCTAGCACACAGCCCTGCTTCACTTCATTGGTGACTGGGAAAGCATGAGTGCATCATCTGTTATCCAGAACTCATGCAAATATACCATCATGGAGGTTACATACAATATTGATGGACTTGTTCTGGGCAACCAAATTTTGCCATGATCTTCCACAAGCCCTCACAGCTGAGAGTATCAAAGGCACCTTGATGAATGTTGAATACCAACCTCTGTTCTGTTTCTAGCACTTCTTCTGGAGTTGTCAGACAGCAAACACCATATTGACCATTTTGAAGGATCAGCATATTAAGGAGGACTCTGGCAAAAATGTTGCCAGTAATGACTAAAAGAGAGACTCCCTCAGGATTATCACAGGACAATTTATTTCTTTTTCTCTTATAGAGATGGATAATGGAGGCATCCTTGATCTGGAGAATAGCCTCCTTTTGTTATGTAACCCAGAAACTTTCAGTCAGCTTTTGTGTGAACAGTGAACCTTCTACCTTATAAATTTCTCCTGGAATGGAATCAACACCAGGTGCTTCACCACATGAGAGGAGCCTAATGGCACTCAAAAAACCTCTTCCTTTTTTTTTTTTTTGAAAATTCAGCTAGATATATGGACAATAGTGATAACATTGTTTGATGATGATCTACTGAAAACATTATGGAAGTGTTCAGCACATCTCTTCAGGATCATGTCTTTATTACTTGTTAATCCGTCTTCTTCATCTCCGAGTAGTTGAGACGCACCATAGATCTTTGACCCATAAATATCCTTCAGGACATCATAAAAGGTCTTTGGATCGTTACTATCAGCATAAAACTGAATTTCATCTTCCTTCTTACTGAACCAAGAATACTGCAGTTCTCTGGTGATCTGATTCTAAGTGAATAGCCCAAAATAGTTCAGAAAGATAAGAACTAAGATTAGTAGAACTTTACTTTTATGGGAAAACACAAATCAAAACATCAAAACCAATTCTTTCAAATGTTATTTCTCATATGATACTAGTAATTTAGGAGCCCCTTTTAAAAGAACTATTTCCATAGTCCATTTTCCTAATCTCTGTTTTATGTAATTATAAAATTAAGCCAGTTTACACAAAGAATATACTGAACATTAAATTTACACTCTTTACATAAGAATTCTAATTAATATACTCTGCCTTTTTATTCCACATACACATTTTCATGTATTGATAAACTTGCCATTTTCCCTAGCTATATGGTATTCTGTCAATGTCATAATTGTTTAACCATGGGAATTCATTTTTAGAACTACTTTTTAATTTTCTTCTGTGTAAGGTAAATTATTAAAATTTATCAATGCTTCTAGTTTTGTCAATAAATTTTTTTGTCAATAAATTTTTAAAATAAATTAGATTTTATTTGGAACCAGGTAATGATGAAGCTATAACAGGAATTTAGCCAAGGAAATATAGAGTGTTATTACGCTAGTGGATAGAGTCTAGACTTGAAATCAGGAACACCTAAGTTTGAATCCTACCACACCTACTTTTAGTAATTGACTATGGGCAAGTCACTTAACCTCACTGCCTCAGGTGGATGAGATAAAATATTAAAGCACTTTACAAACCTTAAAGCACTATGTGAACTTTAGCTCTTGGGTGTCAGGCTTTTAATGTGCCTACTATGGGCTAGACACTACACTAAACACCGGGGATATGAAAAATGGCAAACAAACAAACAAAAAAACAGTCTCTACTCTCAAGGAGCTCACATTCTAGTAAGAGGGACTACATTTAAGCAACTAATTATAGGCAGGATAATTTGGAGATAATATTATTATTACCATTTATCAAAGTCCCACAACATAAAGATGAAGCTCAACTCTTGGTCCCTTTTTCTTTACTAAGGTATACTTTAAAAAAATTATTGGGAAAGCTTTAGCTATTTTTCAGTGCTTTCAGTGCTTTTCTCATCTAACTAAAGAGAATGGCATTAGCTATACAACAAGCACTTGAGGATCATTTTTGAAAAACAGAACTTAAAAGTCAGTGACATTTGAAGGGTTTTAAGTTCTCCAGTGTTCTGTTTCTCTTCCTAATTAAAAGAGCAGTAATAGCTCTCATTCTCCACTCTCAGAATTTGCCATCTCATAATATGAACTTATCTTTCTATGTATATCATAATAATGCTTAGTTATATAAATGTATACATTTGTACAATAATATAATTGTCAATATTATACATATTACATATATATTTGGTCTGGGTTTGTACCCAAAGAGATAATAATGAAATATGTTTGTACAAAAATATTCATAGCTATGCTCTATGTAGTGGTAAAAAAATTAGAAAATGAGGGGGTGTCCCTCAATTGGGGAATGGCTGAACAAATTGTGGTAAATGAGGGTGATGGAATACTATTGTGCTGTAAGGGAATGATGAACAGTTTGATTTCTATATGAACTGAAAAGACCTCAGTGAACTAATGCAGAGTGAAATGAGCAGAACTAAGAGAACATTATACACAGAAAGTGAAACATTATGGAATGATCAAATATAATTGACTTTGATACTAATAGCAATGCAATGATCCAGGGCAATTCTGAGGAACTTAAGAGAAAGAACGCAATCCACATCGAGAGAAAGAACTGTGGGAGCAGAAACACAGAAGGAAAACATTTAATTTTTCACTTGTTTATATGGGTATTAGATGTGGGGTTTGGGTTTTTAAAAAATTATTACAAAAATGAATAATATAGAAATAGGTATTGAGTGATAATACATGTATGACCCAGTGTAATGGCTTGTTGGCTCCAGGAGAGGGGAGAGAAAAGAGGAAGGAAAGAAAATGAATCATGTAATCATGGAAAAATACTTATAGATAAATAAATTAAATTAAAATAATCATCTGTACTATGTTTCATATATAATAATAATAATAATACAAAGTCTCTGAGCACAATGACTTTTGGTGAGTTTGGCCTTTTCTAATGAGAGGAAAAGCTCTTTTCTCCATCCCAAAAAAATTCAACCCCTATAGGTTGCTTTGAAGGTAAACTGTATTGGGAAGAGATCCATCCCCTAATGAAATTTAGAGGAGGCTTTAATTATCAGGTTGGGAAGCCCAACAAAGTGTAAAGGTCTAAAACAGGTTAACATAATTATCTTCACACTACAGTTCTTAAGGACTACAGAGCGTATTCAGCCCCTACTTGCTAAATGGCAACAAGTAATTTATTTTCTCTCCTAGGAATGAGAGTGGAGGAGGAGCATGCCTTATAATACAAGAACCACCATTTCTAGCTGCATCACCAAAAGCAGCACTAGAATTATGAAGGCTAATTCAGAGGCACTTAGGTGAAGTAGATAGAATGCTGGGCCTGGAGTCAGCAAGACTCAAGTTCAAATCTGGGCTCAGACAACTTACTACCTGTATGACCCTGAGCAAGTCACTTAACCCTGTTGGCTTCAGTTCCCTCATCTGTCAAATGATCTAGAAAAGGAAAGGGCAAATCATTCTAGTGCTTTTAGTGAGAAAACCCCCAAAAGGGTCATGAAGAGTCAGACATAACTGAAAATGACTAAACAACAACAATAATTCAGGCTCATTTTCCTCTGTACTGTGTATACCCTACTTCAGTGAGCTGTGTTCTAATCCTATATGACCACTGACCACCAACTGTACTAGGCTAGGCCTACTTCAGGTCAGTTGTCTGGTAGTTTTGGTTTGATATATTAATCATTAACAAAAAGAGATTTACTTAGCCATAACAGAAGAAAGATATTGAATAATGAAAGCTGAGGACACCTAGACTTTATTCAGCTGAGCAAAGCAAATTTAGACAACATCAGGATCTACCAACCAACCGTTAGAAACTTTCCCGCTTGTCCCCCACCACTTCTTGTCTGTGCTTTTTGTTCTGAATGCAGAACTCAGTCTATGTGTCAATGGCATTGACAATCTCCTGAGCCAACTAAATCTCAATATCTTTTAATGAAAAATTATCCCAGCTTGCATTGAGTAAGGATTAAGATACTGTTCCTACCATAGTATTGAATAATTTTTTGTTAAATTTATTGACTACATCTCTGTGTAATGTAAGAAGCTTGTATAAATGGAGATTTTGAACCCTAGACTTCATTCCCCAGAAGTCCTTGGTATTTCCCAGAATTCCCTATAATCTCTCCTGTGTCTCCACATTGGCGAGATCACATTTTTGGTATTTAACTGGCAATAATGCCGCCCACATCCTCTCTTCTTGCATGATGTAGCATGAGCAGTAATGGTGGTAAGGTGAGGAAAGTTTGAAAATGGCTAACCAGCCATTGGCATGTGGTTTTTATTTTGTATCCTCTTTATTCCTTGATTTCTAATGATCCTTAATAAACCTCGTAAAACATATTTTTATTATTAGAGATATAATTTAATTTTTACAAGCTTCAAAAGCATTTTTGACCATTTATTTTGATAATGATAGAGGAAGATATATTTAGTTTGGGTTTTTCTCCCCTCAGTCTTTTGATAATATCAGTTACTCTATTTTTGTATAGTTTGTAGTAGCCTGAAAGAGTGAAAGATATTTTCTTCTAAAGTCTTAATTTGTTACCAAGTGGTAACTTCACCCTTGCTAAAGATCTAAATCATTAAAAAATGTTAGGTTAGAAATATAAATGTATAAACTAAAGTAAGGAAAATACTAGCTAAAGTGTGATTTTTCTAGAGGTTTATATAATGAAGGAAATGGACAAAATAGTTTCAAAAAATCAGTGTTAATCTATAGAGTATTTTTTTTTCTTTGTCTTCACCAGGTCCAATGAAATTAGCTTTGTCAATTGAAGCTAAAGCCTGGAAGATGTTGCTCTGTCGATATTTGAATGAAGAATACAAAAAGAAAATGACTGACATGATAACATTTATAACAGAGTACTTAAAAAAATTATCTAGGCCCATTCGTGACTTAGATGATGTCAGATTTGCAATGGAAGCCTTGGCCCATATACGTGATAATGAAATACAAATGGACATGATATTAGGACCTATTGAAGTAAGAAACTTTGAAATAATAATATTTTTGAAACTATGAGTTATTTTCTCAGAAGCTACAGGCTGGCTAGCACCATCTCACTCAAGGGTACTATACCTCAGATAACTCCCCAGTGAAGGTTAGCAATGGACAAGTTAAGAATAAAGAGCAGACAGGGGAGCACTGGCTCAGCCTTCATACCCCCAGCAGCACTGGCTACTGGCCCCTGAGTTTCTCTGCTGTGTTGCAGTCAGTTGCCCTTACCTAAGTCACATTCCCTATTTCTTGACCATGAACATGGACTTACACAGGCAACTCATGTTTTCATAGGGACTACAGGGTATTCTGTTTATTATTTATAGTTGCTATCATGATAATTTTTCATCTTTGATTTTATTTTGTTAATTTTTATAATTTGGAGGAAGGTCAGGGCTATTTCTTCTTCTAGTTGGAAAACTTTTGAGTTCATTGATACCTGACCCATGGAATGCGAAATTTACTTTAAAGCCTTGAACATTCCTCAGATAAGAAGTAAAAAAGGGTTTTTTGTTTTTTGTTTTTTTGTAATTTGACTAGAGAAAGGATTCATCTGAACACAGATGCTGTAGGTTTGGGTAAATTTCCCTTCTCAATCAATCCATTGTGTGAAACCTTCAAAGGTAGTTTAATCTATAAATCTGACTTAAGTAATAAAGGTCTGGGGGGAGAGGAGAGGGAAAGAATGGAGTCTTCCCTCTCACAGGGCAAGGACAAAGGAGGAGGAGATAGTGTTGTGGTTAAGCCAAGAGTCTGTCTTTTTCACCCTTCAGTATTTTATTTAACCCCCTCACTATGCCTGCCTTTTCATTCACTACAGACTCTTCTAAATGATAAGCTTCTTTCTTCTAGGGAGAAAGAGGTCATTTCTCTCCCACACCGCAGCTGTGACTGCCTTTTCAATGAGGCTTGAGTCAGTTCTGGTCTTGATAACAGGTTTATTCCAGGAGAACAGGGATGAAGGGCAAGGCCAAAATGGATAGTAGATTGGGGTTCAGGACGGAAATAGGGAGGAAGGGATCCCTATTGAGATAATATCCTTCACCCCCCCCTCAAAGTTAGGTAACTCAGGTTTGGTGGCCTGAGCCCCTGAGGGATTCAGCATTTGGCTGTCTCAGCAGGTGTCCCAAGTTCAGGGTAAAGGGAGATTGTGACAGTCTTCTTGTGGACTATTTCTTTCTTCAGGGTTTTTTTGTCCACTTGTTGCTTTGAGAGGATTGGGATCAGATTTCAGGGAGAGAAAGGTTTCTGGGATTGGTATTGTGTCAGAGAATGGACCCTCTCAAGTCTCAGTCAAGAGCCAACCATCTCTCTCTGAATGTTTTCCCTTTCCCAAAGTAAACCCTGCTGCTGCAACCCTTGCAGCTCCTCCAGGCTTTCATTTCAAAAGTCTCTGGATTCTCTCTCTCTCTCTCACATTTAGTTTACCTATTGAGTCTATTGAACTGTGTTTGCTTAGAGGATGTATCAAATTATGTCACTAAGTTTGTTGAACTTTTATGACAATTAAAAGAAGTGGTATTATGAATCTTTAAAAAAGCTTTATAGTATGAAAGAAAAAAATACATAGTATAAAATATTACAGTATATAAAATAATTAATTCTCAGTAACTCTGTGTAGTTTTGCCTGTAAACAAATCTGCTTTAGAATCTTACCTTTTGTTCTAGATTATTTTTCTACCTCCTGAACCTCTGCTTAAACATATTAAAACATGAGTTTTTACTTCTATAATTGTTGAATTATTCACCCATACTGCTATTCATAACTGAAACATGATGAGAGAAATACATTTCCTTAGGATTTTCTGGATAGTCTTTAGGCTCCCTTTGGTATATACACAAGGTCCAAGGTTTTCATTTTTTCCCATATATTTTTTAAGTATCTTATAAATGAATGAAAATTTCCCTCTTATTCTAGGAAGCTTATACCATTTTAAATAGATTTGAAGTTGAGGTAACCAAAGAAGAATCTGAAGCAGTTGATACACTAAGATACTCATTTAACAAATTGCAAAGCAAAGCTGTAAGTACAGGTTCAATCTCCTCTTTTTGCTCCTAAGGTCACTGGACATGAATTATATATTGTATTTATACTGTTTTGTTCCATGTTAAATATATTAAAACTCAGGAAATGTTTATATCCTATAGGTCAAATATATTAAAATAAATTTTGGGAGGGGTGTTCATATGCTTTGATTCAACTAAAATTTTGTGGCACTGAATTATAAGGATAGTGTTAAGAGAATGCCAAAACACTTCAATGAGCACAGAATTGGAAAAAAAAAAGTTAAGTATGATAAAGGGGAATTTTTAAAGATAAATCCAGTGGAAGAAGAAGAAATGATCCAGAACAAATCTGGGGGATTTGTGAAAAAGAATTCTATCCACCTCCAGAGAAAGAACTGTTGGAGTAGAAATGCAGATGAAAACTTATATCACTTGTTTATTTGGGTATGTGTTTGGGGGTTTTGGTTTTATAAGATTATTTGCTTATAAAAATGAATAATATGGAAATATGCTTTGCGTGATAATACATATATAATCCAGATTGAATTGCTTGTCAGCTGAGGGAGAGAGGAAAGAAAAGAGGGAGGCAATATGGATCATATAACTTTGGAAAACATATGTGGAAATTTATTAAAATTAAAATTTGTAAAAACTTTATAGCAAGTTTTTCAAATAAATAGAAAATGAAGTCAATTTATAAGAATGTAAGTCATTCCTTAATTGACAAGCAGTCAGAGTATAAGAATAGGCATTTTTTTTCCCCAAATTTCATGTAACAATATATTTCTACATAAGTTTTACTAAGTTATATGATTGAACTTATCTAACCCTCCTTCCCTTCCCTTCTCCTTCCAAGTGCAGACAGGAAATTTGATCTGGGTTAAACACATTTTAACATACAAACATATTTCCATCTTGTTTATTTTAGTGAGTAATCTTATAAAGCCAAAATGCCAAAATGTAAATCCAAACACACAATTGAAAAATCATATGCTTTCATCTCCATTCTGACTCCAACAGTTTTTTCTTTGGAGGTGGAGGTCATTCTTTGTCATAAGTCCCATAGAACCGCCCTGGATAATCACATTGCTGATAATAGCCAAGTCTATCACAGTTGATCATGCCACAATATTGCTATTAGTGGTATTTTCTTAGTTCTGTTTATTTCACTTTGCTTCAGTCTATGGACATCTTTCTAGCTCTTTTCTGAAATTATCCTAAAACAGGCAGTTTTCAAATGTAGAAATCAAAGCTATCCATGGCCACACTAACAAAATAGTTCTAAATCACTCTTGATTACAAAGATACAAATTAAAATAACTCTGAGGTATCCCCTTTCACTATCAAATTAGCATTAATATAAAGGGAAAATGACTACTGTTAGTGAGGATGTGGGATAATTGAGACACTAATACACTATTGGTATATTTGTGAATTGGTCCAATTTGGAACTATTCCCAAAAGGTTATAAAACAGCATACTCTTCAACCCAGAAACACCATTGGTAGATCTATATCTCAAAGTGATCTTTTTTTTTTTTAAGTAAAAGAACCTGTATGTACAAAAATATTTATAGAAGTTCTTTTAGTGGTAGCAAAGAATTGTTGAGGGGATGCCTATCAATTGGGTAATAGCTGAAGTTGTATGTGATTTTTATGGAATATTATTTTCGTATAAAAAATGTTGAGTAGGAAGGTTTTGGAAAAATCCAAACAGATAAAAATTGATGCTAAGCAAAGTGAGCAGAACCAGGAAACTATACACAGAAATAGCAATACTGTAATGATTATCAACTGACACTTTTTTAAACCCTTACCTTCCATTTTGGAATCAATACTGCATATTGGTTCCAAGACAGAAGAGGGGTACGGGATAGGCAATGGGATTAAGTGACCTGCCCAGGATCACATAGCTGGGAAGTGTCTGAGGCCAGATCTGAATTTGGGACCTCCAATATATAGGCCTGGCTCTCAATCCACTGAACCACCCAGCTGCCCTCTACAAGATATTTCTAAAGGAATTATGATGAAAAATACCATCTACCTACAAAGAACTGATAGAGTGAAAGCATATTGAAGCATAAAGATTTGATAGTCTGAATGCACATTGAAGCATACTTTTAAAACTTGATTTGTTTTTCTTGATGTTTTTGGCCTATGTATTCTTTTTCAACTTAACTAATATGGAAATGTCTTTTACATGGCTGAAAATGTATAATCAATATCAAATTAATTACCTTCTCAAGGAGCAAGGAGGGGAGAGACAGAATTTGGAATTATTTTTTTAAATGAATGTTAAAAATTATTTTTAAATATAATTGGGGAAAATAGATAAAAAAGAAGAAAATCCTAAATGAGGTCATGGAGAATCAGACATGACTGAAAATGACTGAATGACGTTAATAATTCCCAACTTTGTTATTATTAAAAGCTCTTGGATAGTATGAATTATATATCGTCTCTTAATTTTGTATTTCCTTTTAGTACCCATGTTAGCCTTAAGCACACAGATACTCAAATATTTTCTGATTTATTACTTTTTTCTACAGTCTTAAAAGATTACTTTTCTTTTTTCACTAATTTCATTTGCATAAAAGACCCAAATTTAATCTTTTCATTTATCTTTATTTTCTTTCTAGTGCATGGTGCAAGATGAACTAGTACAAGTTCAACCCAAATTTAAAAGCAATCTCCTTGAGTCAGTTGAAGTTTTTCGTGAAGATGTATCCACTTTTGCAGAACAATATGAACTGGTAATTTAATTAATATTGTATGCCTAAGATGTGTTGTCATAATTATAAAAATTAAATAGCTTAATTTGGGGGAAAGTATGGTTATTAATAGAGAATGAAGCAGAGGTGGCATACTGTTAGTGAAGTGTGGAAGATTTCTGCTACTCTGTGTATACCCACATCGGAAAAAAAGATCAGTAAAGAAAAGAACATCCAGGAGCTGAAAATTAGTCTGTGTCTCTCCTTGCCTGTGGTAATTCTGTAGCTTCAGAATGAGAGGGGTCAGACTAGTTTAATAATAAGCCAACACTTCTTGAACTGTTTCCTTGAAAGTCCTACTGTTTTGTAGGCAGAACACCAATACACTGCTCATGCCTTCTTGACTTCACAGTTCAAATGCATTTCCTTCTTCATTATATAGACTTGCCCAGTATTCTATTGAAAAAAAAAAGACTTGAAGCTTGTTTGCATATGAAAATTCTCTTTCCATATCACCAGTACAAAGAGAGGGGGAAATAGAACAGGCATCTGTCTACGCCTTCCACATGTGTAGTAGCATCTGACTACAAAGATACTCATCTTCTACTTTTATGTCCTTTCACAAAACCTCAAAACACCTTTTTTTTGTTTATTCCCATGAGTTTAGAATCCCATCCATTACCCAAAAGAATTGGACCCCACTTCTCTAGAAAGCAGATGATTGCACATTTTTTAACAACCCATTATTTTTTGTTTAATTAATTCTCTGCCCTACTCCCACCCTCCTCCTGTAATTCAACTGGGTTTTACATGTGTCATTCATTGATCAAGACCTATTTCCATATTATTGCTATTTGTACGAGGGTGATCATTTAGAGTCTATATCCCCAAACATATCCCTATCAAACCATGTGTTTCTCTTTTGTGTTTCTACTCCCACAGTTCTTTCTCTGGATGTGGAGAGTGTTCTTTCTCCTAAGTCCCTCAGAATTGTCCTGGATCATTGCACTGCTGCTAGTAGTCAATTGTGCCATAATGTATCAGTCTCTATACACAACCTTCTCCTGGTTCTGCTCCTTTTGCTCTACATCAATTCCTGAAGGTTGTTCCAGTTCACATGGAATTCCTCCACTTTATTATTCCTTTGAGCACAATAGTATCCCATCACCAACAGAAACCACAATTTGTTCAGCCATTCCCTAATCTAGAGATACCCCCTCATTTTCCATTTTTTTGCCACCACAAAGAGTGTGGCTATGAATATTTTTGTACAAGTCTTTTTCCTTATTATCTCTTTGGTTATAAATCCAGCAGTATTATGGCTGGATCAAAAGACAGGCAGTCTTTTAAAAAGCCCTTTGGGCATAGTTCCAAATTGCCCACCAGAATGGTTGGATCAATTCACAACTCCACCAGCAATGCATTAATGTCCTGACTTTGCCACATTCCCTCCAATATTCATTACTTTCCTTTGCTGTCATATTAGTCAATCTTTTAGGTGTGAGGTGGTACCTCAAAGTTGTTTTAATTTGCATTTCTCTAAGGAGTGATTTAGAACACTTTTTCTTATACTTATTGATAGTTTTAATTTCATCATGTGAAACCTGTCTATTCATATCTCTTGCCCTTTTATCAATTGGAGAATGGCTTGATTTTTTGTACAATTGATTTAGCTCATAAATTTGAATAGAGGGTTTTATTATTATATAGATTTTTCCCCAATTTGTTTCTTCCCTTCCAATTTTGGTTGCATAGGTTTTGTACTTTAATGTAATCAAAATTATTTATTTTATATTTTGTGATTTTTTTCTATCTCTTGATTGGTCTTAAAATCTTTCCTTTCCCATAGATTTGACAGGTATACCATTCTATATTCACCTAATTTACTTTTGATTTGCTTGTTTATATTTAAATCATTCACCCATTCTGAATTTATCTTGTTGTAGGGTGTGAGATGTTGATCTAAACCTAATCTCTCCCATACTGTCTTCCAATTTTCCCAGTAGTTTTTGTCAAATAGTGGGGTTTTTGTCCCCAAACCTGGGATGTTTGGGTTTATCTTACACTATCTTGCTTAGGTCATTTACTACAAGTATATTCCACTGATCCTCCCTTCTGTCTCTTAGCCAGTGACATACTGTTTTGATGACCACTGCTTTATAGTACAGTTTAGGATCTGGTACTGCTTGGCTCCCCTGTTTTTTTTTCACTATTTCCCTTGATATTCTTGATCTTTTGTTCTTCCAAATGAACTATGTTATAATTTTTTCTATCTCAGCAAAAATGTTTTTTGGTAGTTTGATTGGTATGGCACTTAATAAGTAAATTAATTTGGGTAGGATTGTCATTTTTATTATGTTAGTTCGTCCAACCCATGAGCAACTAATGTTTTTCCAATTGTTTAGATCTAGTTTTAATTGTGTGGAAAGTATTTTGTAGTTGTGTTCATATAATTCCTGTTTGTCTTGGCAGATAGATTCCTAAGTATTTTATATTGTCTAAGGTGATTTTAAATGGAATTTCTCTTTCTAACTCTTGCTGCTGAGATGTGTTGAAAATATATAGAAATGCTGATGATTTATGCAGGTTTATGTTGTATTCTGCAACTTTGCTAAAGCTGTTGATTTTTTCTACTAACTTTTTAGTTGATTCTCTAGGATACTTTAAGTAGACCATCATATCATTTGCATAGAGTGTTAGGTTAATCTCCTCATTGCCTATTTTAATACTTTCAATTTCTTTTTGTTCTCTGATTGCTACTGCTAGTGTTTCTAGTACAATATTAAATAATAGCGGTGATAATGGTCACCCTTGTTTTACTTCTGATCACATTGGGAAGACTTCTAATTTATCCCCATTGCAGATGATACTTGCTGATCGTTTTAGATATATACTGTTTACTATTCTTAGGAAAAGTCCTTCTATTCCTATGCTTTCTGGTGTTTTCAATAGGAATAAGTGTTGTATTTTGTCAAAGGCTTTTTCTTCATCTATTGAGATAATCATGTCATTTTTATTGGTTTGCTTGGTGATATGGTCAGTTATGTGGATGGTTTTCCTAATATTAAACCATCCTTGCATTCCTGGTAAAAATTCCACCTGATCATAATAAGCCTCATGATCACTTGCTGGGGTCTTTTTGCTAGTATTCTATATAAGACTTGTATAAATGGAGATTTTGAACCCTAGATTTCATTTTCCAGTAGTCCTTGGTATTTCCCAGAATTCCCTAAAATCTCTCCTCTCTCTCTGCCTCTCATTGGCAAGATCACGTTATTGGTATTTAACTTGCAGTAATGCCTCCCACGTCCTCTCTTCTTGCATAATGCAGCAAATATGATGGTAAGATAAACACAGGGATGGCTGAAAATGGCTAACCAGCCATGCGCATGTGGTTTTTATTGTGTATCCTCTTTATTCCTTGATTTCCAATAATCATTTAATAAACATCCTAAAATATAATATTTTTACTCTAAAGATTTAATTTTAAATTTAACAGACTTTTGCATTAAGGAGATTGGTGTGTATTTTTCTTTCTCTGTTTTTTAGTCTACCTGGCTTTGGAACGAGTACCATATTTGTGTCATAAAAGGAATTTGGTAGAACTCCTTCTTTGCTTATTATGTCAAATAGTTTGTATAGAATTTTGATTGGTTGTTCTTTAAATGTTTGATAGAATTCACTTATGAATCCATCTGGCCCTGGGAATTTTTTCTTAGGGAGTTCTTTGATGGCTTGTTTGATTTCTATTTCTGATATGGGATTATTTAAGTATACTATTTCCTCTTTTGTTAATCCAGGCAGTTTATACTTTTGTAAATATTCCTCTCTGTCTCCTAGATTGCTGTATTTTTTGCCATATAATTGGACAAAATAGTTCTTAATAATTACCTTAATTTCCTCTTCATTAGAGGTGATGTTGCCCTTTTCATCTTTGATACTGCTAATGTGATTTTCTTCTTTCCTTTTTTTAGATTAACCAGCACTTTATTTTATCAAATTATCAGCTTCTAGACTTGTTTATTAATTCAATAGTTCTTTCACTTTTGATTTTATTAATTTCTCCTTTAATTTTTAGGATTTCCAATTTATTTTTTAGCTGTGGGTTTTTAATTTGTTCTCCTTCTAGTTTTTTAATTTGTATGCCCAATTCATTGACCTCTTCCCTCTCTTATTTGTTAATATATGCACTCAGGGATGTAAATTTTCCCCTAAGTATTGATTTGGTTGCATCCCATGAATTTTGATATGATGTCTCATCATTGTCATTTTTCTTCAATAAAATTATTAACTGTTTCTATGATTTGTTCTTAAAAGGTTTCAGAGAATCATACCGTTTCATTTCCAATTAATTTTTATTTGCCTCTCCTTGTACCCTTACTAATTATTCTTTTTATTGCATTATGGTCTGAAAAGGTTACATTTATTATTTCTGCTTTTCTGCATTTATTTGTAATGTTTTTATGCCTTAGTATATGATCAGTCTTTGTGAATGTACCATGTGCTGCTGAACAGAAGGTGTATTACTTTTTGTTCCTATTCATTTTTCTCCATATATCTATTAATTCTAATTTTTCTAAAATTTCATTCACATCTCTTACCTCTTTCTTATTTATTTTTTGGTTTGATTTATCTAGATCTGATATAGGAAGGTTCAGACCTCCCATTAATATAGTTTTACTATCTCTTTAAGCGCTAATAGTTTTTATTTTAAAAAATTTGAATGCTATGCCATTTGGTGCATACATATTGAGTACTGATATTCTCTCATTGTCTATACTACTTTTATCAGGATGTAATTACCTTCCCTATCTGTTTTAAATCAGATCAATTTTTACTTTGGCTTTGTCAGATATCATGATTGCGTCTCCTTCCTTCTTTTTTCAGTTGATGCCCAATAGATTTTGCTCCAGCCTCTTCCCTTTACCCCATAAGTGTCTACCTGCCTCATATGTGTTTCTTGTAGACAACATATGGTTGGATTTTGGTTTCTTATCTATTCTGCTATTTGCTTCTGTTTTATGGGTGAGTTCATCCCATTCACATTCAGAGTTATGATTACTACCTATATATTCCCCATCATTTTGATATTCTCTCCTAGTTCTGTCCCTTCTTTCACTATTTCTTTCTATACTAATGTTTTGCTTTTAATCAGTCCCCCTAATCCCCACCCGTATTTTACTTCCCTTCCTACCCCCCTCCCTTTTTATTACCCTCTTATTTTTCTTTACAGTCTATTAAATTCCCTCTTCCCCCTACTTTCCTCCTTTTTGGTACTTCCCACCCCACTTCCCCCCCTTGATTTTTTCCTCTCAATTTCCCTGTAGGGTAAGATAGAATTTGATACCCCAATGGATCTAGATGCTCTTACTTCTCAGAATTAAAAGTAAGGTTTAAGAATTACCCATTAGCACTCTCTTCCTCTGCTTCTGATAACAGTATTCTTTCCCTCCCCCACTTATGTGCCTCTTTTGGTGGAATAGATTATCCTAATTTTCTTATTCCTTCCAGTTTCTCTTGGTGCCATCTTCTATTCCCACCCCTTTTCTTTTTTTACATATTATATTAAACCAATTTTACTACCCCAACCTCTACCTATGAAAAATTCTTCTAACTACTATGATAGTGAATACAGTTTTTGAGAGTTACAAATATCATTTTTCCATATAGGAATATTAAGAATTTGATTTTACTGAAGCCCTTAAAATTTTTTCTCCCTCTTTCTTGTTTACCTTTTCATGTTTCTCTTTAATTTTGTATTTGCACATCAAATTTTCCATTTAATTCTGGTCTTTCCTTTACAAATATGTGGAAATCTTCTATTTTGTTAAATACTTTTCCCTGCAAGTATAGAGTCAGTACTGATGGGTAGGTTATCCTTGTTTGTAGACTCAGTTCTCTTACCTTTCTGAATATCATATTGCAAACCTTGTGGTCCTTTAGTGTGGAGACTGCCAGATCTTGTGTAATCCTGATTAGTGTTCCTTGATATTGTCTCTTTCTGGCTTCTTACAATATTTTTTCCTTAGCTTAGAAGTTCTTGAATTTGACAATTACATTCCTGGAGGTTGTCTTTTTAGGATTTGATGTAGAGAGTTATCTACAGACTCTTTAAATGTCTATTTTGCCCTCTTGTTCAAGAATATCGGGGCAGTTTTCTTGGATAATTTCTTGAAGTATGATGTCAAGATTTCGGTTTATTTCTAAGTTTTCAGGTAGACCTATCATTCTCAAATTGTCTCTCCTGGACCTGTTTTCCAGGTCAGCTGTCTTCTCAGTGAGATATTTCATGTTTCCTTCTATTTTGTCATTGTTTTGACTTTGCTTTATTGATTCTTACTGTCTTTTGATATCATTAACTTCTACTTTCCCAATTCTAGTCTTTAAATACTTGTTTTAGCTATGATCTTTTAATTTTCCATATTAGTTTGTTCTATCTTGATTTTCATGACTTCCAGCAGGTCAATTTTGGTCTCCAATTTGCTTATCATTTCATTTGATTTTGGGGCTTCTTTTTCCAATTGGGAGATTCTGTCTTTTAAACTGTTATTTCCTTTTTGAACTATTTCTTACTTTTCTTGCCAAGTTTCTTCTATATTTTTTACTTAGTTCTTGCACTCAGATTTAATTTCCTCAAGTGCTTGTGACCAATTTCCATTTTTTTTTGAAAGTTTGGATTTGTTTGCTTGTTTGTCTCCCTCCATGGTCTCCTCTTTAGTCTGCTGTTTTCTCCACAGAAGTTATCCAGCTTCAGAGTCTTTTTCTTTTTTTTTTCTTTTCTTTTTTTTTTTTTTGGTAGTTGTAGATTGTAGTTCTTGGGTGTTGGTGACCATTGTTATGTTAGTTTTTTCTTCCCTTCCCAGCCAGAAGTCTGAGTAAGGAGGGTAGGCAGCTTTCTGTGTATCTAGCTACAGAACAGTTTTTGCCCTAAGGCTCTATAATATCTGCTGTGGGCAGCCCCTCTCTGTGCTATCTCTTTGCTCAAGATCCATGTTCCTCAGCTTCCTGGGATACCGAGTCTCACTGCTATCAGGGGTAAGTCTGTTGTGTCCTCAGCCAGCCCCTGAGAACTTAGAGATTGCCCCATACTCACTCTGACTCTGGCTCCTTAGGTGGAGTGAGGGAGGAGTGATCATCTCATGCTTTGGTAGGAGTAATTTTACCTCCTGATAGTGTGGAAATGTCCAAACCTTGCCTACCTTCAAGGCTGTCCCCCACAGTAAAGCCCCTTCACTTATCTGATTTTGTTTTTTTGTTCTTTTGAGGTCAATAGTGGTCAATAGTGAGGAGAGGTCCCCATTAATTTTTAATCACTAAATTAGTTCCTTATTCATGGCAAAATATTACATATAATCTTATGGGAACTTGACTCCTGTACAGTATGTGAAATTCAAAGATGCCACAACAGATAATATACCTGCCTTCAAAGGATTTCACAAACCTGGAAGCATTTCTATCCTGGGCATAGAAGTCATGACAGATAAACTGTTGGAAGAATTATGTCAGTCATCTCCCTCTTTAACCATTCCTGCATTACTCATAGCCCACAAGAAATAGATAACTCTTTAATAGCTAGTGGTTCAAATCACACAGCATGAAACCTTTCCAGATCTTTGACTGTCAACTTAAATTGTAGTTGTATTCATGCTTCCAGCTCCTTATGAAAATAATGTCAAATCTATAAGCATAAGAATAGAAAGGTATAAGAACTAAAATGTTTTAATTTTAAGAAAAACACATAAATTACATAGATCATTCAAGAAGATAATAGATGAGCTGGCTAAGTCAATTAAAAATTACTGAGTAAGAATCCATATGTGTTCTTTATAATGTTTGTCACAGGAAGGGCCCATGGTACCAAACATAGCACCCCAGGAAGCCAGCAATAGACTGCAGATATTTCAGGTAAAAATGGTTTTGTTAAAAATATTAATATATCTTATAGCCATGAGATATCTCATGTTATCATATTTAAAATAATTTAAGGGTTGGTAAGACTGATTCCTCTAGGAAAAATATTATATTGAAGGAAATTATTCTTAAATATACTTAGAGAGTTTGTACTCAAATAAGTACCTTCCATCTACATTTTTATATGTTATGTGGTGATATAGCTGAATATTAATTTGCTCAACAGCTTACTGTTCTAACCATATTTATCTCCACTTCCCTAATGTTATTATTAATAATTCAATGAATCCCTGATTTCTTAAGTATGTAGAGGCAGCTGGTGACCAAATGGAGAGAATATAGGGCTTAGAGTCAAGAAGATCTGAGTTCAAATCCAACCTCAGACACTTGCAAAGCACTTAATCTGTTTGTTCTCAGCTATAAGATGACAATAATAGTATCTAAATCCCAGGGTTGTTGTGAGGATCAAATGAAACAATAATTGTAAATGTGCCTAGCCTGGGGCCTGGTACATAACAGTAATAATCAATGCCTATAGAATTCCATGAAAAAAAATTTATGACCACCACTTCCTACACTTAACTAGTCTGTGTCTCAGGTGACAGATATAGACTCTGCATTCATCCAGTCTTATATTCAACATCTTTTAAGCCTAATTGGCTTTATCTTCCAGGCTCTGCTGGCACTGTCTTGGGGGAACTCTGACTCTTATCCTTGTACAGATGAAGCCCAGGAATAGGACTTTCTTTAGTGGCAGATATGTACCTTGTATGCCAGATATATTCTAAATCAATAATATCTGAATTAATGAAATTTTACATAATTTACACATTTCATTTTACTCTAGGCAAATTTTGATGATCTGTGGAGGAAATTTGTTACATACTCATCTGGTGAACAACTCTTTGGATTGCCTGTCACTGACTATGAAGTTTTACATAAAACCAGGTAAATTCGGAAAATATGTATCAGCCACAGGCCAATTTTAAATTGAACATATTTGCTGCAAACACTGCCTACTTTGAGAGAATCTCTCTCAAGTTTTCTGAAAGAATGTCCCTTCTTGTAACATTTAATATTTAAGTCCTGCAGAAAAGACAAATCAAATGCAAGACAGTTAACGAGCTGAAGTTTGGCTTTCTATAGTTTCAGTTATCCCCAATCTGAAGCCTGCTTTCCACTTTTACTTTTTAGAGCTTTGGTTTTGTTTGTATGAGAGTGAGAGGCTGTGTAGCACCTAGTGGAGGGTCAGGAGTGGAAAGAAAAAAACCTATAGATATAGACTCAGTAGGTGTTTCCTAGTTACAGCAATCTGTGGTAGACCTTTGAACATATCCCCCATAGTTACAGGGACCCTATTGTATATTAGAAACATCCAGAGCTAATTTAGTATTCTGTAATAATTTCTTCTTTCTCTGGGACAACTAATCCAGAAAAGCTTTGAAAACACTTATTAGTTATACTTCTTACTCATATTGCCTCTGTGACCTCAACAGGTCATACTTTTAACTTGTTGGGATTCTAGGCTAATCCTCTAAATTTCAGACAATATGCTGATCTACATTGTTAGAGGGAGTTACTAATTTGGAGATTGTTACACAGATTAAATCACAGGTCTTAAGGAAAACTCCAAAACACTTAATATAAAGATTTAGAAGCTGGCATAGCTGGATGATTCATATCCTATACTTCATCTTTGAAAGGGACTGCTGAATCTTGAGGATTTATGGAGTTAATGTGGGCCTAATGTCAGTGTAGAAAAGATCAATTAAAACTAGTCTATAGAGATACATAAACTTTTAGTTACTGGAATGCATGTTATGAATATTCATTTGTTTTCATACGCAAACATGTATGTGTATATATACATATACATTTATGACTAGGACACAAATATACATATATACATTTCTATTTCTTTGTGTCTTGTTATGCACATTTTTGTAAATTATTTGAATAAATGTAACCATTGGTTTCTCCTACCTAGGAAGGAACTGAGTTTGCTGTCAAAGCTGTATGGATTATATGATACTGTAATGGGCAACATAAGTGGTTATTATGAGATGCTTTGGGGAGATGTAGATATTGAAAAGATTAATCTAGAACTTCAAGAATTCCAAAATAGGTGAGCTTAAAACTATTTAAGATGACTTTCCTATATTTTCTAATATTTAATGATCTAGCAATTGTCTATTATTTTGTTTAAATTTAATGCTTATAATAGCTGATTGCTTTGTAATTTCCATTTTCATGTATCTTTCCTGCTAGACTGTAATTCCTCAAGGGTTAGAATTGTCTTTTGTTTTCCACCAAAGAGGACAGTGCAATGTTGTTTCTACATATGACTCTCAAGAAATGACTGCTTAATGAGTTAACTATTTCTATAGCAGACCCAGAAGTATGGGTATGAAAAATTCTCCTATTTGATAGAAATTAGTATTTGGAAATAAAGGCAAAACAAATCATGGTTCTCACAATGACATTGTCTCCAGCTATTTATCCCCCAACTTTTGCTATAGTTAGATTAAGTGAAAAAAATCTATAGGTAAAACAAACATTTTGTTATTTTTCCTCTCAAAGGTGCCGCAGACTTCCAAAAGGACTGAAGGATTGGCAAGCCTATTTGGATCTTAAAAAAAGAATTGATGATTTTAGTGAGTCATGTCCTTTGCTAGAAATGATGACTAACAAAGCAATGAAACAAAGACACTGGGATCGAATTGCAGATCTAACAGGAACTACATTTGATATAGAATCGGATTCTTTTTGTTTGAGAAATATTATGGAGGCCCCACTCCTTAAACATAAGGATGATATTGAGGTAGGAGCATTATTATGCATATCATAACTGTCATCATAGATTAAACAGATAAATAAATCCTTTATTCATAAAAGTAGTCATACTGGAGTAAGACAGTTAAATATCTTGGATTGGGAAATATGTGACAAGGAAATCACTTTAAAAGACTGATATATATTAATTTAAGGTCGCCAAGGAATTCAGCTATGTAATTCCTAAATGAAAACTCAAGTCAGCAGTCAATCTTTTATGGAGTTTAATTACAATAGGAGGAAGAAAGGAATTAGAGATAGAGAGAGAGAAAAAGGGAGAGAAGGGAATAGGGCTTAAATACCCCCTCTGTTTAGGCTGGGCCAAAAGGCCCAAGCCCTTAGATAGCTGGGGCAAAGAAAAGAGATCAGTCCCTATTACTCACGTGACCAAAATGGAGAAACAGTCCTAGAGCCTCCACCTTCAGCTTCCTTCAGAGCAAGCTTCTCAGAGCACACTCCCAATTTCCAACATTTATAAGTCTAAGAAATGTTGAGGTTTACAAATATTAGGCATGAAAATGGAAGATTACTGCCTTTGTGATTGTGGGCAAGTCACTTCCCTTAACTGGGGCTCAGTTTCTTCACCTATTAGATGAAAGGGATGGATTAGATGATATTTGAGCTTTTTAAAGTGGTGTCATGATGGGATGTATTAAACTGAAAAAAACAAACAAAAAAAAAACACAGAACTATTAAATAGTCAGAAAATCTTTAATCCGGAGAGGAGTTCGGTACAAATTTCTTTAGGCCTCCACACAGAGTCACCCACTCAAAATCCACACAGAGCCCCAAGGCTTTGGCTACTCTGGCTACTGACCCCAGGGAGTACCACCTCATTAGATGACAGCTCCAAAGCACCATAGAATTTAGGGAACTTATATACCTTTTGGGTATATAACTTTTGCACAAAACTTGCACAAAACATTCTCTGAGAGCAGAGAAATATGATTGATTGACATTACCATGGCTATAAGGAAATGGGAGTTTCAAACTACACTGACAGGCTTGGGAAAGGAACTATAGCCAGAGAAGATACTGAAGGGAAAAATCCAGACATGGGCTGGACCACCTAAGGAAGGACTCTGATACAATAAGAGAAACTTCTAGGACAAAAGGATAATTAGCATTTGACTAAGATCTGCTAAGTCCACCTAACTAGGGCCATTATAAAGGTCTATTCTGTCTGAGACTGGATGAACTTGTAACTTTGCTAAAGGCAAACTCTCTTGGGACAAAAGAGCAAACTTGGGATCTTCAACTTTCAAACTAGTCAGCTAAACTTGGAGGTGGTAGATTCCAAGTTGACACAGACTTTGGGGTCCCTCAGATTATAAATTGACAGATGGTAGAGCATCCTTTCTCCTTCCATCATTGTCCCTCCACTCTTGCCATTTCTACCAAAAATCAAAAACAATTTAGAGACAGAGAAGACATATGGGGGGGGGGGGGGGCTTAGTGATTAGGTTCTAGGGATAGATTTCTAAAGGAAAAGGGGCAGATTTTTTTTCTAATGCCATATTGCCTTGATAATAATGATAATACTAATGAATAACAAGAATAGGTGGCATTTATAACTAACTTTTTCAAAGCACTTTATAAGCATCTCATTCTATCCTGTAGGATATCTGTATATCAGCTATCAAGGAAAAGGATATTGAAGCTAAACTTCAACTAGTAGTTGAGAACTGGACCAACCAGAATCTGAGTTTTGCTGCGTTTAAAGGAAAAGGAGAATTACTGTTAAAAGGAACAGAATCAGCAGAAATTATTACATTGATGGAAGACAGTTTAATGGTCCTAGGTTCTTTGCTGAGTAACAGGTAATTTTGCAAATATTTTTTCCATTTTCTAGTTTCTTATTTGTTGCTTTAAAATGTTTTTATGAAGACCAGTTCTGTAGCTAATTACTAGCCTCTTTCCCAACATTAGCCCAGGATACCACAACCATGGGTCAGGATTAGGCCTTCTTTAAACCAAACCACTTCTCAACAGCAGACATATCCCTTCTTGCAGGATTCTGTCCACTACATTGAGCCCCAGCACTGAAACTTCAGAGAACAAAAAAAGTGTGCTGCCAAATAGAAATTTAGTATTTCTGAGGTTTCAAAGACATTGAACTGTGTAGTCTAGGAGACATAGTCAAAAGGGCCCTGGACTTGGGGGAAGACTTAGGTTTGAATTCTGCTTTGGACAGTGGTTTTGTGACCACGGGCAAGTTCCTTAACCTTTTTTATCTTCAGTTTTCTTGCCTGTAAATAGGGATTCAAATAATCTTTTCCTCTTCCTTCTACCCCCAGGGTGCTTGTGACTCTTCCATAGTAGGTAAAGTGCTTTGAAGACTTTAAATTGCTTTGTAAATGCTGGCTGCTGGTGGTGGTGGTATTATTCTGTCTTCATTGGATACTGGATCACATTCCTTTGGAGTGGGAGGGAACTAGGCACTTGAAATAGGAGCATTGACATTGATGGGCCACTCTAGCACTTATATACTATAACAGGACATAACAGGATACATCTTGCTGTTATAGAGAAAATTCATCATATCTTCAGTCCTCTTGGATTTTTTCAGCCTTGCCAAGGACTTTGCCAACCCACCCCACCACCCAAGCAGGTCAGCCAGATAGTATCCTGAGATGAGGGTGTTTCACAGCAAGACCCCCAGAACAGTTGTCCCTCTCCTCACAGTGATCGAAATCCAAGTCAACTCACCCCAGCAGTAGGGGCCACCTGCCTACTCCAGTCCCCCCAACAGGTGGGATCCTAACCTGGAAGGGAGTGAATTAAATGCTTGTTCTTGTGGAGCTGTGGCTATCTCTTATGGCTCTCCTATGCACACTCACACATCCTATAATGGACCTGAGTGTGATGCTAAGAAGGCTCTGAATCATGCCACCTTCGGGGTGGCAGAATCCCCCAATCACCCTTGCACAAAACTTGCACAAAACATATGTAATAGAATCCAGGACAATTGCCTGCCTTAATTTAGTTGTATGAGGACTTTCCTATATAACTTATTCCAAATAAGGAAAATTTTACTTGTAATTCATAATTATTTTGTTTTATTAGGCATATTTTACTTTTATCTTTTTTGGGAAGGGGGATAAAGATGAATGAAGTCCTTCAAGGGGAGTGGAGGAAGAGGGAATGACTCCAGGTGGTACCAAAGCCAGCTCTGCTTATTGAAGTTGAATTTTCAGTTGGTACATTTACATCTTTGAAGTCATTAAACACTGTGAATCTGAACTTGCTTTATTTTTTTTAAATTTTAAACATTATTTTATTTGATCATTTCCAAACATTATTCACTGGAAACAAAGATCATTTTCTTTTCCTCCCCAGCCCCCCTCCCACCACCTTTCCCTCTCCCATAGCCGAAGCACGATTCCACTGGTTATCACATGTGTTCTTCACTTGAACCCATTTCCCTGTTGTTGTTATTTGCATTAGAGTCTTCATTTAGAGTCTCTCCTCAGTCATATCCCCTCAACCCCTGTAGTCAAGCAGTTGCTTTTCATCGGTGTTTTTACTCCCACAGTTTATCCTCTGCTTGTGGACAGTATTTTTTAGATCCCTGCAGATTGTTCAGGGACATTGCATTGATCCTAATGGAGAAGTCCATCACCTTCGATTGTACCACAGTGTATCAGTCTCTGTGTACAATGTTTTCCTGGTTCTGCTCCTTTCGCTCAGCATCACTTCCTGAAGGTTGTTCCAGTCTCCATGGAATTCCTCCACTTTATTATTCCTTTGAGCACAATAGTATTCCATCACCAACAGATACCACAATTTGTTCAGCCATTCCCCAATTGATGGGCATCCCCTCGTTTTCCAACTTTTGGCCACCACAAAGAGTGCAGCTATGAATATTTTTGTACATGTCTTTTTCCTTATTATCTCTTTGGGGAACAAACCCAGTAGTGCTATAGCTAGATCAAAGGGCAGACAGTCTTTTATCACCCTTTGGGCATAGTTCCAAATTGCCCTCCAGAATGGTTGGATCAATTCACAACTCCACCAGCAATGAATTAGTGTCCCCACTTTGCCACATCCCCTCCAGCATTCATTACTTTCCTTTGCTATCATGTTAGCCAATCTGCTAGGTGAGAGGTGATAACTCAGAGTTGTTTTCATTTGCATCTCTCTGATTATAAGAGATGTAGAGCATTTTTTCATATGCTTATTAATAGTTTTGATTTCTTTGACTGAGAACTGCCTGTTCATGTCCCTTGCCCATTTATCAATTGGAGAATGGCTTGACTTTTTGTACAATTGATTTAGTTTTTTGTAATTTTGAGTAATTAAACCTTTGTCACAGGTTTTTATGAAGATTGTTTCCCAATTTGTTGCTACACTTCTGATTTTGGTTTTATTGATTTTGTTTGTACAAAAACTTTTTAATTTGATGTATTCCAGATTATTTATTTTGTATTTTGTAACTCTTTCTAATTCTTGCTTGGTTTTGAAGTCTTTCCCTTCCCAAAGGTCTGACATGTATGCTATTCTGTGTTGGCCTAATTTTCTTATAGTTTCCTTCTTTATGTTCAAGTCATTCACCCATTTTGAATTTATCTTGGTGTAGGGTGTGAGGTGTTGATCTAAACCTAATCTTTCCCACACTGTCCTCCAATTTTCCCAGCAGTTTTTATGAAATAGTGGATTTTTGTCCCAAAAGCTGGGATCTTTGGGTTTGTCATATACTGTCTTGCTGAGGTCACTTGCCCCCAGTCTATTCCACTGATCCTCCTTTCTGTCTCTTAGCCAGTACAAGATTGTTTTGGTGACCGCTGCTTTATAATATAGTCTGAGATCTGGGACAGCAAGTCCCCCTTCCTTTGTATTTTTTTTCATTATTTCCCTGGATATCCTTGATCTTTTGTTCTTCCAAATGAACTTTGTTATTTTTTTTTCTAAATCAGTAAAAAAAATTTTTGGAAGTTCCATGGGTATGGCACTAAATAGATAGATGAGTTTGGGTAGGATGGTCATTTTTATTATATTGGCTCGTCCTACCCATGAACAGTTAATGTTCTTCCAATTGTTCAAGTCTAGTTTTAGTTGTGTGGAAAGTGTTTTGTAGTTGTGTTCATATAGATCCTGTGTTTGTCTCGGGAGATAGATTCCTAAGTATTTTATTTTGTCTAAGGTAATTTTGAATGGGATTTCTCTTTCTAGTTTTTGCTGCTGAGCTGTGTTGGAATTATATAGAAATGCTGATGACTTATGTGGGTTTATTTTGTATCCTGCAACTTTGCTAAAGTTGTTGATTATTTCAATTAGCTTTTTGGTTGAATCTCTAGGATTCTTTAAGTAGACCATCATGTCATCTGCAAAGAGCGATAATTTGGTCTCCTCCTTGCCTATTTTAATGCCTTCAATTTCTTTTTCTTCTCTAATTGCTACTGCTAGTGTTTCTAATACAATGTCAAATAATAGAGGTGATAATGGGCATCCTTGTTTCACTCCTGATCTTAATGGGAATGGATTTAGTTTATCCCCATTGCAGATGATATTAGTTGATTATTTTAGATATATACTGTTTATTATTTTTAGGAATGATCCTTGTATTCCTTTGCTTTCTAGTGTTTTTAGTAGGAATGGGTGTTGTATCAAAGGCTTTTTTCTGCATCGATTGAGATAATCATGTGGTTTTGTTGGTTTGCTTGTTGATGTGGTCAATTATGTGGATGGTTTTCCTAATATTGAACCAGCCCTGCATCCCTGGTATAAATCCTACTTGATCATGGTGGATGATCCTTCTGATCACTTGCTGGAGTCTTTTTGCTAGTATCCTATTTAAGATTTTTGCATCTATATTCATTAGGGAGATTGGTCTATAATTTTCTTTCTCTGTTTTTGGCCTGCCTGGCTTTGGAATTAGTACCATGTTTGTGTCATAAAAGGAGTTTGGTAGAACTCCCTCTTTGCTTAATATGTCAAATAGTTTGTATAGTTTTGGAGTTAGCTGTTCTTTGAATGTTTGATAGAATTCACTGGTGAATCCATCAGGCCCTGGGGATTTTTTCTTAAGAAGTTCTTTGATGGACTGTTGGATTTTTGTTTCTGATATGGGATTATTTAAGAAATCTATTTTTTCTTCTGTTAGTCTAGGCAATTTATATTTTTGTAAATATTCATCCTTATCACCTAGATTGGTATATTTATTGCCATATAGTTGGGCAAAGTAGTTTTTAATGATTGCCCTAATTTCCTCTTCATTGGAGGTGAGATCCTCCTTTTCATCCTTGATGCTGTTAATTTGCCTTTCTTCTTTCCTTTTTTTAATTAGATTGACCAGTACTTTGTCTATTTTGTCTCTTTTTTCAAAGTATCAGCTTCTATTCTTGTTTATTAGCTCAATAGTTCAGTCACTTTCGATTTTATTAATTTCTCCCTTAATTTTTAGTATCTCTAGTTTGGTTTTCTGCTGGGGGTTTTTAATTTGGTCACTTTCAAGTTTTTTATTTGCATTTCCAATTCCTTGATCTCTGTCCTCCCTAGTTTGTTAATATATGTACTCAGGGATATGAATTTTCCTCTAAGTACTGCCTTGGCTGCATCCCATAAGGTTTGAAAGGATGTCTCGCCTTTGTCATTTTCTTCAACGAAATTATTGTTTCTATGATTTCTTCTCTAACTGATTTTGGAGTATCATATTATTTAATTTCCAATTAATTTTTGATTTGGCTCTCCATATACCCTTACCGATCAGTATTTTTATTGCCTTGTGATCTGAAAAGGCTGCATTTATTATTTCTGCTTTTCTGCATTTGAGTGCCATGTTTCTGTGACCTAGTGTATGATCTATTTTTGTGAATGTGCCATGTGGTGCTGAAAAGAAGGTGTATTCCTTTTTGTCCCTATTTATTTTTCTCCATATGTCTATTAACTCTAATTTTTCTAAGATTTCATTCACCTCTTTTACCTCTTTCTTAATATGGTCAACTATGTGGATGGTTTTCCTAATATTGAACCATCCTTGCATTCCTGATATAAATCCCACCTGATCATAATGAATTGTGATCACTTGCTAGAGTCTTTTTGCTAGTGTTCTATTTAAGATTTTTGCATCTGTGTTCTTTTTTTTTTTTTTTTTAAGTTTTAATATTATTTTATTTGGTCGTTTTCATACATTATTCACTGGAAACAAAGATCGTTTTCTTTTCCTCCCCTCCCCCCCCCCCCCCCCCCGCCTTTCCCTCTCCCATAGCCGACGCATGATTCCACTGGTTATCACATGTGTTCTTGACTCGAACCCTTTTCCCTGTTGTTGGAGTTTGCATTATAGTGTTCATTTAGAGTCTCTCCTCAGTCTTATCTCCTCCAACCCTGTGGTCGAGCAGTTGCTTTTCAGCGGTGTTTTTACTCCCACAGTTTATCCTCTGCTTGTGGGTAGTATTTTTTTTTTTTTAGATCCCTGCAGATTGTTCAGGGAAATTGCATTGATACTTATGGAGAAGTCCATCACCTTCGATTGTACCACAATGTATCAGTCTCTGTGTATAATGTTTTCCTGGTTCTGCTCCTTTCGCTCTGCATCACTTCCTGGAGGTTGTTCCAGTTCACATGGAATTCCTCCACTTTATTATTCCTTTTAGCACAATAATATTCCATCACCAACATATACCACAATTTGTTTAGCCATTCCCCAATTGAGGGGCATCCCCTCATTTTCCAATTTTTGGCCACCACAAAGAGCGCAGCTATGAATATTTTTGTACAAGTCTTTTTGTCCATTATCTCTTTGGGGTACAAGCCCAGCAGTGCTATGGCTGGATCAAAGGGCAGACAGTCTTTTATCGCCCTTTGGGCATAGTTCCAAATTGCCCTCCAGAATGGTTGGATCAATTCACAACTCCACCAGCAATGAATTAATGTCCCCACTTTGCCACATCCCCTCCAGCATTCATTACTTTGCATAGCTGTCATGTTAGCCAATCTGCTAGGTGTGAGATGATACCTCAGAGTTGTTTTGATTTGCATCTCTCTGATTATAAGAGATGTAGAGCACTTTTTCATGTGCTTATTAATAGTTTTGATTTCTTTGGCTGAGAATTGCCTGTTCATGTCCCTTGCCCATTTGTCAATTGGAGAATGGCATCTGTGTTCTTTAAGGAGATTGATCTAGAGTTTTCTTTTCTCTGTTTTTGATTTGTCTGGCACTGGAATCTGTACCATATTTTGTCATAGAAGGAAATTGGTAGAAAACCTTCTATGCTTATTATGTCAGATAGCTTGTATAATATTGGGATTGGTTGTTCTTTGAATGTTTGATAGAATTCACTTGTGAATCCACCTGCTCCTGGGAATTTTTTCTTAGGGAGTTCTTTGATGGTTTATTTAATTTCTTTTTCTGATATGGGATTATTTAAATATTCTATTTCTTCTTCTATTAATCTACTCAATTTATATTTTTGTAAATATTCGTCCATATCACATAGATTGCCATATTTATTGTCATATAATTGGGCAAAATTGTTTTTTAAATTTTATTTAGTAAATTTAGAACATTATTCCTTGGTTACAAGAATCATATTCTATCCCTCCCTCCCCTAACCTTCCCATAGCCCACGTTCAATTCCACTGGGTATTGCATGTGTTCTTGATTAGAACCTATTTCCATGCTGTTGATGTTTGCACTGGGATGTTCATTTAGAGTCTGTTTCCCCTATGATTTCCCCTCAACCAATGTAGTCAACTAGTTTTTTTACTTCGGTGTTTCTACTCCCACAGTTTTTTTCTGATTGCAGATTGTGTTCTTTCTCATAGATCCCTCCAAGTTGTCCAAGTGCACTGCCACTAATGGAGAAGTCCATTACGTTTGATTGTACTACAATGTATCAGTCTCTGTGTACAATGTTCTCCTGGTTCGGCTCCTTTCACTCTGCATCAATTCCTGGAGGTCATTCCAGTTCACATGCAATTCCTCCAGTTTATTATTTCCTTGAGCACAATAGAATTTCATTACCAACATATTCCACAATTTGTTTAGCCATTCCCCAATTGAATGGCATCCTCTCATTTTCCTGTTTGGGTGATATAGTTTTTAATGATTGCCTTAATTACCTCTTAATTAGAGGTGAGGTCTCCCTTTTCATCTTGGATAGTGTTGATTTGATTTTCTTCTTTACTTTTATATTCAATTGACTACTCCTTTGCCTATTTTATTTGTTTTTTTCAAAATACCAGCTTACTTATTATTAGTTCAATAGTTCTTTTTAATAATTTTTCATTTAATTTTTAGCATCTTTAATTTAGTTTTCATCTGGGGATTTTTAATTTGGTTACTTTCTAGTTTTTTAGTTTGCATGCCCAATTCATTGACCTCTGCCCTCCCTAAATTGTTAATATATGAATTCAAGGATATAAATTTCCCCCTGAGTATTACTTTTGGCTGCATCCCATAGATTTTGAAAAGATGTTTCATTATTGTCATTTTCTTCTATGAAATTATTAATTGTTTCTATGATTTGTTCTTTAATTACTGGTTTTGGAGAATCTTACTGTTGTATTTCCAATTAATTTTTTATTTACCTCTCCTTGTACCCTTACTAATTATTAATTTTATTGCATTATGATATGAAAAGGTTACATATATTATTTTTGCTGTTTTGCACTTGTTTGCCATGTTTTTATGCCCTAGTATACAGTCAATCTTTGGGAATGTACCATGTGCTATTGAAAAGAAGGGGTATTCCTTTTTGTCCCTATTTATTTTTTTCAACATACTTATTAACTCTAATTTTTCTAAGATTCCATTCACATCTCTTACCTCTTTCTTATTTATTTTTTGGTTTGATTCATCTAAATTTGATAGAGGAAGGTTTTAGGTCTCCCACTAGTATAGTTTTCCTATCTATTTCCTCCTTCAACTCTACTAGTTTTTCCTTTAGAAATTTGAATGCTTTACAGTTTGGTACATATATGTTGAGTACTGATATTTCCTCATTGTCTATACTGCCTTTTATCAGGTTATAATGACCTTCCCTAATTCTTTTAATCAGATCTATTTTTACATTGGCTTTGCCATATATCATGATTACAACTCCTGCCTTCTTTTTCTTATATGAAGCCCAATAGATTTTTTTGCCTTTGACTCTTATCCTGTGTGTGATTCTCACTTTAGAATATTGATTGAGATCTTGTACTGCTAGGCTACCTTCCTTCATATTTTTTTAATTAGTTCCCTGGCTAAAGGAGGCGGAGTCAAGATGGCTTCATAGGAGGAGCAGAAGTTCAGAACTCTGAAAACCCTTCCATACCGATCACAAACTGAATTCTCCTAGGGGAATGAAAATCAAATCCAACAATAAGACAGAGGCAAGGAACCCTCCTGCTAGACTGAATTCAAAAGTTAAGCCCCCCCAAAAGCCAGAATCTGAGAACACTTGGGTTAAAGGGGAAAGCAGAAGGAAGGTCCCAGGACCCATCCTCCCCCCCCCCATATCATAACAACCCCATATCAGAAAAAGAAATTGAACAAGTCATCAACGAACTCCCTAAGAAAAAATCCCCAGGTCCAGATGGATTCACAAATGAATTCTATCAAACATTCAAAGAACAACTAATCCCAATATTATACAAACTATTTGACAGAATAAGCAAAGAAGGAGTTGTACCAAATTCACTTTATGACACAAACATGGTACTGATCCCAAAACCAGGCAGATCAAAAACAGAGAAAGAAAACTATAGACCAATCTCCTTAATGAATATAGATGCAAAAATCTTAAATAGGATACTAGCAAAAAGATTCCAGCAAGTCATCACAAGGGTTATTCACTATCACCTGGTAGGATTCATCCTGGAAGGCAAGGATGGTTCGGTATTAGGAAAACCATCTGCATAATTGACCATATTAATAAGCAAACCAACAAAAATGCATGATTATCTCAATAGATGCAGAAAAGGCCTTTGATAAAATACAACACCCATTCCTACTGAAAACACTAGAAAGTATAGGAATAGAAGGACCTTTCCTAAAAATAATAAATAGTATATATCTAAAACCATCAGCAAACATCATCTGCAATGGGGATAAACTAGAAGCCTTCCCAATAAGATCAGGAATGAAACACGGATGCCCATTATCACCTCTATTATTTAACATTCTACTAGAAACACTAGTAGTAGCAATTAGAGAAGAAAACGAAATTGAAGGTGTTACAATTGGTAATGAGAAGACTAAGCTATCACTCTTTGTGGATGATTTGATGGTTTACTTAAAGAATCCTAGAGAATCAACCAAAAAGTTATTTGAAACAATCAACAATTTTAGCAAAGTTGCAAGATTCAAAATAAACCCGCATAAGTCATTAGCATTTCTATACATCTCCAACTCATTTCAGCAGCAAGTATTAGAAAGAGAAATTCCATTTAAAATCACCCTAGACAATATAAAATACTTAGGAATCTATCTGCTGAGACAAACACAGGAAATATATGAACACAACTACAAAACACTCTCCACACAATTAAACTAGATTTAAACAACTGAAAAAACATTGATTGCTCATGGGTGGGACAAGCTAACATAATAAAAATGACAATCCTACCCAAATTAATTTACTTATTTAGTGCCATACCCATTGAACTACCAAAAAATCTTTTTACTGAATTAGAAAAAAAACAACATAACAAAGTTCATTTGGAAAAACAAAAGATCAAGGATATCCAGGGAAATCATGAAACAAAAAGCAAAGGAAGGAGGACTTGCAGTCCCATATCTCAAACTATACTATAAAGTAATGGTTATCAAAACAGTTTGGTACTGGCTAAGAAACAGAAAGGAAGATCAGTGGAATAGACTTGGGGTAAATGACCTCAGCAAGACAGTCTATGATAAGCCCAATGTTCTCCATTTTGGGGACCAAAACCTACTATTTGATAAAAACTGCTGGAAAAATTGGAAAACAATATGAGAAAGATTAGGTTTAGATTAACATCTCACATCCTACACCAAGATAAACTCAGAATGGGTTAATGACCTGAATATAAAGAAGGAAACTATAAGCAAATTAGGCAAATATAGAACAGTATACTTGTCAGATCTTTGGGAAAGGAAAGACTTTAAAACCAAGCAAGGTCTAGAAAAAAATCAAAAATGTAAATTCAATAATTTTGATTACATCAAATTAAAAAGGTTTTGTACAAACAAAACTAATGCATCCAAAATTAGAAGGGATGCAACAAATTGGGAAATAATTTTCATTACAAAAACCTCTTACAAAGGTCTAATTATTCAAATTTATGGAGAGCTAAACCAATTGTACAAAGAAATCAAGCCACTCTCCAATTGATAAATGGGCAAGGGACATGAGTAGGTAATTTTCAGTTAAAGAAATCAAAACTACTAATAAGCACATGAAAAAGTGTTCTAAATCTCTTATAATCAGAGAAATGCAAATCAAAACAACCCTGAGGTATCACCTCACACCTAACTGATTGGCTAACATGACAGCAAAGGTAAATAATGAATGCTGGAAGGGAAGTGGCAAAGTCAGGACATTAATTCATTGCTGGTGGAGTTGTGTAATGATCCAAGCATTCTGGAGGGCAATTTGTTACTATGCCCAAAGGGTGCTAAAAGACTGTCTGCCCTTTGATCCAGCCATAGAACTGCTGGGTTTGTACCCCAAAGAGATAATAAGGAAAAGACATGTACAAAAATATTTATAGCTGTGCTCTTTGTGGTGGCAAAAAATTAGAAAATGAGGGGATGCCCTTCAATTGGGGAATGGCTGAACAAATTGTGGTACATGTTGGTGATGGAATACTATTGTGCTCAAAGGAATAATAAAGTGGAGGAATTCCATGGGGACTGGAACAGCCTCCAGGAATTGATGCAGAGTGAGAGTAGCAGAATCAGGAATACACTGTACACAGAGACTGATACAGTGTGGTACAGTCAAATGTAATGGAGTTCTCCATTAGTGACAATGCAATGACCCCAAACAACATGGAGAATCTATGAGAAAAACCACTATCCACATACTGAGGAAACACTGTAGTAGTAAAAACACCAAAGAAAAACAACTGCTTGAATACATGTGTTGAAGGGATGTGGTTGAGTATGTAGACTCTAAATGAACATCCTAGTGCAAACAACAACATGGAAATAGGTTCTGATCAAGGACACAAGCAATACCCAATGAAATTGCACATTGGCTGTGGGAAGGGTAGGTGGAGGGGAGATAGGGAAACAATGTGATTATTGTAACCAAGGAATAATGTTCCAAATTGACTAAATAAACTAATTCAAATGGGGAAAAAAATAAAATAAAATTAGTTCCCTTATATGCTTGCCTTTTTTTACCTTCCAGATGAATTTTAGTATTATTTTTTCCAACTCTATTAAATAGTTTATAGGTAGTTTTATTGGTATAACATTGAGGAGGTAAATTGTGTAGAGTTGTCACTTTTATTTATTATATTGCCTCAGCTTATCCATGACCAATTAATATTTTTCCAGTTGTCTACATCTGACTTCATTGTGTAAAAATATTTTATAATTGTATTCATGTAGTTCCTGGGTTTGTTTTGATAGATAGATCCCCAGATATTTTACACTGTCTATAGTTGTTTTAATTGAAACTTTTCCTTTCTCTTGCTTTGTGGTGATAATTAGGAATGCTAAAGATTTCAGTGAAATTATTTTGTGTTTTAAAAACTTTGCCAAAGTTGTTAATTATTTCAACTAGAGCTTCTAATTGATTCTCTAGGATCATCCAGGTATTCCATTATATCATCTGCAAAGTGTGATAATTTCCTCATGGCCTAATTCCTTCAGTTTCTTTTTCTTTTATCCCTATAGCTTTTCTAGTAGAATATTGAATAATAGGGCTTATAATGGGCATCTTTGTTTTACTCCTGATCTTAATGGAAAGTATCTGGCTTATTCCCTTACAGATAATACTTGGTGTTGCTTTTGGCTAGATGCTTTTATTGTTTTAATCAATTTCTTCATTTTCCCGTGCTTTTAATCAAAATAAGTCTTGTATTTTGTCAAAAACATTTTCTGCATTTGTTGAGATAATCACATGGTTTCTATTGGTTTTCTTATTGACATAATCAGATGTGATCAATTTTGGTGATAGTTTCCTTAATATTCTAAAAATTCTACTATTCTTACATTTCTGGTAAAAAAAACCCCTACCTGTTCATGATATATGAACCTTGTGAGATATTTCTATAATCTCTTTGATAATATTTTATTTAAATTTTTTGAATCAATATTCATTAGGAAGATTGGTTTGCAGTTTTCTTTCTCTGCCTTTGTTCTCCCTGGCTTATACACAATATTTATGTAATAAAAGGAATTTAGGAAAATTCCTTTTTCATCTGTTTTTCAAAATAGTTTATATAGTAGTTGAGTTACTTATTCTTTGAATCTTTGATAGAATTAACAAATGAATAATTCTGGACCTGGGATTTATTCTTAGACAATTTGTTGATGGCTTAATCAATTTCTTTTTCTGAAATGAGGTAAATTATTTTATTTCCTCTTCTGTTAATCTGGGCAATTTTATATATTTTATAATATTCATTTATTTCATTTAGATTGTTAAGACTTATTGGAAAATAGTTCAGTAAAACAGCTCTTAATAATTGCTTTCATTTCATTACTTGTAAATTTGCCTTTTGCATTTCTGATACTGGCAATATCTTTTTTCTTTTTTAAAAAAACAAAATAACCAATGATTTATCTAAGATAGATAATTTTTTTCTTTCACAAAACCAGCTCTTTGCCTTCTTTATTAGTTAATAGTTTTCTTTCAATTTTATGAATTTCTTCTTTGAATTTCAGGGGTTCCAATTTAATATTTAATTGTGGATTTTTAATTTGTTCTTTTTTTGTAGTTCTATACTCAATTCATTGATCTGTGATTTTTCTATTTTATTGATTTAAGCATTTTTAGATATAAATATCCCCCTGAATACAGCTTTTGCTGTGTCCCATAAATTTTGGTATGTTGTCTACTCATCGCTATTCTCTTTAATGAAATCATTGGTTGGTTCTATGAGGTCACTTACTCCAAGTCTATTCCACTGATCATCCTTTCTGTCTCTTAGCCAGTACCAAAATGTTTTGATGACCACTGCTTTATAATAGAGTTTGAGATCTGCAACTGCAAGGCAACTTTCCTTTGTATTTTTTTTTTCATTATTTCCCTGGATATCCTTGATCCTTTATTCTTCCAAATGAACTTTGTTATGGTTTTTTCTAATTCAGTAAAAAAAAATTTTTAGAAGTTCAATGGGTATAGCACTAAATAGATAAATAAGTTTGGGTAGGATGGCAATATTTATTATATTGGCTCGTCCTACCCATGAGCAGTTAATGTTTTTCCAATTGCTCAAGTCTAGTTTTAGTTGTGTGGAGAGTGTTTTGTAGTTGTGTTCATATAGTTCCTGTGTTTGTCTCGGCAGAAAGATTCCTAAGTATTTTATTTTGTCTAAGGTGATTTTGAATGCGATTTCTCTTTCTAATTCTTGCGGCTGAGATGTGTTGGAAATATATAGGAATGCTGATGACTTATGTGGGTTTATTGTGTATCTTCCAACTTTGCTAAAGTAGTTGTTTATTTCTACTAGCTTTTTGGTTGATTCTCTAGGATTCTTTAAGTAGACCATCATATCATCCACAAAGAGCGATAACTTGGTTTCCTCCTTGCCTATTTTAATGCCTTTAATTTTTTTTCTTCTCTAATTGCTACTGTTAGTGTTTCTAGTACAATGTTAAATAATAGAGGTGATAATGGGCATCCTTGTTTCACTCCTGATCTTATTGGGAATGCATCTAGTTCATCCCCATTGTAAATGATGTTAGCTGATGGTTTTAGATATATACTGTTTATTATTTTTAGGAACGACCCTCCTATTCCTATGCTTTCTAGTGTTTTAATTGGAATGGGTGTTGTATTTTATCAGAGGCTTTTTCTACATCTATTGAGATAATCATATGATTTTTTTCGGTTTGCTTGTTGATATGGTCAATTATGTGGATGGTTTTCCTAATTTTGAAACAGCCCTACATTCCTGGTATAAATCTGACTTGATCATAGTGAATGACCCTCCTGATCACTTGCTGGAGTCTTTTTGCTAATATCTTATTTAAGATTTCTGCATCTATATTCATTAGGTATATTGGTCTATAGTTTTCTTTCTCTGTTTTTGAACTGCCTGGCTTTGGAATTAGTACCATGTTTGTGTCATAAAAGGAATTTGGTAGAACTCCCTCTTTGCTTATTATGTCAAAGAGTTTGTATAGTATTGGGATTAGCTGTTCTTTGAATGTTTGATAGAATTCACTGGTGAATCCATCAGGCCCTGGGGATTTTTTCTTAGGGAGTTCTTTAATGGCCTGTTGGATTTCTTTTTCTGATATGGGATTATTTAAGAATTCTATTTCTTCTTCTGTTAGTCTAGGTAATTTATATTTTTGTAAATATTCTTTCATATTGCCTAGATTGGTATATTTATTGCCATATAATTGGGCAAAGTAGTTTTTAATGATTGCCTTAATTTCCTCTTCTTTGGATGTGAGATCCCCCTTTTCATCTTTGGTGCTGTTAATTTGCTTTTATTCTTTCCTTTTCTTAATTAGATTGACCAGTACTTTGTCTATTTTGTTTGTTTTTTCAAAGTACCAGCTTCTAGTCTTATTTATGAGTTCAATAGTTTGATCACTTTCGATTTTATTCATTTCTCCCTTAGTTTTTAGGATCTCTAGTTTGGTTATCTTTTGGGGATTTTTAATTTGTTCTCTTTAAAGTTTTTTTTATTTGCATTTCCAATTCATTGATCTCTGCCCTCCCTAATTTGTTAATATATGCACTCAGGGATATGAATTTTTCTCTGAGTACTGCTTTGGCTGCATCCCATAAGGTTTGAAAGGATGTCTCACCATTGTCATTTTCCTCAATGAAATTATTAATTGTTTCTATGATTTCTTTTCTAACTAACTGATCTTGGAGTATCATTATTTATTTTCCAACTAATTTTTGATTTGGCTCACCATGTACCCTTACTGATCATTATTTTTATTGCCTTATGATCTGAAAAGGTTGCATTTAGTATTTCTGCTTTTCTGCATTTGTATGCCATGTTTCTGTGACCTAGTGTATGGTCAATCTCTGTGAATGTACAATGTGGTGCTGAGTGTATTCCTTTTTGTCTCTATTTATTCTCCATATGTGTATAAATTCTAATTTTTCTAAGATTTCATTCACATCTTTTACCTCTTATTTATTTTTTTTATTTGATTCATCTAAATTTGATAGTGGTTGGTTTAGGTCTCCTACTAATATAGTTTTACTGTCTATTTCCTCCTTCAATTCTCCTAGTGTCTCCATTAGAAATTTGGGTGCTATACCATCTGTTGCATATATGTTGATTAGTGATATTTCCTCGTTGTCTCTACTCCCTTTTAACAGAATATATTTACCTTCCCTATCCCTTTTAAACAGGTCTATTTGTGCTTTGGCTTTGTCAGATATCATGATTGCAACTCCTGCCTTTTTTCTATCAGTTGACCCCCAAAAGGTCTTACTCCATCCTTTAATTCTGACCTTGTGAGTATCCATCCTCCTCGTGTGTGTTTCTTGAAGACAACATATGGTAGGGTTTGGGGTTCTAATCCACTCTGCTATTTGTCTACTTTTTATGAGTGAGTTCATCCCATTCACGTTCAAAGTTATGATTGTCATTTGTGGATTCGCTGGCATTTTGATATCTTCCCCTAGTTCTGACCTTTCTTCTTTAGCTATAATCTTTTAAACCAGTGATTTACTTTAGATCAGTCCCCCTAGTCCCCTCCCTTTGTATTCTTCCCTTTCTAGCACCTCCCTTTTTTTTCCCTTCCCCCCCTTCCTTCCCTTCCTTTTTATATTCCCTCCCCTCCTTAATTTCCCCTTTTTTCTTACCCTGTTGGATAAGATAGAATTCAAGTTCCTAATGGATCTAGATGTTCTTTCCTCTCAGAGTTGATTTCACTGAGAGTAAGGTTTAAGTAATACCAATTCTCCCTCACTTCCTCTCCTTCTTAATAGAATTCTTCCCCTCCCCTTCCTATGTGTATCTTTGTGACAAAGATTATTCTATTTAGTTTTTTTTTCTATTTCTTCAAGGATATCTTAGTACCATCACTGATACCCCCTCCCTTTTTCTTTCTTCCCCCCCTTTTTTCCATATCATCTTTTGCCACAATCTTTCCCTATGCATTATTCTTCTAACTACTCTAATGATGCATACAATTTTTGAGAGTTACACATTACATTTCCCCACATATTAATATATATATAATTTGATATAATGTAGTCCTTATACAAGAGCATTTGAATAAAAGAAAAAGATAACATTTTTCTCTTTTTCCCTTTCCTTCATATTTACCTTTTCATGTTTCTCTTGCTCTTTGTGTTTGGATGTCAAACCTTCCACAGAGCTCTGGTCTTTTCTTTATAAATACATGGAGATCTTCTATTTTGTTTAATGCCCATACTTTCCCCTGGAAGTATATAGTCAGTTTTGATGGATAGCTGATTCTTGTTTGAAGACCCAGCTCCCTTGCCTTTCTGAATACCATGTTCCATGCCTTACAGTTGTTCAGTGAGGAAATTGTAAGGTCTTGTGTGACCCTGATTGGAATTCCTTTGTATCTAAATTGTCTTTTTTCTGGCTTCTTGTAAGATTTTTTCTTTTGATTGAAAGCCTTGGAATTTGGCAATTACATTCCTGGGAGTTGTCTTTTGGGGGTTTAGTGTAGAGGGTGTTCTGTGAACTCTTTCATTTCCTATATTGCCCCCTTGTTCTAGAAACTCCCGGCACTTTTCTTGAATGATATCTTGTATTATGATATCAAGATTACAGTTCATTTCTGGCTTTTCTGGCAGACCAATGATTCTCAGATTGTCTCTCCTTCCTTTGTTTTCCAGGTCTGTCACATTGTCAGTGAGATAGTTTATGTTTTCTTCTAATTCATTAATTTTTTGACTTTGCTTCATTAATTCTTGCTGTTTTGCAAGATCATTGGTTTCCAGTTGCTCAATTCTGGTTCTTAAGGCTTGATTTTCTGCTTTGATCTTTTGGCATTCAGTTGTAGTTTTTTGGTTCTCTAATATAATTTGTTGCTTTTCTTTTTGAACCATTTCCCACTTCTCTTTCCAGAGGGCTTCCATCTTTCTGATGATAAGCTCCATTTGAGACTTCCAGGGCTTGTGGACAATTTTCATTTGTTTTCAGTTTTGCCTTTGTTTGACTTTCGTCCAGTATTTTCTTTGTAGCTTGGGGTTTTCCTCCATAGAAAATTTCGAGGGTGACAGTCTTCTTTTTTGATTTCTTGCTGGGATTTTGAGGCTCCTGTGCACAGTTAGCCATTTTTTTCTGGATGTTTTCAGTTCCCTCTTTAGTCAGAAATCAGAATCTGCTGAGCAGTGGGTTTTTTGTGTGTATGGGGTTAATGAGCAGAGTCTCGGTTTTCCTCAGTCCTTTGCAGCTTTTCTCAGTGTGTTCCTCCAGGGGGCGCTCAGTGTCTGCTTTCTCTTGCCCATCGGGTTTTCTGGTTTACTTACTTTTGGGGGTGGGTCCCCAGCAGACCTTGTTAAATCTCAAGGACCCTAAAAATTCTCTCTGTTCATTCCAGAGGGATTCCTGACTCACTCCCTGACTCTGGCGGGCGCGCTGGCTCTGGGCACCTGAAGTCTGCTCTCTCTCATGTCTTGAGTTTTTCTGCCTAGCTGCCTCGGGGGGGGGGGGGTCCCCCTGCAGTCCTAGTCAACTCACAAGGACGCAGAAGTGCCCTCTTTTTGCTTCAGAGGCACCCCTTGCTCCTTCATGTTGGTGTGCACTGGCCCTGCCTCTGGCCCTATAGGTGGTGGTGGGGAAGGCTGGATCTGCTCACATTTGCATTTAAGTGGAAGCCCTTTCCCCCTCTTATAGGCTGGTAAAGCCTCAATCCCACACACTTTCACTGCTGGTCCCCACTCTACAGCTCCTCCGCTCCTCTGATATAGATTCTTAAGGTCTTTTGAGGTGATCCTTATCAATGTATGTCGGTGTGTGTCAGGGAGAGTGAGTAAGCCACATTTAGCTGGCTGCCATGCTTACCTGGAAGCTCGACATTTCTAATGTTATATTTACCCCATTAATTTTTTCTTATTTTTTAATTGGATTTATCAGATTCTGAGAGGGAAAGGCTGAGGTCCTCTAGTAGTATAGTTTTACTCTCTATTTCCTCCTGTAAATCATGTAACTTCTCCTTTAAAGATTTGAATAATATTTCATTTGGTGCATATACGTTTATTGATATTGCTTCATTATATATGGTGTCTTTTATGAAGATATAATTTCCTCCATTATCTCTCTTGATTAGATCAATTTTTTACTTTTGCTTTGAGATCATGATTGCTACCCCTGCTTTTTTTTTTTTACTTTAGTTAAGGCATAATATATTCTTCTCTAGCCCCTTAGTTTTACTTTACAGCAGTAATGGGGAACATTTTAGAAACTGTGTACCATGCCCCATCCCCTTCCCCTTGGAGACCACATACTGTGTCCTGTCCCCCCCCCCAAATCAAGTACCACATATGCCCCACCCCCATACAAGGGAGAGAGGAAGCACTCCTTCGGGGCTGTTGGAAAGAGGGATGGGTAAAGTGAGGAATGGCCACAACAAGTATAGAGAGGAAAATAGGAGTAGCCTGAGCACTCTGCTCCCCTCCAGCTCTGCTGCCTGTGATCCACCCACCTTACCCGCTGTGCCCTCCCATTGGGCTGCATTTGGACAGTTGCCGGTGATGTGAAAAAGATGTTCAGGCATGGTGAAGAGGGAGAGGGAAGCAGCTCCACCTGAGTCCCTCATCCTTAGTAGTAACAAACTCGGCAACCACATGTCCACAGAGAGAACTTGCATGCCCTCTTTGGTATCTGTCCCATAGGTTCATCATTCCTGCCCTATAGTGTCTCCCTACTTAAATGTGTTTCTTTTTTTCTTTTTTTTTTAAACCCTTACCTTCCATCTTGGAGTCAATACTGTGTATTGGCTCCAAGGCAAAAGAGTGGTAAGGGCTAGGCAATGGGGGTCAAGTGACTTGCCCAGGGTCACACAGCTGGGAAGTGTCTGAGGCCAGATTTGAACCTAGGACCTCCCGTCTCTAGGGCTAGCTCTCAATCCACTGAGCCACCCAGCTTCCCCCTAAATGTGTTTCTTATAGGAAACAATTGTGGAATTCTGGTTTTTAGTGCACTCTGCTGTTTTGTGGAATGAGTTCATTCCATTCAAATTCACAGTTGTGTATACTAATTATATATTTCCTTCTCTTATTTTCCCTTCTCTCTCTTTTTTAATCCTTCTTTCCCTTTCTTTCAGCCTTTCCCTATTTGCAAATTTTTGCTTCTGACCACCACTTCCCCCAATTCATCCTCCTTTTTTGTCCTTCCCTTCTTTTCTTATTCCCCCTTTCTTCCTACTTCCCTATAGGTAAAGTAGATTTCTATGACTAAGTATGGATTTTTTCCCACATTGATCTAATTCCAATGATAATAAAGTTTAAGCATTGCCCACCATTCTACTCTCCTCACTTCTCCTCCACCATATTAAGTCTTGTGCAACTCTTCATGAAATAATTTACTCCCTTCTATTTCTCCTTTTTCTTCTAGTGTGTTCCTCATACTCATCCACTGATTTTCATTTTGGATAGCATACCATTCTGTTTAAATTACTTCTTTCTTTCTGGGTTTTGTAAGGGGTAAAATTCAAAGGGTTGGACTAAATTTATGAGTGTGGTTGCCGTAAATTATTACTCAAGTCAGAATGAGTTTTTATGGTAGTTCATTTACAAAAGGAGAAAGAGTGAAAGTAGAGAAATGAGAAAGAGTGCAGAGTAAGAAATCTAGCTTAATGAGCTAGACTATTTGCTTAGGCCCTAACTTTACTCTGACAGAGTTCCAGAAGCCCCAGCTAGAGGGCCTAGGGGTCAATTAAACCAGGGTTTTAGCCACAAGGCCTCCTCCAAGACAAGGGGCTGCTCTTCACAGGCTAGTACCTCTCAGAAAAAGCCAGGAAAGGGAATCAGTCTTTTTCACTCAACCCATGTGGTAGTTCAAGAGCAGTCTGAGGTCCCAAACCAGAGCTCCTTCAAGATCAAATTGAAGGTGAAAGCCTCCCTCCCAGGAAGTTTTTGCCACTTTTAAAGATCATTCCTTTTGTCACTTCCTGTGCCTTCCTTACATTTTATGTGGACCAATTACAGCTAAACCTTTGCTTAGGACTACCCAGGGGGAAGTCAATCAATTCTGATTTGTCACCCACTATCACAGACCTCTCGCACTTAAGGATAAGTGGGGTGTATACGCTTCTGGTGATTAAATCTAAAAAATGGACAGGGGAGAGTTAATCCCATATTCACAGTTTACACCTCACTGCCCTAATAGTGATAAAGTTCTTACATATCTTGAGTACTTTAGGTATTTCAAGTATCATTATATATCTTTATTTTCTTAATTATCACCTTCCATGCAGGAATGTATCAACTTAAGCTTAATCAAAACCCCTAAGTTTTCACTTTTCTTTTTACCTTTTTTATGTTTCTCTTATAAATATTTTCATCACATTTTCTTTTCAACTCTGGCTTTTTGTCTGGAATGCCTAGAAATCCTCTTTTATTATATGTCCATTTTTCCTTCTTGAAGATTATTCTTAGTTTCATTGACCAGGTGATGCTTGGTTGTAATTCTAGATCCTTTCTCTTTTGGAATGTATTTCATGTCCTTTGTTCCTCTAATATAGAAGTTTCTATGTTCTGATTATGGCTCCACAATATTTGAATTGTTTTCTTCTGGCTAATTGTAATACTTTTTTCCTTTTCCTGGAAGTTCTGAAATTTGACTCTAATAGCCCAGGAATGTTTTATTTTGGGATGTCTTTTAGGAGACATTGAGCATATTCCTTCAATTTCTTTATCTCTCTCTTGTTTGAGGATATCAGGGCAGTTTTCCCTGATGATTCTTATAATGTGGTGTCCAACCTCTTTTTTTTATCATGGCTTTCAGGTATTCTGATGGTTCTTAGATTTTTATCCTCCATCTGTTTTCCAGATTAGTTGTGTTTTCAGTGAGATATTTCAGATTTTCTTTGATTTCTCATTCTTTTGGTTTTGTCTTTTTGTTTCATGGTGTCTAATGTATTCATTGACCTTTATTTGAACAATTCCAATTTTTAGGAAGTTATTTTTTTCCTTGAGCTTTTATGTTTCCTTTTCCATTTGAACAATTCTAGTCTTCAAGGAGTTTTCTTCAGTGAATTTTCCCCAGATTGTTAACTCTGTCAATTCTCTTTTTATTTGATTTTTAAAATTTCTTTTCAAGTCCTTCCAAGGGATATTTTGGAGACTTATACTCTTTAATTCTTTCCTTTGAGACTGCACATGTTTCATTTTTTAGCATTATTATCCTCTTCTGAATTTGTATTTTGATCATCCCTGTCACTGAAGTAACTTTTTATTTTTCATTTTTTGCTCATTTTTCTGGTTACTTTTGAAAATTTACCTTCCCTATCTGTTGAGGTTCAACTCTTCTCCTGAGCTAGAGAGAACACTATTCTAAGCTTGCAGTGCAGTCTCTTCTGGTGTTTAGGGTGAGCTCAGCTGCTTTCAGGTCCCATAGCGTGCACTTTGAGAGGATAATCTGGATTGCTTGCTGTGGGGAAGCTTGCAAGTGTTTTGCCCTGCTATATTCTGCATCCTATGCTACCAGTTCCCCTGTTGTCTCAGTTAGGCTTGTTCCTGATCTGCCATTTGATTTTTCTGGGCCACATAGAAGTGTGCTAGGCTGATCCTCCACTCTGCCACTTCATAATCCTGGGCCATATGACAGTACATTGGGCTGATCCAGATTCTTCCAGTTCTCCTGGATGCTGCACTTTCTGGGTTACCCTTTCTTATACCTTCTCACCCTAGTGAAACATGTCTTTCTTGATTTCCTTTGTTTTGTAAATGGTGAAATTATGGCTGAGACTGAATGTATAATTATTTAGGTCGCCAAGAATTTTATTTATAAAAATCCTAATTAAAAACCCAAATAATAAAATACCCAAGTCAGCTGCCAAATTTTATGATGATTTAAATATTGATATAGTAGAGAAAATTAAGAAGAAGGGAGAAGGAAAGGGTGAAGAATTTCTTCCCCCACCTGGCTGTTACCGGGCGGAAAGATTAGAAGATCTAGAAAGTAAGGGTTTGGAGTGTGAAGGAGGAAGGAATCAACCTGAACACCAAAAGGGGATCAGAGGAGATGCCTGAACCTGAATCAGGGCAAGGACAAAATTCACCGCCAAAACCCAGACAATAACTGCCACCACTCCCAAGATGTTGGGATGCCTAGCATGCTACCAGCCAGAATCACCTCTCCAGGGAAAGAGGAAGGGACAGGAAGTGCCGTGCCTTATGTGGACATTTTTACATCACTTTTCTGTGTCTCATCTGTACCAATGAGGACTTAGCTTGACTCAGGACAGCCCAGAGGTCTGTCCTTTTTTCTGCACATGTCTGTTGAGGGCCATTCCTTAGATAATTAAATCTTGAGTTTGATGCAGACCTTCAAAATCTTGTTAAACTAAGAAGGGAGGCGAAATGTAGTTTCCAAGACCTGATTCTGTTATTCCAAGTATCTCCATTGTTACTGATCAGGAAATAGCTAAATCACATCTTCTAAAGAATGGTCTGATTATGGTGGAATAGTTTTAAAGTTCACAGTTTTGAGGTGATTATATTAAAAACTTATTTCATTCTTTTATTTTTTTAGGTATAATACTCCATTTAAAAAGAGTATTCAGACCTGGGTATTTAATCTAACAACTTCTTCAGATATTATTGAAGAATGGATGATTGTACAAAATCTCTGGGTTTACCTTGAAGCTGTTTTTGTAGGTGGAGATATTGCAAAACAATTACCTCAGGTAAATGGTTACTAAAACTTTAGAAAATAACTAGGAATAAGAGATTTTATGCATTCAAAATAATGAAAGAACAGTTTTCAAAATATTCAGCACACAGAACAATATACACAATGACCACCAACAATAATGTACATGCCAACTATACTCAAAGTTAATTGAATTCAGACTAATTGCATTGATTTAGTCAGTCGTTGAGAATAAATTTCCTCTTCTCAGTGGTGAAGTAAGAAATTAATTGGAAGCATTATTGTGAATTTGTTATCTGTGGGTTTGCTTAACTGTTTATTCAAAGGATGATGGGAGAGGCATATATCAGTAAAAGACTGGCATGAAAGCAAAAAGTATTAATAAAACTTTAAAACAAAGAAACAAAAAATCAGCCAGTTTTTTAAATTTTACTTTTTTTTTTTTGCCAAATCAGTTACCATTTTTGAAGGATACATAAATTAATAAAGTGAGTTTTCACAAAAGGAAAAAATCCTATTTTCCTCTAATAATTTACATGTTCTTTCTGAATAAAATAAGAGGTGCTTTTTCCTTGAGAATTCTTGTGCTAAAGTTGTTTAAGGACCTGTTTTTAAGAGCTGCTTTCTCCAAGGTTTAGAGTAGAATTGGATTAACTCTTCATAGAATGTCACTAAAAACCTTTTAGCCTCTTAAATAAATTGAAAGTTCAGAGATTAATTTGAAGAAAAAATCATGAAGTTTTAACACAAACACTTTGCTTGTCCAATTATCCAAGCAGCAATCTTTAAAGAGGATATTTTTGTTTTTTAGGAAGCAAAACGTTTTCAGAATATTGATAAATCATGGATAAAAATAATGCAACGAGCTCATGAGAATCCTAATGTAATCAGTTGCTGTGTTGGAGATGAAACTATGGGACAACTTTTGCCTCATTTACATGAGCAGTTGGAAGTATGTCAAAAGTCACTAACAGGGTATGTATGAGTTATTTCACATATACCTGTGTCATGTCAGAATTATAGAACAGGAGTTGGAAGGAACTACTTCAATCCATCCATGAATAAGCATTCTTTCAGAAACATATCTAAGAAATATCCATCTAGCTTTTGGTTTAAGATCTCTGATAAAAAAAATCTTTTTTCAAGGCAGTACATACTCATTTTAGATTACTCTCCATATATCAAGATATCCATATATCAATATTTGTCTCTTTGTAGCTACTATTCATTTCTCCAAGAACTGAAATCCCTGACTTAGCAAAACAAGTCTAATTCCTTTTCCACATGACAGCACTTTAATGCTAGAAGTACCAAATTTAAGAATACATCAAAGAATCAAGTTGCATAAATAGACACAGTGCCTTTTTTTTAATCCATCAAAGAAAATAGAGATAGGAAAGGTTTTACTTCAAATCACCTCTCCTCCTGGTTTTCTTTTCTCCAGCTAATTATTCCCAAATTGGTTCTCATATCACATGTTCTAAACATGTAGCCCCTTTAAAATCCTCATTAACATAACTCTGTAAGGGACTCTAGAACTTCCGGTCAAGATGGCGGCGTAGAAGCAGCGAAAGTTCAGACCTCAGAAACCCGTCCTTACCGATCGCAAACAGAGTGCTCCTAGGCTACTGAACAACAAAAGGATAGACCTGGGGAAACCTCCTCCTGGACCTGGGTCAAAGGGTACCACACCCCAAAAGCCAGAACCCTAGATCACTCAGATCTAAGAGGTAGAGAGAAAGAAGGTCCCAGGACCCATCCCCCCCAACCCAGAGTGCTGAGCCCATGGCAGCAGTGGGAATCTCAGGGCTCTGAGGTCTCACCTTGAAAGCAACCTGAGGCAGTCTCCGGGACACCCAACACAGATGGCAAGGAAACATAGAGAGAAGGGGGAAGCCTGTAGCCCCCTAGCTGGGTCCTTCCATCTGAGTCTCAAGGGAGGTCCCAGCTTTAGGGCACCAGCTGAACCCAATCCCATCAGGAGCCCTCAGAGCTACTGAAAGGACAGAAAACTCAGGGCTGTCAAAGGGGTTGCTCCGAAGAGCTTACCTTGAAAGTAACCTGGGCCAGTTTCTGGGCATTCAACACAGACTGTGGAAGAGGAGGTTGCTGCTTTTTTTTCTTCCTTTTTTTGTCTGGGGGATCATTCGGCCCACACCACCTGAACCTAATCCCATCAGGAGCCCTCAGAGCTTCTGAAAGAACAAAAACCTCAGGGCTGGTGAAGGGCTTACCTTGAAAACAACCCAGGCCAGTCTCCAGGCATTCAACACAGACTGTGGAGGAGGAGGCTTATTGCATCAGGGCTCATTTGGCCCAAACCAGGTGGACCTAATCCCATCAGGAGCCCTCAGAGCCCAGGCAAGCCACAACCCCTCTCCCCCTTAGAGAGCAGGGTCTTCTGAAAGAACCAGCTGAACTTAATCCCATCAGGAGCCCTCAGAGCCCAGAGAAGCCACGCATCTCCCACCTTAGAGAGCAGGGTCTTCTGAAAAAACAGAAACCAAGAGGCGAAGTCAAGATGGCAGCCTAGAAGGAGCATAGACCTGGCAGCCTGGCCAGAGCTTTGGAGATCCTCCATATCTGCTCCAGCCTTCCAGGAAGTTTAAAACTCAGAGTAAACCCAGCCCAACTAAGCTGAACTCAATCCCATCAAAAGTCTCCAGAACACAGGGAAGCCCAGGCTCCCCATCTATCCTCATTGACTGCTGGACTTTAAGCCAATCAAAAGCCTCCAGAGGACAGGAAAGCTCAAACCCCCAACAACCATCCCCCAGAGATTACACCAAGAGATCCTCTGTTAAAGCTCCAAGAGGGGAGACTGATAGAAGTCCCCAAAAAACAAAAAAAATGAGAGGAACAAGAGCACAAACAAATATGGGGAGGAAAGAAGGGGTGAATTTGAACAAACAACAGAAACAGAAGAAAGAAACTACAATAGACAGCTACTTACTCACCAAATGGAATAGAGGGGGAGAGATCAGCAAACGATAAACCAGAAATCCCAGCTAATTGGATACAGGCTGTGGAAGAACTCAAAACACAACTAAGAGAGGCTGAAGACAATTGGGAAAAGAACTTAAAAATTAAGATAAGTCATCTGGAAACAGAGGCACTTGAACTAAAACAAGAAAATAGTGTCCTGAAAGCCCAAATCATCCAGCTGGAAAACGAGGCAAAGGAGATGAAAGATGAGGCAAAGGAGATGAAAGATGAGATAAAGAGGATGAAAGACAATCTTCAAAGAAAATCAGACCAGAAGGAAAATGACGACCAAAAAGCCAGAGATGAAATCCAATCTTTAAGAACCAGAGTAAAACAACTAGAATCAAGTGACCTCACAAGGCAGCAGGACACTATAAAACAAAACTAAAAGAATGAAAAATTTGAGGAAAATGTGAAGCATCTCATTCACAAAACAGACGATTTAGAAAATTGTTCAAGAAGAGACAATATAAGAATAATTGGACTACCAGAAGACCATGACAAAAGAAAAAGCCTGGACATAATACTAGAGGAAATTATTAAAGAAAACTGCACCGATATCCTAGAACAAGAGGGGAAAGTGGAGATTGAAAGAATCCACAGATCACCCCCTGTATTTAATCCCCAACTGACAACACCAAGAAATGTTATAGCCAAATTAAAAAACAATCAGATAAAAGAACAGGTATTACAAGCTGCCAAGAAGAAGCCATTCAGATACCATGGAAACACGGTGAGGATAACACAGGATCTGTCTGCATCCACACTGAAGGACCGAAAGGCATGGAATATGATAGATATTCCAGAAAGCAAGGGAACTAGGCCTACAGCCAAGAATAAAATACCCATCAAAACTGACTATATTCTTACAGGGGAAAGTATGGTTATTTAACACAACAGAAGAGTTCCAAGCATTCATAAATAAAAGACCAGACCTGAACAGAAAATATGAAGTCCAACCACAGAACTCAAGAGAATCATCAAAAGGTAATTTAAAAAGAGGGGAAAAACAACAACAACAACACATTTTTTTAAGAGATTCAATAAGTTAAAATGATATGTATCCCTATAAGAAAAGAGGTCATTGGCAACTCTTAACTGTTGCTATCACCTAAGCAGCTAGAAGAACTACACTCAGAGGGAACAGTGACAAACTGTATAGGATGAAAGGACAAGACATAAATAGGTATATAGATATGTGCATGCATAAATACTTATACATGTGTATGTGTATATATATATACACACACATGACTAAAGCTAAAAAAGAAAAAGAGGTTATGACTAAAAGAAATGGGAAAAGAAACAAATGGGGGTAAATTTATACGTCACAAAGAAGCTCATGGCAGGAGGGGGGAGAACATTGATACACTGGAAGGGTAAAGAGGTTGGAGATAGGAAATACTCAACTCTTACGTACTTTGAAACTGACCCAAAGAGGGAAGAACAATCCAATCCATTGGGGAAGAGAATAGATTTGCACCCTATAGGGGAGTAGAAGGGCAAAAAACACACTGGTGGGGAGGGAAGCAGTACAAGGGAGGGAGAGGGTGGGGGGGTAATTTTAAAAAGACTACAAGGGAAAATAAGGGAGGGGATAAGAAGGGAGGGGGGTAGAAAGGGAAGTACAAGGGGGACTGATTTAAAGTAAATCACTGGACTAAAAGGTAGAGCTGAAGAAGAAAGGTTAGAATTAGGGAAGGATATCAAAATACCAGGGAGTCCACAAGTGACAGTCATAACGTTGAACATGAATGGGATGAACTCACCCATAAAACATAGACGAATAGAAGAATGGATTAGAATCCAAAACCCTACCATATGTTGTCTCCAAGAAACACACATGAGGCAGGTAGACACCCACAAGGTCAGAATTAAAGGATGGAATAAGACCTTCTGGGCCTCAACTGACAGAAAGAAGGCAGGAGTGGCAATCATGATATCTGATAAAGCCATAGCAAACATAGACCTGATCAAAAGGGATAGGGAAGGTAATTATATTTTGTTAAAAGGGACTTTAGATAATGAGGAAATATCACTAATCAACACATATTCACCAAATAATATAGCACCCAAATTCCTAATGGAGAAACTAGGAGAATTGAAGGAAGAAATAGACAGTAAAACCATATTAGTGGGAGACTTGAACCAACCATTATCACATTTAGATAAATCAAATCAAAAAATAAATAAGAAAGAGGTAAAAGAAGTGAATGAAATCTTAGAAAAATTAGAATTAATAGACATATGGAGAAAAATAAATATGGATAAAAAGGAATACACCTTCTTCTCAGCACCACATAGCACATTCACAAAGATTGACCATACTTTAGGTCACAGAAACATGGCACACAAATGCAGAAAAGCAGAAATAATACATGCAGCCTTTTCAGACCACAAGGCAATAAAAATAACGATCAGTAATGGTACATGGAAAACTAAATAAAAAACTAATTGGAAACTAAACAATATGATACTCCAAAATCGTTTAGTTAGAGAAGAAATCATAGAAACAATTAATAATTTCATCGAGGAAAATGACAATGGCGAGACATCCTTTCAAACCTTTTGGGATGCAGCCAAAGCAGTAATCAGAGGTAAATTCATACCCCTGAGTGCATATATTAACAAACTAGGGAGAGCAGAGATCAATCAATTGGAAATGCAAATAAAAAAAACTCAAAAGCAATCAAATTAAAAACCCCCAGTAGAAAACCAAACTAGAAATCCTAAAATTTAAGGGAGAAATTAATAAAATTGAAAGTGATAGAACTATTGATTTAATAAATAAGACAAGAAGCTGGTACTTTGAATAAACAAACAAAATAGACAAAGTACTAGTCAATCTAATTAAAAAATGGAAGGAAGAAAAGCAAATTAACAGCATCAAAGATGAAAAGGGGGTCATCACCTCTGATGAAGAGGAAATTAACGCAATCATTAAAAATTACTTTGCCCAATTATATGGCAATAAATACACCAATTTAAGTGATATGGATGAATATATACAAAAATACAAACTGCCTAGACTAACAGAAGAAGAAATAGAATTCTTAAATAATCCCATATCAGAAAATGAAATCCAACAGGCCATCAAAGAAGTTCCTAAGAAAAAATCCCCAGGGCCTGATGGATTCACCAGTGAATTCTATCAAACATTCAGAGAACAGTTAATCCCAATTCTATACAAACTATTTGACATAATAAACGTAACTCTGTAAGTTCTCAAGCTTATTGATGTCCTTTCTAAAAGTACTGAACAAAGTACTTGAGTAATGATCTAAATAAATCTGAGTACAGTGGAACCAGCAACTTCCTATTTCTGGATACCGTGTCTCTCTTAATGTACTCTAAGATTTCATGTTAGCTTTTCTGACTGCTATATCATACTATAGAATACTACATAAAAGAGACTTATGGATTTTAATACTTTATTGCAAAGGTACACAAAAATAATTTGTCATTCAGAAGTTCCTTAAGCAATGCTGACAACGGCATTATTTTTTTTTCACCTAAGACTAGTTTTCATAAGATTGTACAGAAAGTGCACCCAGTTCTTTATACAGGCCTATACTAGAACCAATGGCATTGTGGTCCATGGATACTATTACAGTTTCAAAATAATCACCTTTATCTCACATATGAACTAAGGAAAACTGATTCCTGTGGAAAAGATGTATAAGCAAATAAATAAATCTTAATACATTCAAAGTAGGCCTACTAGTAATATAAATAAGCAAATACTATTGGTCTAAGATTTTGACCTTTCAAGCTGATTTACAAGCTAATTCACAGGCCAATAATTCAACTGCAGTTCTCTGTTTTAGCCCTCCAACTTTTCCACAATGATATCATAAAGAACATTCTGAAATATCTTGCTAAATCTAGGTAAATGTTCTCTGTAATATTCCGTATGAAGCAAAGACTGTCAAGTGCATCTTGCAGGGAAACCAGAATAAATAGATCTCTAGCATCTCCCCTTCCAGCCCTTCTCCTGCCAGGAGGAAAAGCAAACAGTTGGGGCTGGAAGCTTGATCATTCATCTCTCGTCAGATAGAGAAGGTTTTGAGTTAGAATTGTATTTATATGCTTACTTAAAATATTTTAGTCTAGGGATGTGATTTTTTAATGCCAGTGAAGCTTCTGGTTGCTATTTCTAGCAGACAGAGGAAGACCCTAAGCTTTTTATCCAGGGCTTGACCCCTGTCCTGCCAAATACCAACTCTACAATAGATACATATAAAATGGTAGTGAAGCAAATTTATCCAAATCAAGAACAAAACAGAAATCAGAGAAAGTGTACATATGAGAATATATACCAAACCCTACAGAGAGAAGGAGCCCTCCCATTGGGAAAACTAGGTAACTCATCTCAGTGAAGAGGAAGGGTCCTAGATCTTTCCTGAAGAGAGATTCTGACATCCCTAGTGTAGCCCACTGGGGATAGGGACATGATGAAGATCACTAGCTCCTCTCATGTTGGCTTCTTCCCAAAGTCTTTTTTCTCCATTTTGCATCCAGAAGGGGAGTTGGTATTATCAACCTTGTCACTTGAATCTGGAAGCCAGAAGCACCCAAAGAGACTGAAGAACTAGAAGAAATTGTATATCTCTTTTCTCTTGTTCTAACCACTCATTGCCCCTCACATAAGCATAGGGCATTGATCTCCACTAATGAGGAGAGAGTTCCATAACAGTGAGCTTTGGGACTTGGGTTACTTTTAATTGAGAGATCCATTCTAGTAACTCTGTCAATAAAGAATTGGTCCTATTTTCATTTTTCACAAACTTTTAAAGGTCACATGTTAATAAACTAAGACCAGTCATGCTGCCATTTGTCTTAGTTCATCATTAAGGCCTAGTGATTTCAACTTATTAAAGGTAGCTAGGCTGCTCTTTTGCTATCTCTCCACTTCTATTAATAACTAAATAACTAACTCCCTGTTATCCATCATCGTTCATTTCTTTCTAAGCTACCAGTCATTCTCTTTAACAGAAAGATTTTTTTAAATACAGAAGCAAAAGAAGAACTGAGTAGCTCTGCTTCTTCTCTAAAATCAGTTATTGTCCTATCCATCTGGAAAAAATAATCCTACCCCTTCTTTGATCCTCCTAATTTCTACAATATTGCTTTTTCTTTCAAAGACCTTTTTCTTGTTCTTAGTTTTCCTCAGTAGTTTATTTACTTGCTCATTCTGAACTTTAGTACTTTTCATAAGATTGTGGCCTATTTTTGTATTTATCCTCTATTATTTGCCCTTTCTATACCTCCTCAACTCCCTGTCAACTCTCATTGCTATGATGCTTTTTAAAATTCTAAATCAGATCTTAATACTAACAATTTTTAGTTTTCAGAATTGTAGGAGCATAGTTTTTCTTTTTAATATCAACTTTTGGGGGGGGCTTAAGGGGGAAGGACAGACAGACTACTTGAAGTTCAGTCAACAAGTATGAAGCAATTATAATTGGACCTTCAATCTTATATGAACTGATGTAAAACGAAAGGACCAAAACTAGAACATTATATACAGTAACAGAAATAGTGTAAGATGATCAACTGTGAAGGTCTAAACTATTATGAGCAAAAACAAGGTCCCATGATAACGCCAAGGGACTCAGCTATCCAAAGTCAAATAAAGAATTGTTAGAATCTTATTACAGATTATATTGCCTGGAAGACCTGGTATAACTATAACAGATCATTTACTGCCTCAGGGAGGGTGAAAGAGAATCTGAATCATAAAATGTCAGAAAATAATTATAAAAATGTTTCTATATGTAATATTTTTAAAGCCTGAAAAAGGAAGGAAGGAAGGAAGGAAGGAAGGAAGGAAGGAAGGAAGGAAGGAAGGAAGGAAGGAAGGAAGGAAGGAAGGAAGGAAGGAAGGAAGGAAGGAAGGAAGGAAGGAAGGAAGGAAGGAAGAAAAGAAAGAAGTTGGATATAGAGTTTGATTTAAGTCACATTAATCCTAGCTTGAGTAGAACCATTCAGAAGTAGGAAACACTTTGAATTTAGGAAAGAGTCAAGGAAGACTTTTGAAGAAATAGCAAGAAATGGAAAAAACTTTATGCTAAGCCCTTAAAGCTGTCATGCCTTCTCTGGTATGCATGTTTTTATGGCTTTGTTGACTATCACTCATCAATATAGGATAGAAAACAAGTTTTCAGAGCACTAAAATTTCTGGGGTAAAATGGGCATTAAATATACAAATGTTTGCTGTTATCTCATTGGAAAATTAATTTTTCTCATAATTAAATATAAATATGTGTGAATAATTGAAAAATGCTGATGTAAATTGAAATAACATTTTTATAAATGGAAAGTTTTTAAAAGGAAAAAAAAACTTTTGTTTAATCATAATTACAAGCATAGCACTCAAAAAAGAGATCCAAAAATGTATCTTTTCCTTCTTGCAGAGGCAGAGGAGAGTTTATGTATAGAATCCTACATAGCCTATCAGATTTGGTGGTTAGATTTGAACTATACTTTTTCCTCTTTTGTTTTAAAGTTCATTGTTATAAAGGATATATTTTAGTTCAGTTCTAGTGAGAAATGACAATTATGTTTTTAAAAGATAAAAGTTATTTGAAAGAATGACAATTTAAAAATATAATTAACTTAAAAAAACCTTGGTAATATGAATTTCCCTATATTTTAAGATATTTAGAGAAGAAACGGCTCCTGTTTCCCAGATTCTTCTTTGTATCTGATCCAGTTCTCCTGGAAATTCTTGGACAAGCAAGTGATTCCCATACCATACAAGTATGTTTTCATTATAATTTATTCTATTTCTTTTCACATTGTTTATCCAAAAGGAAAAATGAAATAGTTTTTGTGTTTAAAAATTTTTGTTAGCATTTATTTTGAAAACTTTTAAAATTTCAAAATATCTCTCTCCACCCACATACTAAGAAAGTAAACAATATGATATCAGTTATACATATTAAGTCATGGAAAACATTTCTTTATTAATTATGTTGCAAAAAGAAAAAGAAATAAACATAAAAAAGAACCAACAACTATTCATTAATTTGTCCATCAGTTCTTTCTCTGGAAAGAACTTTTTATCATGAGTTCTTTGAAATTGTCTTGCATCATTGTATTGATTGAAGTAGCTGAGTCTTCTAGAGTTGATCATTGTTAATAATAGTATTTCTATTACTGTGTTCTCCTTATTCTGCTGACTTCACTCTGCATAAGTTCATATAAGTCTGCTCAAGTTTTTCTGAAACCATCCTGCTTATAGCACAGCAGTATTTGATTGCAATTGCATACTACATCTTATTCAACCATTCCCCATTTAATGGATATCCTTCTCAGTTTCTAATTTCACCATGAAAAGAACTGTTGTATATATTATTTCAACATATAGATCTTTTTCCATTTTTAAAATCTCTATGAAGTATGGAAGCATAGATCTACTATTATTGGATCAAAGGGTATGCAAAATTTTATAATCCTTTGAATCTGTTTACAACTCCACCAACAGTGTATTAGTGTCTCAATTTTCCCACATCCTCTCCAACATTTGTCATATTCTTTTTCCATCATATTGACTAATCTGATAGTGTGAGGAGTCTAAACCTCAAAATTTCTCAGACTTATGAATGTTAGGGGTTTCCCCCATTGGGAAATCTTCTACTTAAAAAAATTCCCTAGCAGATGGTGAGAACTCTACTTGAGTGTGGGAGCTCCTAGCTATGGGAGTGTCCCTGCTCCACCCTACTTAAGACTGTTTTAGGACAAAAAACTGCTTGCTAAACAATGAAAGTACTTTGATCCATGCTTATGGAAGGGAGAGGAAGTTCTTTGAGTCATGACTGTTTTAGAATTGATACAATGGGATACTAAGTACCTATAAAGGTGGGGCAACTTGTAAACTACTTAAACCTAAAAGGGTGATAACTTATTCAGAGGTTTTTTCTTAATGAAATTTGTCGACACAGCAGCATTTTTTTTCTGACTTACTAAAGAGATTAAATCTACTCAGCTGTGAATTCAGAAGGGGTTGTCCTTTGGAAAATGTCTACTGTGATTGGTAGATGTAAGGACTTAGGGGAGGTGACATAGGAGATTTTGCCCTTTAAAATAAGAGCTCAGAGAAGAGCTGGAGCTGATTCTGAGGGAGCTCATTTTGAGAAGACTCATTCTGAGGAACTCATTCTGAAGACTCTTATTCTGAAGGAGAGCTCCTCTGAGGGGCTCTGTCCCTCTGGGGTAGGAGCTCTGGAGGCTCTTGAGAGAGGCCCTTTGAAACAATCTCTGGCTGGAAGACTATTTGAGGAAGTACACTGGCCTGGTGTCACTAGTATCCTTGTTTAGTCAGATCTTGTGGTGAGTGTTAAAAAACTGACTGATTTCTCTTTTAAGACTCAGGTCTAGGCCATATTGGCTTGAGGCCCTTCATACTTATTACTTTCTTACTCTCTCTCTCTTTCTTTGATTACTCATTGTATTGTTAATTAAAATCTCTATAAAACCCAAATTGACTTGGGTATTTGAATAATTGGGAATATTTCCCTGGCGACCACCTTATATTTGATTTTAAAACCCAAGACACTGTAGTGAAACATATTTCTGTGGTCAAATTTACTCACCTTCTCTTATATCTATCACAATTTATATCTTCCACTATTTTAATCACTACAGTTTAAGACCTCAACCATTTTAAATCTCACAGGTGTAGTACCTCAGAGTTGTTTAATTTGCATTTCTCTAATCAATAGTGATTTAGAGTATTTTTTTTCATATGATTAATAGATTGGATTTCTTCTTTTGAAAACTGCCTGTATACATATTCTTTGACCATTTATCATTTGGAGAATAATTTATATTCTTTTAAATTGTCTCAGTTTTCTATATATTTGAATAACAAGGTCTTTATCTGAGTAACTTTCTATAATTTACCCAAACTGTTTTGTACTCCCTTTTAACTTTACCTGCATTGATTGTGTTTGTGTAAAACCTTTGTAATGTAATCAAAATAATTCATTTTACTTGCTATAATGCTCTCTTTTGTTTTGTCATAGATTTTTTCCTTATCTTTAGCAGGTAAACTACTCCATGCTCCCCAAATTTCCTTATGGTAGTACCCTTTATGTCTAAATAATGTACCCATTTTGGCCTTATCTCTATGTATTGTGAGATGTTGGTCTAAATCTAGTTTCTACCAAACTGCTTTCCAGTTTTCCTAGTAGTTTTCGTCATATTGTGCTCTTGTTCAGAAAGGTGGAATTTTTGAGTTTGTCAAACATTACATTATCACAATCATTTAATAGAGAATATTATGTGCCCAGTTTATCCCAATGATCCACCTCCTATCTCTTAGCCAGTACCAGATTGTTTTTGATGATTACCACTTTATAATACAGTTTGAGATCTAGTATTGCTAGACCACCTTTCAGATTTTTTTCGTTAATTCTTTTGATATTCTTGACCTCTTGTCTTCCAGATGAATTTTGTTATTATTTTTCCTACAGATGAATTTCGTTATTGCTTTTCCTACCTCTATAAAATAATTTTTGTTAGCTTGATTTGTATGGCACCGAACAAATAAGTTTTAATTGAGGTAGAATTGCCATGTTTATTATATTAGCTCAGCCTACTCATGAACAATTAATATTTTTCCAGTTCATATTTGACTTTATTAATGTGAAAAATGTTTTGTAATTGTGTTCATACAGTTCCTTAGTTTATCTCAGAAATAGGCTCCTAAGTATTTTATATTGTCCAGTTTTTTTTAATTAGAATTTTGCTTTCTATCTCTTGCTGATGGACTTTGCTGGTAATATATAGAAATGCTGATGATTTATGTGAGTTCATTTTATATTCTTCAACTTTGCTAAAGTTATTATTTCAACTAGTTTTTTAGTTGATTCTATAGAATTCTCAAAGTATACCATTTTATTGCCTGAAAAAAGTGATAGATTTATTTCCTCAATACCTATTCTAATTCCTTCATTTCTTTTTCTTCTTTTTTTGCTATATCTAGGATATCTAGTATAATCCTGAATAATGGTGATGATCATGGGCATTCTTGCTTCACTTGTGATCTTGATGGAAAGGTTTCTAACTTGTTTCCATTAGAGATAATTTATTATCATTTGAAGGAAAGCTCCATTGATTCCAATTCCTATGAATGGGTGTTGTATTTTATAAAAAAAAATTTCTGCATTTATTGAGATAATCATTTCTGTTGTTTTTTGTTTGTTTGTTTGTTTTAGATATGGTCACTTACACTGATAGTTTTCCTAACCTTGTACCAGCATTTAATTCCTGATATAAATCCCACTTGGTAATAGTATATGATCATTGTGATATACTGCTGTAATCTTACTAATTTTTATTTTAAAATTTTGAATTGGCACTGGGCTTCGGTTTCCATAGGAGAATTTCTGAGCTGGGAGCAGCAGAGGCTATAGACATGCTGCATTCCAAGACCCGCCTGCGCTGGGAATACTTATACTGTTAGAACCAGGAATGTAAGGATCACATTCTGGAGGACAAGAAGAAGAGCTTCAAGAAGGCCTTCAAAGAGAATGAATTAATACTTATGGAGCTCTAAAGGAAAGCCCTGATCCTCCAGGGGACATTGGAGTTTGATGATACTGGAAGAGGTGTCTTGAGTTACAAGGATAGTGAATACTTATGGGCATGTGTAGAAAATCCTAGAATAATGGTTACCACATCTGGAGACCTCCACACTCACCTTAAGATATTTGCCAAGGACCTTAAATTGATATTCTCTGGTGCTCAGAAAATGAACTAGGGTTGGCATGAATGCTCTGGCTTAGGTGCTTGAAAGCCAACAGAATCATAGATCTGCTGCTCATGCATGAGCACCAAAGAATCCCAGCTGGCCTTTTCATGAGCCACTTACCCTTTGAACCTACTGAATATTTCACAGTGTTATGTGGTGATGTAGCACGATGTTCCTTACCTAAACATTAACTTTGTATACTACTTCTTTTTTTTTTAGTATGCTTTGCTTTATTACAATATTCACTTTATTGTAATGGTCTGCAACCAAATCCTGTAATGTCTCTGAAGTATTCCTGTATTTGTATAACTGTTATAATTTCTCTTTGGATGCAGACAGTATCCTTTTCTTGAACTGGAATTTAGCTATTATATTCCAAAGAGTTTTCATTTTGAGATGTGTTTCAGGAGGCATTCAGTGGATTCTTTTCCATTTCTACTTTGTCCTCTGGTTCTAAGAAATCTGGGCACTTTTCCTATAAAATTTCTTAAAATATGATGCCTAGCTCATTTTTTTTTCTTTGAGAGTAGCTTTCAAGGTAGTCCAATAATTCTCAAATAATTTCTCCTTGATCTATTTTTCCATGTTATTTGTTTTGCCCATGAGGTATTTCATTTTTTCTTCTATTTTTTCAGTTCTTTAACTTTTTTGTTTCTTTTTTTAACATTGATCTATCATTTTACTCATAATAACCCCTGTAAGATATTTGGTATATTATTATCCCGATTTTACAAATGAGGAAATAAACTCTTATTGCCCCCTTCCCCAGATTCTTAGCCTAGATTTTTTTCTAATTCTTTTTTTTTTAATTTGGTCGATTTCAAACATTATTCCTTGGTTACAAAAATCATATTCTATTCTACCCTACCCTACCCTCATCCTTCCAGTAGCCGACATGCAATTCCAGTGGATATTTCACGTGTCCTTGATCAGAACCTATTTCCATGCTGTTCATGTTTGCACTAGGATGTTTTAGGGTTTATATTTAGGGTTTATATCCCTAATCATATCCCCCTCGACCCATGTAATCAAGCAGTTGTTTTTCTTCTGTGTTTCTACTCCCACAATTTTTCCTCTAAATGTGGATAGTGTTCTTTCTCATGGATCCCTCCAGGTTGTTCATGATCACTGCATTGCCACTAATGGAGAAGTCCATTACATTTGATTGTACCACAGTGTATCAGTCTCTGTGTATAATGTTCTTCTGGTTCTGTTCCTTTCTCTCTGCATCAGTTCCCTGGGGGTTGTTCCAGTTCCCATGGAATTCCTTCACTTTATTATTCCTTTGAGCATAATAGTATTCTATCACCAACATATACCACAATTTGTTCAGCCATTCCCCAATTAAAGGGCATCCCCTCATTTTCCATTTTTTGCCACCACAAAGAGCACAGCTATAAATATTTTTGTACATGTCTCTTGCCTTATTATCTCTTTGGGGTATAAACCCAGCAGTGCTATAACTGGATCAAAGTATAGACAGTCTTTTAGCACCCTTTGGGTATAGTAACAAATTGCCCTCCAAAATGCTTGGATCAATTCACAACTCTCCCAGCAATGAATTAATGTCCTGACTTTTCCACATCCCCTTCAGCATTCATTACTTACCTTTGCTGTCATGTTAGCCAATCTGCTAGGTGTGAGGTGATACCTCAGAGTTGTTTTTATTTGCATTTCTCTGATTATAAGAGATATAGAACACTTTTTCATGTGCTTATTAATAGTTTTTATTTCCTTAACTGAAAATTGCCTATTCATGTCCCTTGCCCATTTAATCAGATCTATTTTTACTTTGGCTTCATCAGATATCATGATTGCAACTACTGACTTTTTATCAGTTGAGGCCCATTAGGTTTTGCTCCAACCTTTAATTCTAACTTTGTGAGCATCTACTCACCTCAGGTATGTTTCTTGGATTCTAATCCACTCTCCTCTTTGTTTTCCTTTTATGGATGAGTTCATCCCATTCACATTCAAAGTTATGATTGTCACTTGAGTATTCCCCAGCATTTTGATATCCTCTCCTAGTACTGTCCTTTCTTCTTTTGCTATATCCTTTTAAACCAGTGGTTTACTTTTAATCAATCCCCCTAATCTCCTCCCTTATTATGCTTCCCTTTCTGGCCACTCCCTTTTTGTTCCCTTCTTTTTTTTTTAGGGTCAGTTAAGTTCCCTCCCCCTCTCTTCCCCTCCATTTTTGTTCTCACTCCCTCCTATCCCTCTTAGTTTTTCCTTCTCACTTTCCCTGTAGGAAAAGATAGAATTCAAGACCCCAATGGATCTAGATGCTCTTCCCTCTCAGAATTGATTTTGCTGAGAGTAAGGTTTAAGTATTACCTATTAACACTCTCTTCCTCTCCTTCTTATAAAAGTATTCTTCCCCTCCCCTTCCCATACATATTGTTGTGTGATAAAGATTATCCTATTCATTTTATTTCTTCAAGTATCTCTTAGTGCCATCTTTGATTTCCCTCCTCCCTTTTTCTTTTTTTGCATATCATCTTACAGCACTTATTACCCCAATCTCTTCCTGTGAATGATTCTTCTAATTACTAAAATAGTGAATTTTTGAGAGTTACAAAAAACATTTTCCCCATATATTAATATATATATATATATATAATTTAATCTAATTTTAGTCCTTAAAGAAGAAAGTTTGAATAAAAAAGCATTTTTCCCCTTTTCCCTCTCTTATTTACTTTTTCATGTTTCTCTTGATCTTTGTGTTTGGATATCAAACTTTCTACTTAGTGCTGGTCTTTGAAAATACTTGGAAATCTTCTATTATGTTCAGTTTTGATGGATAGGTGATCTTTGGATGAAGATCCGATTCTCTTGCCTTTCTAAATATCATGTTCCAGGCCTTGCAGTCTTTTAGTGTGGATGTTGCCAGGTCTTGTGTTATCCTGATTGGTGCTCCTTGGTATCTGAATTGTCTCTTTTTTAGATACTTGTAGAATTTTCTCCTTAGCTTGAAAACTCTGGAATTTGGCAATTATATTCCTGGGAAGTTTTTTTTTTTTTTTGAGGATTTAGTGTAGAGGATGTTCTGTGAACTCTTTCAATGTCTATTTTGCCCCCTTGTTCAAGATATCAGGGAAGTTTTCTTGGATAATTTCTTGTAGTATGATGTCAAGATATCTGTTTATTTCTGGCTTTTCAGGTAGACCAATGATTCTCAAATTTCTCTCCTTGCTCTGTTTTCCTGATCTGTCATCTTCTCAGTGAGATATTTTATGTTTTCTTCTATTTTGTCAGTCTTTTGACTTTGCTTTATTAATTCTTGTTGTTTTGCGAGATCATTGGCTTCCAATTGCCTAATTCTGGTCTTTAAAGACTGGTTTTCCTTTTCAGTTTGGTCTATCCTGCTTTTCATGGCTTCCAGTTGTTTCTCCAATTGGGAGTTCTTGTCCTATAAACTGTTATTTTCTCAATGAACTATTTCCTACTTTTCTTACCAGAAGACTTCCACATTTTTAATAAGCTCCAATTTAAATTCAAGAGCTTGTGGACAATTTCCATTTTGGGGAAGTTTTTGGTGCTTTTATTTGAATTTCCTCCTCTATTTCCTCTGTAGCCTGGATTTTTCCTCCATAAAAATTTTCCAGGGTGAATTCCTTCTTCTTGTTTATCTTGGAGGGAGGTTGTTGATTCTGGACACAATTTGCCATCTCTGTGGAGGTTTTTCCTTTCCTTTTTAGTCAGAAATCTGAGTAAGATGGGCAGGCTCTCTATGTATGGAGTTAAGGAGCAAGAATTTTGCCTGAGGCAAGCTCTTGAATCTCTGCAGCTTCTGCTGTTTGCTGCCCTTCTCTGTGCTATCTTCCTGCAACCTCCACAGTCTGTACTCTTCAGCCTACTGGGGGTTTCAGGTGTAGCTGCTCTCAGGGGTAGGTCTTTGGTGGTCTTGGCTCCCAAGAACCTAGAGGTACCTTATACTCACTCTAGAGGAGCCCCTCGCTCACTCGCTCATTCTGGTGCACGCTTGCTCTCACTCTGGTAATGTGGATAGGGTGAGGGAGGGTAGATCAGCTTGTGTTTTGGTGGGAGCTTTTTCACCCCCATATTGTGTGGAAATGCCCAAATCCCATGTACCTTCAATGCTGTGCCCTACTGTAAAGTCCCTTCGTTCTTATGATTTTGGGTTTTTTTGGTCTTTTGAGTTAGTCTATATTGGTGGGTGTGGAGGAGAGGATGAGTCTTATGTCTAGAAGACACTATGTTTACCCAGAAGTCTGTATACTACTTTTAACTGCCCTAATGATGATAAAGATCTAAGAAGTTTAAAAAAATCAGCTTTTCACATAGGGATGTAAATAGTTAACCTCACTGAATGCCTTTTTATTTCTCTCTTCCTATTTACATTTTTATGGTTCTCTTAAGTCTTATATTTGAGTCCATTTTTCCACTGAGTTTTTTGTCAGGAATGTTTGAAAGTCTTCTATTTCGTTGAATTCCCATTTTGTTTCCCTGATGTTTTGCTGGGTGAGTAATTCTTGCTTGAAGTCCTAGCTCAGTTGCCCTTTGGAATATCATAATCCAGGCTTTCTGATCTTTTAATACAGAACCTGCTAAATCTTGTGTTATCTTGACTGTGGTTCCATTATATTTGAGTTATTTCTTTTTGGCTGCTTGCAATATTTTCTCCTTTTCCTAGGAGTTCTGGTAATCCACCATAATATTACTGGGAGTTTTTCTTTAAGGATCTCTTTCAGGCTTTGATTGTTAGGTGATTTCATGATTTTTTGCCTTCTAGTTCTAGATATTGGGGCAATTTTGCTTGATAATTTCTTGAAAGAGAATATCTAAGCTCTTTTTTTAAATCATGACTTTCATGAAATTCAGTAATTCTTAGATAATCTCTCCTGAATGTATTTTTCAAGTCAGACATGTTTTTTCAATGAAATATTTCACTTTTTCTTCTACTTTTTCATTTTTTTGACTTTGATTGACTGTTTCTTGATATCTCATGGAGTCATTAGCTTCTACTTGTCAATTTTAATTTTTAAGACATTGAGATTTTTCTTCCTCCTTTTCGATTTGAACAATTCTACTTTGTAAAGATTTCTTTTCCTTAGTGAATATTTTTACACTTTTTTTCATTTGATCAGTTCTTCTTTTAAGAAGTTCTCTTCAGTGCATTTTTGTGCCTCTTTTACCAACCTATTGACTCTTTTTTCATGATTTTTCTGTATCATTCTCATTTCTTTCCCTGAATTTTCTTCTGGCTCTCCATAGATAGGACACAACTTTAATTTTTACATTATAATTTTATTTTTTTAGAATATTTTCCATGGTTACATGATTCATGTTCTCTCCTTCACCTCCTGGAGCCGACAAGCAATTCCACTCGTTTGCACATGTCTTATTAGTCAAAACTTATTTCCATATTATTCCTATTTTTAATAATCTTTTATTACATTATAGATAATTATTATTTTATATAATATAAATATTATATAATACATTGTATTACACTACATTTATATCAAATTATATATATTAATATGTGGGGAAAATGTAATGTGTAACTCAAAAATTGTATGCATCATTAGAGTAGTTAGAAGAATCACGCATAGGGAAAGATTGGGGCATCAAGACGATATGGAGAAAAGGGGGCGGAGAAAGAAAAAGAGAGGGGGTTTATCAGTTATGGTACTAAGATGTACTTGAAGAAATAGAAAAAAACTAAATAGAATAATCTTTGTCACAAAGATACACATGGGAAGGGGAAGGGAAGAATTCTATAAGGAGAGGAAGAGAGTGCGAATTGGTATTACTTAAACCTTACTCTCAGTGAAATCAACTCTGAGAGGGAAGAACATCTAGGTCCATTAGGCTCTTGAATTTTATCTTATCCAACAGGATATGAGAGAAGGAGAAATTAAGTAGGGAGAAGAGTATAAAAAGTGAGGGAAGGAGAGGTGGAAGGGGAACGGAACAAAAAGGGAGGGACTAAAAAGGGAAGCATATCAAGGGAGGGGACTGGGGGGAATGATCTAAAGTAAATCACTGATTTAAAATGTTATAGCTAAAGAAGAAAGGTCAGAATTAGGGTAGGATATCAAAATGCCAGGGAATCCTCAAGTGACAATCATAACTTTGAACGTGAATGGGATGAAATCACCCATAAAACGTAGACGAATAGCAGAATGGATTAGAATCCAAAACCCTACCATATGTTGTCTCCAAGAAACACACATTAGGAGGATAGATACTCACAAGGTCAGAATTAAAGGATGGAGTAAGACCTTCTGGGTGTCAATTGATAGAAAGAAGGCAGGAGTTGCAATCATTTTATCTGACAAAGCTAAAGCATAAATAGACCTGGTTAAAAGGGATTGGGATAGGTAAATATTAGAGACAACGAGGAAATAACACTAATCAACATATATGCAACAAATGGTATAGCACCCAAATTTCTAATGGAAAAACTAGGAGAATTGAAGGAGGAAATAGACAGTAAAACTATATTAGTGGGAGACCTAAACCAACCACTATCAAATTTAGATAAATCAAATCAAAAAATAAATAAGAAAGAGGTAAAAGATGTGAATGAAATCTTAGAAAAGTTAGTGTTAATAGACATATGGAGAAAAATAAATAGGGACAAAAAGGAATACACCTTTTTCTCAGCACCACATGGCACATTCACAAAGATTGACCATACACTAGGTCACAGAAACATGGCATACAAATGCAGAAAATCAGAAATAATAAATGCAACCATTTCAGATCATAAGGCAATAAAAATAATGATCAGTAAGGGTACATGGAGAGCCAAATCAAAAATTAGTTGGAAAATAAATAATATGATACTCCAAAATCAGTTAGAGAACAAATCATAGAAACAATTAATAATTTCATTGAGGAAAATGACAATGGTGAGACATCCTTTCAAACCCTATGGGATACAACCAAAGCAGTAGTAGTAGTCTCTCAGTAACCGAGGATGACAATTGTCTTTGTGCATTTTTGTGCACAAAGACACTTGTGCATGAAGATTTAAGTGGAAAAGTTGATGCACAGAGACAGTCCTACTCTCTCGGCATTGGGAGCCTGGGTCCATTGGCACAAAAGGTCATTACACCTGGAGACTTCCTCAGCTGCAATGGATGGCCATGTTGTCCTTTCTGCTCCAACATGCCCTAAGCACTCCACAGTGCCTTGCTGCATCACCATCTCAGCCATTGAATCTTCTTGTTGGTTTCTTCTGCCTGTTCCGCCGAAACAGTCTTCACATGCTGGGTGAGCAAAGCCCTGGTTCACCAGAGGTAGATGACCCGATGGCTCCCCTCACAAGGTTTAGCCAACCTGTCAAAGCCATTGCCCAGGGTGTGGCTGCTGCCTCATGCTAACAGCTACTGGGAGCCAGAAGTGAGAGCTGGGTGTCAGGTGGGGCTCAGAGGCTGGAGAGCTGCCCTAGGAGGGCACGACAAGCCCTCCATACCAGAGATACTACCCCTCCCTGAACACCCCATACATCCCAAAGCAGTACTCAGAGGAAAATTCATATCCATGAGTGCATATATTAACAAATTAGGGAGGGCAGAGATCAATGAATTGGAAATGCAAATAAAAAAACTTGGAAAGAGAACAAATTAAAAACCCCCAGAAGAAAACCAAACTAGAGATCCTAAAAACCGAAAGTGATCAAACTATTAAACTAATAAATAAGACTAGAAGCTGTTACTTTGAAAAAACAAACAAAATAGACAAAGTACTGGTCAATCTAATTTAAAAAAGGAAAGAAGAAAAGTAAATTAACAGCATCAAAAACAAAAAGGGGAACCTCACTTCCATAGAAGAGGAAATTAAGGCAATCATTAAAAATGACTTTGCTCAATTATATGGCAATAAATATACCAATCTAGGCAATATGAAAAAATATTTACAAAAATATAAATTGCCTAGACTAACAGAAGAAGAAATAGAATTCTTAAATAATCCCATATCAGAAAAAGAAATCCAACAGGCCATCAAAGAACTCCCCAAGAAAAAATCCCCAGAGCCTGATGGATTCACCAGTGAATTCTATCAAATATTCAAAGAACAGCTAATCCCAATACTATATAAACTCTTTGACATAATAAGCAAAGAGGGAGTTTTACCAAATTCCTTTTATGACACAAACATGGTACTGATTCCAAAGCCAGGCAGGCCAAAAACGGAGAAAGGACACTATAGACCAATCTACCTAATGAATATAAATGCAGAAATCTTAAATAGGATACTAGCAAAAAGTCTCCAAGTGATAAGGAGGGTCTTTCATTATGATCAAGTCAGATTTATACCAGGAATGTAGGGCTGTTTCAATATTAGGAAAACCATCCACAAAATTGACCATATCAACAAGCAAACCAGCAAAAATCACATGATTATCTCAATAGATACAGAACAAACCTTTGATAAAATACAACACCCATTCCTATTAAAAACACTAGAAAGCATAGGAATAGAAGGGTCGTTCCAAAAAATAATAAAAATATATCTAAAACCATCAGCTAACATCATCTACAATGGGGATGAACTAGATGCATTCCCAATAAGATCAGGATTGAAACAATGATGCCCATTATCACCTCTACTATTTAACATTGTACTAGAAACACTAGTAGTAGCAATTAGAGAAGAAAAAGAAATTGAACGCATTAAAATAGGCAAAGAGGAGACCAAGTTATCACTCTTTGAGGACGATATGATGGTCTACTTAAAGAATCCTGGAGAATCAACCAAAAAGCTAGTCAAAATAATCAACAACTTTAGCAAAGTTGCAGGATACAAAATAAGCCCACATATGTCATCAGCATTTCTATATATTTCCCACACAGCTCAGCAGCAAGAATTAGAAAGCAATCTCCCATTCAAATTCATGTTGGACAAAATAAAATACTTAGGAATCTATCTGCCGAGACAAACATAGGAACTATATGAACACAACTACAAAAACTCTCCACATAACTAAGACTAGACTTGAGCAATTGGAAAAACATTAACTGCTCATGGGTAGGACGAGCCAATATAATAAAAATAACCCTTTTACCCAAAATTATTTATCTATTTAGTGCTATACCCATTGAACTTCTAAAAAATTTTTACTGAATTAGAAAAAACCATAACGAAGTTCATTTGGAAGAGCAAAGGATCAAGGATATCCAGGGAAATAATGAAAAAAAAAATACAAAGGAAGGTGGCCTTGCAGTCCCAGATCTCAAACTCTATTACAAAGCAGTGGTCATCAAAACAATTTGGTACTGGCTAAGAGACAGGAGGATCAGTGGAATAGACAAACCCAAAGACCCCAGCTTCTGGGACAAAAACCCACTATTTGACAAAAACTGCTAGGAAAACTGGAAGACAGTGTGGGAGAGATTAGGTTTGGATCAACACCTCACACCCTACACCAAGATAAACTCAGAATGGGTGAATGATTTGAACATAAAGAAGGAAACCAGAAGTAAATTAGGTGAATACAGAATAGTATAAATGTCAGACCTGTGGGAAGGGAAAGAGTTTAAAACTAAGCAAGACATAGAAAGAGTCATAAAATGTAAAATAAACAGTTTTGATTACATCAAATTAAAAAGTTTTTGTACAAACAAAACCAACGTAACCAAAATGAGAAGGGAAGCAACAAATTGGGAAACAATTTTCATAACAAAAACCTCTGACAAAGGTCTAATTACTCAAATTTATAAAGAGCTAAATCAATTGTACAAAAAATCAAGCCATTCTCCAATTGATAAATGGGCAAGGGACATGAACAGGCAGTTTTCAGCCAAAGAAATCAAAACTATCAATAAGCACATGAAAAAGTGTTCTACATCTCTTATAATCAGAGAGATGCAAATCAAAACAACTCTGAGGTATCACCTCACACCTAGCAGATTGGCCAACATGACAGCAAAGGAAAACAATGAATGCTGGAGGGGATGTGGCAAAGTGGGGACATTAATTCATTGCTGGTGGAGTTGTGAATTGATCCAACCATTCTGGAGGGCAATTTGGAACTATCCCCAAAGGGTGATAAAAGAATGCCTGCCCTTTGATCCAGCCATAGCACTGCTGGGTTTGTACCCCAAAGAGATAAGGGAAAAGACCTGTACAAGAATATTCATAACTGTGCTCTTTGTGGTGGCAAAAAATTGGAAAATGAGGGGATGCCCTTCAATTGGGGTATGGCTGAACAAATTGTGGTATATGTTGGTGATGGAATACTATTGTGCTAAAAGGAATAATAAAGTGGTGGAATTCCATGGAGATTGGAACAACCTCCAGGAAATGATGCAGAGCATAAGGAGCAGAACCTGGAAAACATTGTACACAGAGACTGATACCCTGCAGTACAATCGAACCTAATGGGCTTCTCCATTAGTGTCAATGTAATGTCCCTGAACAATCTTCAGGGATCTAGGAGAAAAAACACCATCCACAAGCAGAGGACAAATTGTGGGAGTAAAAACACGGAGGAAAAGTAACTGCTGGACTACAGAGTTTGAGGGAACATGACTGAGGAGAGACTCTAAATTAACACCCCCCTAATGCAAATACCAACAACATGGAAATAGGTTTGAATCAAGGACTCATGTGATACACAGTGGAATCACGCATTGGCTATGGGTGGGGTGGCGGGAGGGGGAGAGGAAAAAAAAATTATCTTTGTTTCCAAGGAATAATGTATGAAAATGAACAAATAAAATAATGTTTAAATGTTTAAAAAAAGGGGGCGGAGTCAAGATAGAGGCTTAGCAAGCAGCAGATGTTCAGACCTCGTGGAAGACCCTTCCTTACCAATACAGACTGAATGCTCCTAGGGTGCCGAAACCCAACCTGAACAACAGGACAGAAGCAGGGAACCCTCCTTCTGGACTCAAAAGGTATGCCCCCCAAAAGCTGGAATCCGAGAATACTCAGGGCTAAGGGGAAGGCAGAGGGTAGATCCCAGGATCCCTCCCCCACAACCCAGAGCACTGAGCCCACAGCAACAGCAGCGGGAACCTTTGAGCAGCCAAAGGTGCTGGCTTGGAGGGTCTACCTTGTGAGCAGCGGGGCTCTGGGCTCAGAGAATCCAGCTTGGACAGCAGGGAGGAAGCCAGGGAGAGAGGGGGCCACGGCTGGGTCCCTCCATCTGGCTCCAGCCTTACTTTTGCCTCGGGGCATAACCAGATCAATCCAGCCAATTCAATCAGAACTCCTCAGAGTTTAGGGTGGAGGGCAAAGGCACTTGTGGACAGTGGAGAAACAGCTAGAAAGAACTGGAGAGAGTCTGGGTGGCCCAGCCTTCCAGGTGTTTTCAGAGCCTCAGTTTCATACTGCATACAGCCCAACCCACTTGATTTCAATCCAAGCAAAAGCCTCCAGAGGACAGGGAAGCTAACATTCCTCCCCTAGAGACTGTACCAAGAGATCTGACAAAGCTCCAAGAGGGGAGACTGACAGCCCCAAAACCAAAACAAAATGAGAGGAGCAAGAGCACAGCCAAATACGGGGAGCAAAGAAGGAGTAAACTCGAGCAAACCACAGAAAAACCACAGAAATAACAATAGACAGCTTCTGCACAGGTAATGAGCAAAGAGCAAATGAAACAGAGGGGGGGGGACAGCAAAGGAAAAATCAGAAATCCCAGCGAATTGGATACCGGCTTTGGAAGAACTCAAAATGCAATTCAAAACACAATTAAGAGAGGCTGAAGACAATTGGGAAAAGAACTTAAAAACTAAGATAAGTCATCTAGAAACAGAAAATAGTGTCTTGAAAGCCAAAATCAACCAGCTGGAAAATGAGGCAAAGGAGATGAAAGATGACCTCCAAAGAAAATCAGACCAAAAGGAAAAGGACGACCAAAAAACTAAGGATGAAATCCAGTCTTTAAGAACCAGAATACAACAATTAGAATCGAGCGACTTCACAAGGCAGCAGGACTCTATAAAACAAAACCAAAAGAATGAAAAAATTGAGGAAAATATGAAGCATCTCATTCACAAAACAGAGGATTTAGAAAATCGTTCAAGGAGAGACAATTTAAGAATTATTGTCCTACCAGAAGACCATGACAAAAGAAAAAGCCTGGACATTATATTACAGGAAATTATTAAAGAAAACTGCCCCGAAATCCTTGAACAAGAGGGAAAAGTGGAGACTGATAGAATCCACAGATCACCTCGTGTACTTAATCCCCAACTGACAACACCCAGGAATGTTATAGCCAAATTCAAGAACTATCAGACCAAAGAAAAGATATTACAAGCTTCCAAGAAGAAGTCATTCAAATACCATAGAACCACAGTGAGGATAATGCAGGATCTGGCTGCATCCACAGTGAAAAAAAGAAAGGCATGGAATACAATATTCCAGAAAGCAAGGGAACTAGGTCTACAACCAAGAATCGACGACCCAGCAAAACTGACTATATTCTTACAGGGGAAAGTATGGTCATTCAACAAAATAGAAGAATTCCAAGAATTCGTAAAGACCAGACCTGAACAGAAAATTTGATGTCCAAGCAAGAGAATCATCAAAAGGTAATTTAAAAAAAGAGGGGAAAAAAGAAAAACCCCCAAAAAATTTTTTTAAGAGACTCAATAAGTTAAAATGATATGTATCCCTATAAGAAAAGAGGTCATTGGTAACATGGAGAAGTAAATTAAAAATTAATTGGAAATTAAATAATATGATTCTCCAAAACCAGTTAAAGAACAAATCATAGAAACAATTAATAACTTCATTGAAGAAAATGACAATGGTGAGACATCCTTTCAAAACCTATGGGATGCAGCCAAAGCAGTACTCAGGGGGAAATTTATATCCTTGAGTTCATATATAAACAAATTAAGAAGGGCAGAGGTCAATGAATTGGGCATGCAAATTAAAAAACTAGAAAGCGAACAAATTAAAAATCCTCAGATGAAGACTAAATTAGAGATCCTAAAACTCAAAGGAGAAATTAATAAAATCAAATGTCAAAGAACTATTGATTTAATAAATAAGACTAGAAGCTGGTACTTTGAAAAAACAAATAAAATAGACAAAGTACTAGTCAGTCTAATTAAAAAAAGGAAAGAAATAAACCAAATTGACAGTATCCAAGATGAAAAAGGAGACCTCACCTCTAATGAAGAGGAAATTAAGGCAATCATTAAAAACTACTATGCCCAATTATATGGCAACAAATATGGCATTCTAGGTGATAGAGATGAATACTTGAATACTTGCAAAAATATAAATTGCCTAGACTAAAAGAGGAAGAAATACATTACCTTAACAACCCCATTTCAGAAAAAAGAAATTGAACAAGCCATCAAAGAACTCCCTAAGAAAAAATCCCCAGGTCCAGATGGATTCACAAATGAATTCTATCAAACATTCAAAGAACAACTAATCCCAATATTAAACAAACTATTTGACAGAATAGGCCAAGAAGGAGTTCTACCAAATTCATTCTACAACACAAACATGGTACTGATCCCAAAGCCAGGCAGGTCAAAATCAGAGAAAGAAAACTATAGACCAATCTCCCTAATGAAAATAGATGCAAAAATCTTAAATAGGATACTAGCAAAAAGACTCCAGCAAGTCATCACAAGGGTTATCCACTATGACCAGGCAGGATTCATACCAGGAATGTAAGGATGGTTCAATATTAGGAAAACCATCCACATAATTGACCATATTAACAAGCAAACTGACAAAAATCACATGATTATCTCAATAGATGCAGAAAAAGCCTTTGATAAAATACAACACCCAATACTATTGAAAACACTAGAATGTATAGGAATAGAAGGGCCTTTCCCAAAAATAATAAACAGTATATATCTAAAACCATCAGCAAACATCATCTGCAATGGGGATAAACTAGAAGCCTTTCTGCCCATTATTACCTCTATTATTTAATATTGTACTAGAAACACTAGCAGTAGCACTTAGAGAAGAAAAAGAAATTGAAGGTATTAAAATTGGCAATGAGGACACCAAGAAATCACTCTTTGCAGATGATACGATGGTTTACTTAAGGAATCCTAGAGAATCAACCAAAAAGATATTAGAAATAATCAACAATTTTAGCAAAGTTGCAGTATACAAAATAAACCTGCATAAGTCATCAGCATTTCTATATATTTCCAACACATCTCAGCAGCAAGAAATAGAGAGATAAATTCCATTTAAAATCACCCTAGACAATATAAAATACTTAGGAATCTATCTGCCGAAACAAACACAGGAACTATATGAACACAACTATAAAACACTTTCCACACAGCTAAAACTAGATCGAAACAATTGGAAAAACATTGATTGCTCATGGGTAGGACGAGCTAACGTAATAAAAATGACAATCCTACCCAAATTAATTTACTTATTTAGTGCCATACCCCTTGAACTACCAAAAAACTTTTTTACTGAATTAGAAAAAAACCATAACTAAGTTCATTTGGAAGAAGAAAAGATCAAGGATATCCAGGGAAATAATGAAAAAAAAAATGAGAAGGAGGCCTTGCAGTCCCAGATCTCAGGCTATACTATAAAGCAGTGGTCATCAAAACAATTTGGTACTGGCTAAGAGACAGAAAAGGAGGATCAGTGGAATAGACTTGGCGTAAATGATCTCAGCAAGACAGTTTATGACAAACCCAAAGATCCCAGCTTTTGGGACAAAAATCCATTATTTGATAAAAACTGCTGGGAAAATTGGAAGACAGTGTGGGAGAGACTAGATTTGGATCAACACCTCACCCCCTACACCAAGATAAATTCAGAATGGGTGAATGATTTGAACATAAAGAAGGAAACTATAAATAAATTAGGTGAACACAGAAGAGTATACCTGTTAGACCTTTGGGAAGGGAAAGGTTTTAAAACCAACCAAGACTTAGAAAGAGTCACAAAATGTAAAATAAATAATTTTGACTACATCAAATTAAAAAGTTTTTATACAAACAAAACCAATGTAACTAAAATCAGAAGGGTAGCAACAAATTGGGAAACAATCTTCATAAAAACCTCTGACAAAGGTTTAATTACTCAAATTTACAAAGAGCTAAATCAATTGTACAAAAACCCAAGCCATTCTCCAATTGATAAATGGGCAAGGGACATGAACAGGCAGTTCTCAGCCAAAGAAATCAAAACTATTAATAAGCACATGAAAAAGTGTTCTAAATCTCTTATAATCAGAGAGATGCAAATCAAAACAACTCTGAGGTATCACCTCACACCTAGCAGATTGGCTAACGTGACAGCAAAGGGAAGCAATGAATGCTGGAGGGGATGTGGCAAAATTGGGACATTAATGCATTGCTGGTGGAGTTGTGAATTGATCCAGCCATTCTGGAGGGCAATTTGGAACTATGCCCAAAGGGTGCTAAAAGACTGTTTGCCCTTTGATCCAGCCATAGCACTACTGGGCTTGTACCCCAATGAGATAATAAGGAAAAAGACTTGTACAAGAATATTCATAGCTGCACTCTTTGTGGTGGCCAAAAATTGGAAAATGAGGGGATGCCCTTCAATTGGAGAATGGCTGAACAAATTGTGGTATATGTCGGTGATGGAATACTATTGTGCTAAAAGGAATAATAAAGTGGAGGAATTCCATGGAGACTGGAACAACCTCCAGGAAGTGATGCAGAGCGAAAGGAACAGAACCAGGAAAACATTGTACACAGAGACTGATACATTGTGGTACAATCGAAGGTAATGGACTTCTCCATTAGTCTCAATGCAATGTCCCTGAACAATCTGCAGGGATCTAAAAAACACTATCCACAAGCAGAGGATAAACTGTGGGAGTAAAAATACCGATGTAAAGCAACTGTTTGACTACAGGGGTGGAGGGGATATGACTGAGGAGAGACTCTAAATGAACACTCTAATGCAAATACCAACAACATGGAAATGGGTTTGAATCAAGAACACATGTGATACCCAGTGGAATTGCGTGTCGGCTGTGGGAGAGGTGGAGTGAGGGGGGGAGGGAAGAAACGAAAATGATCTTTGTTTCCAATGAATAATGTTTGGAAATGACCAAATAAAAATTAAAAAAAAAAGTTAAATAAAAAAAGGGAAGCAGTTACCATGAGAGTCACCTTCCATTTCTAGTGAAATGTTCCCCTTTTCCCCTTTTAGTGTGAGTATGTGTGTGATGAAATTAGCATTAGTCCACAATGTGACAGTGTTTCACTTATGACCAATTACATGGGCCAGTTCCTGAATAAATTTACATGGGTGATAATAAACATAATCCAAGAAATCAAGGTAGAGTTAGAGCTCCTAAGGGTCACTCTCTGATATATATATATATATATTATTTTTTTAAATTCTTATCTTTTGTCTTACTATCAATTCTAAGACATAGAAGTGGTAATGGCTAGGCAATTGGATTAGTGACTTGCTTTGGGTCACAGAACTGGGAAGTATTTAAGGCCAGATTGGAACCCAGGTCTTCCCAAATCAAGACCTGGCACTTTATCCATTATAATTCTCAGCTGCCTCTTGATAAATATTCATCCAGGATGTTGTCTGTTCTGGGGCCCCGGAGTTTCTCTGTTACTGAAAATGTTTATTAAACACCTACAATAAATAAATATCAGTGATAATAATATGACATTGATGCTAATTTGTGGGAGGAGGAGTCAAAACCTATGACTTTATTAGTTTAGTGTATTCCTAGAATGGGAATACCCTTTATGAGAGATTAGGACCATTCTGTAATTTAGAGTCTTAGGGAATTCTGAAAAGTTAAATAACCTATCCATGGCCATGTAACTAGTGTATAATAGGGCTTGAACTCAGATCTTACTGACTTCCAGACCATTTCTTTTTCCACTGGGACTCTTGTCAATATTATTTTCAATAAACAATGATTTGAGTTAAAAAAAGTGTGGCTATGAATATTTTTGTACAAGCCCTTTGTATTATCTATATAGGGTACAAACTTAGTAGTGGTATTTCTGGAACAAAAGGCATGTATACTTTTTAAAGTCCTTTGGGCATAATTCCAAATTGCCTTCCAGGATGGTTGGATCAATTCACAACTCCACCAGCAATGCATTAATGTCCCAATTTTGCCACATCTCCTCCAACATTTATTACTTTCCATTGCTGTCCTATTGGCTAGTCTGCTGGTGTGATTTCCATTTCTTTAATCAGGAGGGATTTAGAACATTTTTTTCATGTGATTAATGATAGTTTTAATTTCTTCATCTGAAAATTGCCTTTTCATATCCTTTGACCATTTGTCAATTGAGGAATGGCTTGCTTTCTTGTACATTTTACTTAGTTCCTTATAAATTTGGGAAATTAGACCATTGCCAGAGAATTTTGTTATAAAGTTTTTTCCCCCAGTTTGTTGCTTTCCTTCTAATTTTGATTTCATTTGCATTGGTTTTGTTTGTACAACACCTTTTTAATTTAATATAATCAAAGTTGTTCATTTTACATCTTATAATATTTTCTATCTCTTGCTTAGACTTAAATTCCTTCCTTTCCCATAAATCTGGCAGGTTCTATTCTATGTTCCCCTAATTTATTCATGATTTCACTCTTTATAAATCATTTACCCATTTTGAGTTTATCTTAGTATAGGGTGTGAGATGTTAATCCAACCCTATTTTTTCCCATATTGTTTTCTAATTTTCCCAGCAGTTTTTGTCATATATTGAGTTCCTATCCCCAAAGCTGGGACCTTTTGATTTATTGAACACTAGCTTGCTAAGGTTATTTTCCCCTAGTCTATTCCATTGAGCCACCCTTCTATCTCTTAGCCAGTACCATATTGTTTTGATGACTACTGCTTTATAGTATAGTTTAAGATCTAGTACTGTTAGACCCTAACCCTACATTTTTTCATTAGTTCCCTTGATATTCTTGATCTTTTGTTCTTCCAAATAAAGATTGCTATATTTTTTCTTATTTTATAAAAAAAGTTTTTTTGGTAATTTGGTAGGTAGGGCACTGACTAAGTAAATTAGTTTAGGTAGTATTGTCATTTTCATTATATTACCTCAGCCTACCCATGAGCAATTAATGTTTTTCCATCATTTAGATCTCATTTTATTTGTATGAAAAGTGTTCTGTAGTTGTGTTCATATAGTCCCTGAGGTTGTCATGGCAGATAAATTCCTAAATATTTTATATTGTCTAGAGTGATTGTAAATGGAGTTTCTCTTTGTAATGCATGATGCTGAGCTTTGTTGGAAATATATAGAAATGCTGATGATTTATGTGGGTTTATTTTATATCCTGCAACTTAGTTAAAGTTATTAACTATTCCCACTAGCTTTTTAGTTGATTTTCTAGAATTCTCTAAGTATACTATCTTATTATCTGCAAATAGTGATAGTTTAGTTTCCTTACTAATTTCTTTAATCCCTTCAATTTCTTTTTCTTCTCTAATTGCTACTGTTAGCATTTCTAGAACAATATTAAAGAATAGTAGTGATAATGGGCATCCTTGCTTCACTCCTGATCTTATTGGAAAGACTTCTAATTTCTCCCTATTATAGATGATAGTTGTTGATAGTTTTAAATTGTTTATTATTTTGAGAAAATTCCCTTTTATTCCTATACTTTCTAGTGTTTTCAATAAGAATATGTGTTGTATTTTGCCAAAGACTTTTTCTGCATCTATTGAGATAATCACGTTATTTCTGTTATTTTGGTTATTGTTATTGTCAATTATGTGAATGGTTCTCCCAATATTAAACCATTCTTGAATTCCTGGTATAAATCCCACGTGATCATAATGAATAACCCTTGTGATAACTTGCTGTAGTATCTTTTCTAGGATTTTATTTAAGATTTTTGCATCTCTTTTCATTAAGGTGTTTGGGCTGTAGTTTTCTTTCTCAGGTTTTGGTCTTCTTGGCTTGGGAATCTGTACCATGTTTGTGTCATTAAAAAATTTGTTTAGAGGGACTTCCCGGTAATCATGGCTGCAATCACAAGCTTCCTCTCCCCGGCACCAAACGAAATAGACTACATCAAAGGAGCATAAAAATCACCTTTGGAGGAACAGAAGGACACCCCAGTACTCCCAGTACTCCACAGAGGCGAAGGTACATGGGGCTTGAACATTTCCACACTATAATAAGGGGGAAAAGTTTGCACAGAAAAGTGAACTGAGCCGCCCTTCCCCCGCCCCACCTCCCCTACCAAACCAGAGTGAGCTACCTGAGCACTCACCGGGACAGCGAGTGAGTGGGGAACGTCTCTGTCTGGGGGGGGGGCACTCCAGGGTCCTTGGGATCTGGGGACTGCCAGGAAAAAACGTCTTAGGGCGGTTTCACTGGAGAATCTGGCACTGATTACCGGGGTCAGTGGAGCTGTACTTGGGGCGGCTGCACTGAACATCTCTGCGGAGCTAAACACCAGGGGCGGACCACACGCTGATTATCTGGACGGAGCTGAACACCTGGGCAGTGTGGCTGTGATCAGGGACCCAGCTCTCTAAGAAACCTCGGAGGCTGGGAAAAACTAGTCTGAAGCAACCTAAATTCACAGAAAAACCGCCCATATCACCCAGACCCCAGAACAAAAAGGAAAGGGGAATAAAACCACCAAAGGGATGGCTCACATGGCCCAAAATCAAGCCTCCAGGAAGAAAGGGAAAAAAGTGACTATTGAAAACATTTATGGTGGAAGTACCCAAGGAAAGGAGGAGAATGAGGAGGAAATCCAAAAAAAATCAGAACATGCCTCCCAAAATGGAAACTATCAACAAGCTCGGGAAGATCTCAAACTGGAACTTATCCAAAAGATGGAAACCTTCTGGAAAGAAAAATGGGAGAAAGAGATCAGCAGTCTGACAGATAAGACTGCTCAATTGGAAAAAGAACTCGAAGCATCCAATAGAAGGGCAGACAAGGCTGAAAAGCAAAACCAGTCCCTAACGACCAGAATTAAGCACCTTGAAGAAAGCGAGATGATAAAACAGCAAGAATCAATAAAGCAAACCCAAAAAATTAATGAATTAGAAGAAAACATAAAATATCTCACTGAGAAGGTCACAGATCTCGAAAACAGAGGGAGAAGAGAAAACCTCCGAATTATCGGTCTCCCAGAAAAAGCAGAGATAAACATTAAACTCGATATTATTCTACAGGAGATAATAAAAGAAAATTGCCCTCACGTTCTGGAGCAAGGGGGCAAAATAGAAATAGAAAGGATCCATAGAACACCTTCTATACTAAATCCCCAAAAGACAACCCCTAGGAATGTAATTGCCAAATTCAAGAGCTTCCAAGAAAAGGAGAAAATCCTACAAGAAGCCAAGAAGAAGAGCTTCAGATATAAGGGGGCTCCCATAAGGATCACACACGACTTAACAGCTAACACACTAAGAGACCGCAAAACATGGAACACGATATTTAGAAAGGCAAGAGAGCTGGGTCTCCAACCAAGAATCAACTACCCAGCAAAACTGACTATATACTTCCAGGGGAAAGTATGGGCATTCAACAAAATAGAAGATTTCCAAGCATTTGCTAAGAAAAGACCAGAGCTCTGTGGAAAGTTCGATATCCAAGCACAGAAAGCAAGAGAAACATGAAAACGTAAGTATGAAAGAAAGGGAAAAGGAGATAAATATTATCATTTTCTTTAAGCCAAACTCTCTTCTATAAGGACTACATTTACATCAAATTATATATATTAATATGTGGGGAAAATGTTTTGTGTAACTCTCATAAATTGTAGCATCATAAGAGTAGTTAGAAGAATCATGCATAGGGAAATATTGGGGCAACAAGAAGATTTGGTAAAAGGGGGGCAAAGAAAGAAAAAGGGAGGGGGGAACCGTCGATAATACTAAGATTAACTTCAAGAAATAGGGGGGGACTCAATAGAATAATCTTTCCCATATAAAGATACACATGGGAAGGGGAGGGGAAGAACTCTCATATGAGAAGGAGAGGAAGAGAGTGTGAAGTGGAATTACTTAAACCTTACTTTCAGTGAAAGCAAATCTGAGAGGGAAGAATATTTAGATCCAGTGGGATCCTGAATTCTATCTTATCCATTAGGGCAAGAAAGAAAGGAAAATTAAGGAGGGGGAGGGGGAGGGAGTATAAAAAGGGAGTGAAGGAGAAGGGGGAGGGGAAGGGAGCATAAAAAGGGAGGGGCTAGAAAGGGAAGCATATCAAGGGAGGGGACTAGGGGGACTGACCTAAAGTAAATCACTGGTTCAAAAGGAGAAAGCTAAAGAAGAAAGGTCAGAACTAGGGGAAGATGTCAAAATGCCAGCAAATCCACAAATGACAATCATAACTTTGAACGTGAATGGGATGAACTTACTCATAAAAATTAGACAAATAGCAGAGTGGATTAGAACCACAAACCCTACCAGTTGTTGTCTTCAAGAAACACATATGAGACGGGTTGACACTCACAAGGTTAGAATTAAAGGTTGGAGTAAGACCTTTTGGGCCTCAACTGATAGAAAGAAGGCAGGAGTTGCAATCATGATATCTGACAAAGCCAAAGCACAAATAGACCTGATCTAAAGGGATAGGGAAGGTAAATATATTCTGCTAAAAGGGAGTATAGACAATGAGGAAATATAACTAATCAACATGTATGCACCAAATGGTATAGCATCCAAATTTTTAATGGAGAAACTAGGAGAATTGAAGGAGGAAATAGACAGTAAAGCCATATTAGTGGGAGACTTGAACCAACCACTATCAAATTTAGATAAATCAAACCAAAAAATAAACAAGAAAGAGGTAAAAGAGGTGAATGAAATCTTAGAAAAATTAGAGTTAATAGACATATGGAGAAAAATAAATAGGGACAAAAAAGAATACACCTTCTTTTCAGCACCACATGGCACATTCACAAAAATAGATCATACACTAGGTCACAGAAACATGGCACTCAAATGCAGAAAAGCAGAAATAACTGTAGCCTTTTCAGATCACAAGGCAATAAAAATATTGATCAGCAAGGGTACATGGAGACCCAAATCAAAAATTAATTGGAAATTAAATAACATGATACTCCAAAATCGGATAGTTAGAGAAGAAATCATAGAAACAATTAACAATTTCATCGAAGAAAATGACAACGGCGAAACATCCTTTCAAACCTTATGGGATGCAGCCAAGGCAGTACTTAGAGGAAAATTCATATCCCTGAGTGCATTTATTAACAAATTAGGGAGGACAGAGATCAAGGAATTGGAAATGCAAATCAAAAAACTTGAGAATGAACAAATTAAAAACCCCCAGAAGAAAACCAAACTAGAGATCCTAAAAATTAAGGGAGAAATTAATAAAATCGAAAGTGACAGAACTATTAAGCTAATAAACAAGACTAGAAGCTGGTACTTTAAAAAATTGACAAAATAGACAAAGTGCTGGTTAATCTAATTAAAAAGAGGAAAGAAGAAAGGCAAATTAACAGCATCAAGGATGAAAAGGGGGATCTCACCTCCAATGAAGAGGAAATTAAGGCAATCATTAAAAACTACTTTGCCCAACTATATGGCAATAAATATACCAACCTACGTGATATGGATGAATATTTACAAAAATATAAATTGCCTAGACTAACAGAAGAAAAAATAGATTTCTTAAATAATCCCATATCAGAAACAAAAATCCAACAGGCCATCAAAGAACTTCCTAAGAAAAAATCCCCAGGGCCTGACGGATTCACCAGTGAATTCTATCAAACATTCAGAGAACAGTTAATCCCAATACTATACAAACTATTTGACATAATAAGCAAAGAGGGAGTTCTACCAAACTCCTTTTATGACACAAACATGGTACTAATTCCAAAGCCAGGCAGGCCAAAAACAGAGAAAGAAAATTATAGACCAATCTCCCTCATGAATATAGATGCAAAAATCTTAAATAGGATACTAGCAAAAAGACTCCAGCAAGTGATCACAAGGGTCATCCACCATGATCAAGTAGGATTTATACCAGGGATGCAGGGCTGGTTCAATATTAGGAAAACTATCCACATAATTGACCACATCAAGAAGCAAACCAACAAGAACCACATGATTATCTCAATAGATGCAGAAAAAGCCTTTGATAAATAAAGCACTCATTCCTACTAAAAATACTAGAAAGCATAGGAATAGAAGGGTCATTCCTAAAAATAATAAACAGTATATATCTAAAACCATCAGCTAATATCATCTGCAATGGGGATAAACTAAATCCATTCCCATTAAGATCAGGAGTGAAAAAAGGATGCCCATTATCACCTCTATTATTTGACATTGTATTAGAAACACTAGCAGTAGCAATTAGAGAAGAAAAAGAAATTGAAGGCATTAAAATAGGCAAGGAGGAGACCAAATTATCACTCTTTGCAGATGACATGATGGTTTACTTAAAGAATCGTAGAGATTCAACCAAAAAGCTAATCGAAATAATCAACAACTTTAGCAAAGTTGCAGGATACAAAATAAACCCACATAAGTCATCAGCATTTCTATATAATTCCAACACAGCTCAGCAGCAAGAACTAGAAAGAGAAATCCCATTCAAAATTACCTTACACAAAATAAAATACTTAGGAATCTATCTGCCGAGACAAACACAGGATCTATATGAACACAACTACAAAACACTTTCCACACAACTAAAAATAGACTTGAACAATTGGAAGAACATTAACTGCTCATGGGTAGGACGAGCCAATATAATAAAAATGACCATCCTACCCAAACTCATCTATCTATTTAGTGCCATACCCATGGAACTTCCAAAAATTTTTTTTACTGATTTAGAAAAAAACCATAACAAAGTTCATTTGGAAGAACAAAAGATCAAGGATATCCAGGGAAATAATGAAAAAAAAAATACAAAGGAAGGGGGTCTTGCAGTCCCAGATCTCAGACTATATTACAAAGCAGTGGTCATCAAAGCAATTTGGTACTGGCTAAGAGACAGAAAGGAGGATCAGTAGAATAGACTGGAGGCAAGCAACCTCAGCAAGACAGTATATGACAAACCCAAAGATCCCAGCTTTTGGGACAAAAATCCACTATTTCATAAAAACTGCTGGGAAAATTGGAGGACAGCGTGGGAAAGATTAGGCTTAGATCAACACCTCACACCCTACACCAAGATAAATTCAAAATGGGTGAATGACCTGAACATAAAGAAGGAAATTATAAGAAAATTAGGCGAATACAGAATAGTATACATGTCAGACCTTTGGGAAGGGAAAGACTTTAAAACCAAGCAAGAATTAGAAAGAGTTACAAAATGCAAAATAAATAATCTGGATTACATCAAATTAAAAAGTTTTTGTACAAACAAAACCAATATAACCAAAATCAGAAGGGTAACAACAAATTGGGAAACAATCTTCATAAAAACCTCTGACAAAGGTTTAATTACTCAAATTTATAAAGAACTAAATCAATTGTACAAAAAATCAAGCCATTCTCCAATTGACAAATGGGCATGGGACATGAACAGGCAGTTCGCAGCCAAAGAAATCAAAACTATTAATAAGCACATGAAAAAGTGCTCTACGTCTCTTATAATCAGAGAGATGCAAATCAAAACAACTCTGAGGTATCACCTCACACCTAGCAGATTGGCTAACATGACAGTTATGGAAAGTAATGAATGCTGGAGGGGATGTGGCAAAGTGGGGACATTAATTCATTGCTGGTGGAGTTGTGAATTGATCCAACCATTCTGGAGGGCAATTTGGAACTATGCCCAAAGGGCGATAAAAGAATGTCTGCCCTTTGATCCAGCCATAGCACTGCTGGGTCTGTACCCCAAAGAGATAATGTACAAAAAGACTTGTACAAAAATATTCATAGCTGTGCTCTTTGTGGTGGCCAAAAATTGGAAAATGAGGGGATGCCCTTCAATTGGAGAATGGCTAAACAAATTGTGGTATATGTTGGTGATGGAATACTATTGTGACAAAAGGAATAATAAAGTGGAGGAATTCCATGGAGACTGGAACAACCTCCAGGAAGTGATGCAGAGCGAAAGGAGCAGAACCAGGAAAACATTGTACACAGAGACTGATACATTGTGGTACAATCAAAGGTGATGGACTTCTCCATTAGTATCAATGCAATGTCCCTGAATAGTCTGCAGGGATCTAAAAAATACTACCCACAAGCAGAGGATAAACTGTGGGAGTAAAAACAGCGATGAAAAGCAACTGCCTGACTACAGGGTTGGAGGAGTTAAGACTGAGGAGAGACTCTAAATGAACACTATAATGCAAATTCCAACAACAGGGAAATGGGTTCGAGTCAAGAACACATGTGATAACCAGTGGAATCATGCGTCGGCTATGGGAGAGGGAAAGGCGGGGGAAAGGTGGGGGGGGAAGGTAGGAAAAGAAAATGATCTTTGTTTCCAGTTAATAATATATGAAAACGACCAAATAAAATAATGTTTAAAAATTAAAAATAAAGAAAAGAAAAGGCAACCTTATAACCTGAAATATTTTGTAAATATTAACACTCATGTAATATAAGGGTGCATTATATGAGGTGCAAAATAATATGTACCTTGCCATAATAAAATTGAATTCAATTATAAATGGAATAAAAGCTATCAAAAAAAATTGTTTATTTCATCAAATAGTTTGTATACTGTTGGGATTAGTTGTTCTTTAAATGTTTGATAGAATTCACTTGTAAATACATCTGACCCTGAGGATTTTTTTGTTAGGGAGTTACTTGATGGTTTATTCAGTTTCGTTTTCTGAGATGAGATTATTTAAGAATTCTATTTCATTTTTTGTTAATCTAGGCAATTTATATTTTTGTAAATATTTACCTATTTCACCTAGATTGTCATATTTTTTGTCATATAATTGGGCAAAATAGCTCTTAGTTAAATGTCTTAATTTCCTCTTCATCATAGGTGAGGTCACCCTTTTCATTTCTGATACTGTTAATTTGATTATGTTCTTTGTGAAAGGGAATTTTTTTTATTCCCTTTGCCTATTTTAAGTTAATCAATCAAGAACTTAAAGTATCCCTACTTAACACTTAATCACTAACAAAGAAAGTTCATGCCCTAAAAGGCCACAAGCGCTACTCCACCCTGGTCAGTGCTAGCCAATTAAAAGGCTATGATTGATTCCTGAGATGTGAGGAGGCGAGCTGATGGGTAGAGAAAACTCTATATAAGTGGGAGCCTAAGAGAGATTCACTCTCTTCATCCTTGGCTCTGGATTCTTGGCTCTTCCTTTTCAGTGGCCATTAGCCTAGGGGGTGTGAGCTCTGGTGGATTCTTTGGAGTCTTTTGGTGACTTGGTCTTGTGGTGGCTCAGTTTGATTAGGCATTCAATTCTGCCTTGGATTTGGCATTGGTGCCTTGAGGAGTTTGGCTTAGGTAACTTGCTTGTGTTGAAAAGACTTTCAAAGACTTCCACCTGGAGATTGGAACCTGGAGACTGAGACTCTTCCAGTCTTATGGCTGGAGATTGGAACTTTGTTGGGGGAGAGAGCTAGATTTCTTTGGAGCAAACTTAGAATGGTAGGCTAGAAAATTCCTTATCTCCTTCCTACATTTCCCTTTCTTACTATCACTATTTTTCTGTAATAAAACTACTAACGCTACTCACATTCTCATAGTTTTATTTGTAATTATTATAAATGGTGACCAGATAAATTCTTTTTTTAACCATTATTATCTTTGTGAAACCAATTTTTTTAATATTACATCTTTTTTACTAGATTAGCCATATTATTTTCCCCAAAAAATACCAACTCCTTTTCCTATTTATTAATTCAATAGTTCTTTTACTTTAAGTTTTATTAATTTCTCCTTTAATTTTTAGGACTTCCAATTTAATTTTTATCATGGGATTTTTAATTTGTTCTCTTTCTAATTTTTTTACGTTGCAAGTCCAATTCATTGATCTCCTCCCACTCTATTTTGTTAATATAGGTACTCATGGCTATAAATTTTCCCCTGACTACTGCTTTGCTTGTATCCCATAGATTTTGATATTTTGTCTCATCACTGTCATTATCTTCAATTAAATTAGTAATTTTTTTATGATTTGTCCTATAACCCACTAATTTTGAAGAATAGATTATTTCGTTTTCAATTAATTTTAAATTTGCCTCTCCATTAACCTTTATTAATTATAATTTTATCACATTATGATCTGAAAAAGTTCCATTTATTATTTCTGCTTTTCTGTATCTGCAATGTTTTTATGCCTTAATACATGGTCAATTTTTAAATTGTACCATGTGCTGCTGAAAAGAAGTTATATTCCTTTTTATCCCTATTCAGTTTTCTTCAGATATCTATTAACTCTAATTTTTCTAACATTTCATTTGCTTTCCTTACTTCTTCCTTATTTATTTTTTTCATTCAATTTATCTAGTTCTGATAGGTGAAGGTTGAGATCCCCCACTATTATGGTTTTTTAAATTATCTATTTTTTTTCTCCTTTAGTTTCTCCTTTAAAAATCTGGATGCTATACCAGTTGGTGCATAAATGTTTAATACTGATATTACTAAATTGTTTATAATATCTTTTAGCAAGATGCAATTTCTTTATCTCTTTTAATCAGATCAGTTTTTACTTTAGCTTTATCTGAGATCATGATTACTACTTTTCCTTTTTTTACTTTAGATGATGCATAATAAATCCTCCTCCAATCTTTTACCTTTAATTTGTGTGTGTCACCCTGTCTCAAAATCTTGTAAACAACATAACGTAGGATTCTGGTTTTTAATCCACTATGTTATCTATTTCCATTTTATGAGTGAGTTCATCCCATTAACATTCACAGTTATGATTGCCAACTATGTATTGCCATCCATATTATTTTCCACTTTTGATCCTGTTCTATTCCCTTTCGTTCCATTCCTCCTCATCAGTGTCTTGCTTTTTATCACCTCCTCACTTCCCCCTCTCTCCCCCTCCCCTTGTCTTATTCCCCTTCTATTTCTCTGTAGGGTAAGAGAGAATTCTATACCCCAATGAATATATTTGTTATTTCCTCTCTCCACCTTGAGCTTTGACAAGAGATTCAGGAGCATCCACCGCTTTGGGTCTACCAACTGCCCCAAACTGTGATCTATGTCCTTACCATAGGCCCAGATTGGAACTCCTGGTTTCAGGTTGGGACCACAAATATCAGGCTACTTCAGCACAGGATACCCTTGGCTGGAATTTTGAACTTCACTGTAGGTTTGGAATTTCAAGGGGTGAGGGTTGGTTGGAAAGAGGCAGGGTCTCAGCATCTAGATGATGGCTTGGCCTTAGATTGTGAACCTGAAACAGCAGATATGGAGTGGAGGTGTGTGGTTTACTCTTGGTTTGTTCTTCCATGCTTGTTGTAGTCTCCTGTTGTTTGTGCTCCCTTCTCACCCCAATACCCCAGATGTCTTCTACCTACCCTTTAGGTTTTCCTCTTCTTAAAAGTTGTTTCACTCTATCTCTTTGTTGGTTCTTTCACTCCTGTGCTCATTTTGTGGCATTATTTTAAGACTGGTTGGAGAGGATTCTCATGGTGGCTTTGAGCTTCTCTGCTTCTACTCTACCATTTTGGCTCTGTCCTCCCAGCCTCACTCTCTTTTGCCTCTCTTATTTGATTTTTTAAATCCCTTTTGATTTCCCCTATGATATATTTTTGAGCATGAGAACAGTTCATATTTTTCTTGGAGGCTTTGGTTGCAGCTGTTTTGATATTGTTATCTTTTTATGAGTTTGTGTTTTGGTTTCCTCTGTGACCAAAATAACTTTTTGTGTTGAGTTTCTTTTTTTGTTGTTGTTTGTTCATTTTTCACCCCCCCCCCTTTTTTTAACTTAAAAAACTGTTAAGTCGGGCTTTGTTCTTGTGGTGAAAGGAACCTTGTTCCAAGCTTCACGTTCTTTGTGTAGCTGCCTTCAGAGCTAGCTGTGTAAGATTTCAATTCTTCCAAGAAAGTATGATTTAAGGAGAGGTGTGTTTAATACTCTCCTGGCTTATACTGTGACCAGTGGGCAACCACATGCACTCTCTTTTCCACCTTCAAACTGTGACCAGAGTATCCTGCTCCAGTTTACTGTCTCTTTGATTTTCCCTTTCAAAATATGGATGTGCAATTCTCAGTAAGTAAAGCTCTCAATAGGCATGCTAAATAGGCATGCAAAAAATACTCTAAAATCACTATTAATTAGAGAAATGCAAATTAAAACAACTTTGAGGTACCATACCACACTTATCAAATTGGCTATTATGGCAGAAAAAAGGAAGATGACAAAACTTGGAGAGGATGTGAAAAAATTGGTACACTAATGCAATTTTGGGGGAGTTATGAATTGATTCAACCATTCTAGAGAACATTTTCAATCTATACCCAAATGCTATACTCTTTGACCCAGTAATTACCTTACTAGATTTTTATCTCAGAGACAAAAATAAAATGGGAAGGGCTTATATGAACAAAAATATCTAAAATAGCTGTTTTTGGAGGGCAAAGAATTGGAACGTGAGGTGATACTCATTAACTGGAAAATGGTTGAGTAAGTTATAATATATGATATTAATGGAATACTATTGTGCTATAAGAAATGAAGAGCAGGAGGAGCTTAGAAAAATCTGAATGACTTACATGAATTAAAGCAGAGTAAAGTTACGTAGAACAAGGAGAACATTGTACTCAGTGACAGCAATACTGTGAATATGAACAACTGTGAATTACTTAGCTATTCTCAGCAATACAGTAATTCAAAATAATTCTAAATGACTCAGAATAAAAAGTGTCAGCTGGTCCTGGAGAAAGAAGTGATGGAGTCTAAATCCAAACCAAAACAAAATTTTTTCACTTAATTTTTTTTGGTTCAAGTTTCCTTTCACAAAGGATTAAAATGGAAAAATGCATTTCAGGGTTGCATATGTAAAATTTATATCAGATTGCTTACCATCTCAGCAGTGTGGGTGGAATAAAGGAGAGAATTTGAGACTCAAAATCCTTTTTTTTAATGCTAGAAACTGTTTTTACATGTAATTAGTGAAAAAATTAAATTTAATTTAAAAATTAAATTATATAATAAAATATTTGGATGTACATATGTTTAGTATTTATATTTCTTCATTGTCTGTGGTACCTTTTAGCAAGATAAGATCTACTTTTCTTTCCTTATCTATTTCAATTAGCTCTCCTTTTGCTTTTGCTTTATCTGAGATCACCATGATTGCTACTCCCCCCACCCCCTTTTTTTACTTTGGCTCCAGCTAATAGACTCTGCTCAAGCCCTTTATCTTTATTTTATGTGTGTCTCCTTGCTTTGAATATATTTCTTATAAAAAACATTGTGGGATTCTGGTTTTTAATCCATTCTGCTATCCTTTTCAGTTTTATGAATGAGTCCATCTTATTCACATTCACAGTTATGGTTACTTGTATGTATTTCCTTCTATTCTCTTTTCTCTTCCTTTATCGTCTTTTCTCTCTCCCCTTTAACCCTGTCCCTCATCACATGTTTCACTTCTGATCACTATCCAGTCCAACCTCCCTTCTATTAGCCCTTTCTTCTCCTAGCTCCCTCCTCTCCTACTTCCCTATGGGATAAGATAGATTTCTATATACCTAAGTATAAATTTATTCTCTCCTTGAGCCAATTCCAGTGAAAATAAAGTTCAAGTATCATCTTAGTTCTGCCCCAGAAATCAAGGATTCATCTTTTAAAAGTTCAAGGGAAGAAAAATAGTGTTGTGTTTATTATAGAATTTATCTTATTTCTTATAGTAAAACCCTACAGATTATGGAAAAAATAAAATAAGTTACAAGTTATCATTCAGTATCACTCATACTATCACATAACATTTTCCCTTAGCTTTCTAGTATCTACTCTGAATAGAATCTGAACTCTGATTTTTGTTTATCTTATGGATATCACTAAAGTAGAGCCATATTATAGTGGTTCCCATTCATCCCCTTCACTCCCAAAAAAGATTGTAACTGGATAGGTGGAGGTGTAAGAAGCAGCAGTTACATGCTCCATTATTTTCTTTATCCTTAGATCACATCCAGAATGGCAGCTTTAAATATGACTATCATACTTACCCTTTACTTTTATATAATATTAAAGAGGATGTTCAGGGAAGAGATGGCAGACAGAAAGTAAGGAAATATAGAAGTGTTTCCAGGCAAGAAAGAGTGAGATCCAGATTTATCTGTGACATAAGATATAAAACTGCTAGTCAGATCTTCTTTTGAAAACAGAGAACAATGACTTCATGGGGTATGGTGAATGGGGCATTCAGAAAAATGGGAAATGTGAATGTGTGAGTGGTTGTGTATTTGCATTAGGATAGATTTGGGGAAAAGTTAGGGTGAGAAGTTAGATATATGCTAGAGGAGCTAGTTTGGAATGGCTTAAATATAAGAACAGGTGGAGCATTGTAAAAATTGTATGAATCAAAGAAAGATACTTTTAGTTTTTGCAAGAATAATTTGAACCCTATTTTTTATCTCAATGACTTTTCAAAATAATTGGTATTTTTGCTTATTCTTCTGCATATTGTTTTATTATTTTTCAGCCACATTTACCTGCAGTATCTGATAATATAAATGAAGTGGAATTTCACCCAAAGGATTATGATAAAATGATGACAGTTATATCAAGAGAAGGAGAAAGAATTCCAGTAATTTGGTTTCCTTAAAATATTATTATTAACATTTAATATGAATTTTTTATTTGAATGTTGCTAGTTGTTTGAAGATCAAACAAGAAGAGAGGAGGTTGTAGAGAGGCATTGAACAATATAAAGCCAGATTCCAGTCTTGGCTCTGCCACTAATTAGCTGAGTGATCTTTGACAAGTTACTTAACTTTTCTGTGATTCAGTACCTTCAATTATAGAATGAGGAGGTTGAACTAGATCATTAAGGTTGATTTGAATCTCTAAAATTTCATGTCTTTCTATTTTAAATATTTTATACAAAGAATTAAATCCAATTTCCTAACATGATAGTTACTATGCTTGTGAACTATTCAAATTAACTTTCTTAATTTCTAATACCCACAATTGTTTGTAATAAGCATTCATTAATTTCTTTCAGTTGGATAATGCAGTCATGGCCAAAGGTCCAGTGGAGATTTGGCTTCTAGATTTGTTAAAAATGCAAATGTTTTCACTGCACAATGTCATTCGAGCAGCCTACTATCAAATTAGTGACACTGGTTTCCAACTCTTACCTTTCCTATATCATTTTCCAGCCCAGGTGAGAAAAGAATACTAAAATAATTGTACAAATAAATTTATGTGGAAACTGTAAGATATATTTGTTGCATGTGTGGCCTTGTAGCTATGCTTATAGGCCCCTCACTTATCAGGAAATGAAGAAGTGTTGTATGAATACAGGAACATAGGACATGAAATACCAAGTTTGAGAAATAACCAACAGTCTAGAATGTAATGTAAGGTTCATGAAGGGAAGTAACAATAAATAAAGCTGGAAAGTTTTTTTTTTGCTATGAAATTATTCAAAGTACTAATGACAAGCTGAGGATGAATTTGAGGTTAAAAATGTGGGTAACTTGGGGAATGACCATAATCCTTCCTCAACAGAAGTGGAAGAGTTTGGAGAAGAGGCAGATTTGGAGGTGGAGATGGAAGATCCATTTTAAACATGTTGAGTTTGTGATGCCAACAAGATTTCTAAAAGGAAATGAACAAAAGGCAATTGATGGTGTTAAAATATATTTGAGATCCATCTGTGTAGATGACACTTGAATTCATGACATTGAATTCAACCAGTGATAACTCTATTATGAAATCATTGGTTGAGAGAGTGTAGAAAGAAAAACAAGCTTACATCAGAGTCCTATTGCCTCTCACTCAAAGAGGAAGAGAAGGGAAAACCATAGAGGCCTGGCAGGCCTCCATGCTAAGGAGATGATGGTCTAACAGAGGACACCAAGAACTGAAATTGGAAGAGATGACTTCTATTGAACTAAGAATTTGATATTGGGATTCTTGGATATCCATGAAGGCATTGGAACAGTCAAGAATATGTCTGAGAGTGTATGTGCTTCAAAGAAGCCAAGAAGAATGCGGGTAGAGAAAAAAGCAATGGATTTGGCCAGTAATGTATCTCTCCATTCACATAGCCTCCATCCTGATGCAAACCTGCATCACTTCACACTTCCACATAATGAACTGACTTCACTGAATAAACTATTTATAAGAGAGCTAACAAGTTGCAAAAGGGAGTGAACAGAACCTGGAGAACTAACAGCAATATTATAAAGATAATCAACTTGGGAATAGGATCTCTGTTCAATATAATGAGCACTTATGATTCATGAGTGAATATGCTGCCTACCTCCAGAGAAAGACCTAACAGACTGGAGTATAGATTGAAGCCTATTTTCTTTTCTTCATTTTTCTTTTTTTTTGAATGAAGCTAATGTAAGAATTTGTTTCATATGACTATACATATTTATAATAAGTTTGTTTTTCTTGCCTTCTCAATCAGTAGGAGAGGGGGAGAAGAAAGAGAATTTGTAACTGAAAATAAAATGGGATTAAAAAACTAGCAAGTCAGTAAGAGATATTCAATAAGGATTATGATGAACATGAACTTTCAGGAAAACTTCAAATTTAGGAACAAACATACTAATCTATCTCTCAAAATGACTATTGCAAAGGTGAGCATAGTCCTTAAGAGTAACTTTAAATATACAAGAAGTTAAAAAATAAAACTTTTCTGAGAAGTGGCTCATTGATAGATACTAGGCTGCCAGTGAAGAGTGAAAAAACTCACAAAAGCCAATTCCTAATCTAATTAGGTGACACATATTCTAATCCTCCCACACTTATAGTTCTGCCTTATTGAAGAGTTTAGTATATCTCTTTTATACTTAAAATTTATGCTAAATATGAGTACCAGTGGAGATGTTTCCCTCTTATGAAGGAATATCAGTTTTGAATCTAGGTTCTTCCCTATTAGCAGAAAGCTGCCTCATCTATTCAGTCACATGATGCTTGGCATCCACTTTCCTAAAACCTATTCTAGCTGGAGCCAAGTGGTGAAGGGATAGAGTTTGCACTTTTTTTTTGCCATCATGTCCCATTCCAAACAACTAGAAAGTTACATAGAGGTCCTGAAAGACCTGAAAGAAATTGTGGAGAGATTTGTTTATAGGCATATTATATAGAATTACCTTTTCTGTTGTATTGCCGAGTGGACTATGTGGAGATTAAGGACCCAAGAACCACTGCTCTTGATACCCTGATTTCCTTGTTGCTGTGACAACCTAAAACATTACATTACTCTTATCATTGAGTTTTGAGGTATTCCTTGTTTCCTGCTAAGGACTGGGGACTGGAAGAGATGGCTTCCTTAAGACTAAAAATCTGAGATTGGGTACTTGTAGCTGATGACTTTTATTGCCATCTTAGCCAGTGACTACTTGGGATGAGGACTAAAAGAAGAACATAGGGGAAGCCAGTAGTCTCCAAATTCATGGTGCATGGAGATCCAGATGGCAGAGCTCAGTGGAGGCAAGACAACAGTGACCTGGACTGGCAACTATTGAAAATATTCCCTGCCAGTCAGAAAGAAGGAAGAATGGCTTTCTTTCCCCTCTGCTTCCCTTGTTCCCTTCTGGTATGGTTCTTAACCCTGAAATGAATCCCAGAAAAACACTTCCTTCTTTCAAACCTTCCCCAATTTGTGAGTGTGGAAGATGGTTTGGGGAATTGGTCAGTCTCAAATATAGTCATCTTTTATTTCTTGTTAGTTTTAGTGGTCAGAATGGGTTCTTTAAATTTAGTGCCTGTGTCTAGTGGTTATGAGGTCATTGAGAGGGGAAATTCCAGATATGGGGTGAGAGTAGAATTATACATTTTCCATTTTATTTTATTTTAATATAATTTTCATTTTATTTTTAAAAAATATTTTCCATGGTTGCATGATTCATGTTCTCTCCCTCCTTTTTTCTTTTCCCCCTCCCAGAGCTGATAAGAATTCCACTCAAAACCCATTTCCATATTATTCATTTTTGTAATTGAATAATCTTTTAAATTCAAAATCCCAAATCATGTATCCATATAAATAAGTGGTAAATCATATGTTTTTCTTCTGGATTACTACTCCCACAGTTCTTTCTCTAGATGTGGACAGCATCCTTTCTCATAAGTCCCTCAGGTTTGTCCTAGATCATTGCATTGCTTTTAGTAGCAAAGTCTATTACATTTGATCATCCTTCAATGTTTCGGTTTCTTTGTACAATGTTCTCCTGGTTCTGCTCATTTCAGTCCACATTAGTTCATGGAGGTCTTTCCAGTTCTTATAGAAATCAAACAGTTCTTTTCTTATAGCATAATAAATTTTTTATTTTAAATATTTTGAGAAATATTTCATATCATTTATCTTAAAAGCTAAATGTAACTTGCATCATCATTTAAAGCTATGCATCTCAATGTGAGTGGAGGAGCAGTTTAAGCATTTGCAGTCTGGACCCTAGTGGTTATTGTATATATATATTGCAGCCTTTTGGGAAATTTCCTTACATGCTCCAGAGCACAATGAGATTGTTAATTAAGGTATTGACTCAAGAAGGTCACCCCGGTAGACAATTTAGATGTTGCCTTCTATAATAAGAGAAGTCATATAATTAGTGATACACTGCTTTTCTATGGTGTTATGGAAGGCCACACATAAACTTATTTAAACTACTTACACTGCACCACCATTACTGAACAGTGACTTACGTCATATGGCATTTACAAAAGTTTTACACTTCATCTACACATAATGTCAGTTCCCATAGGATGTGTTTAAAAACTAGTCTTGCCTGTGGTTATAATGAGGTTCTAGTGTTCTACCAGCTTTAATAATGAGAAATTTTAAGATAACCAGCAATTTTCCCCTTTTAAATAAATCTAAATGAAAAAGCATTAATTGATAATTATCTAATTAATATATTTCTCTAAATTACATATTAACATTTTCAGCTTCTATTTGTTTCCATATTACATAAGGTTTCTTTCTCCTTAAGGGTGTGTGGGTGTGTGTGTGTGTGTGCGTGTGTTTTAGACCAGGTATTGGCTGGCCCAGTTTATAGTTTATATATATTTTATTATTATTATAATATATCCTATTCTATATTCTACTAAGTTTATAGTCTGGAAAGATTGAATCAATGAGGTAAATAATTCTAAAACTCTTTAATAAGAAATCCTATAAATGCTTAATAAGTATATAAAGGTAGAGCTCTTTAGGTTCCTGTCCATGGGATGTTTCTAGGTCAATAACAGTTTTAATCTGAGCAAGAATAAATGGTTAATAAACTACAAAGAGCTATTGTTTGTTCTTTATGCTTATTTGTATGACTCCACAAAAAGGTGTGTAGCCTAACCCATTTTGAGTCTCCGTGACCAAGAGCTATTTATGCTTATGTTTAAAATTATCAGCCTCCATGCAGCCTAATCAGGCCCTTAGAGCCCAAGGGCAAACAGCTTACCTTTAAGGATAGCTGTTTAGTTAATAAATTTCAAAAAGGATGCTTTATAAATATTAGTGATTTTCTTTTTATTTTGGATCTCTAGGTAGGACTGCTGGGAATTCAAATGTTGTGGACACATGATGCAGAAGAGGCCTTAAATAATGCAAAAGATGATAGGAAAATTATGCAACAGACCAATCAGAAGTTTTTGGATATTTTAAATAGCCTCATTAGTCAGACAACTCATGATCTAACCAAGTTTGATAGAGTGAAATTTGAAACCCTAATTACTATCCACGTCCACCAGAGAGATATTTTTGATGACTTGGTAAAGTTGAAAATATTTTAATATATATATATATATATATATATAACAATATACAATATGCCATCTTACATATTTTGTGACTTTTTATGTGTTCCATTTTCTTTTTTCTTCTATTTTTGAATGTCATATGTGTATGTGTATGAAAATACTAATTTGACAAAAATATTTAGAACCTAATCCCACTTGCAAAATAACCATTTAGAACTTTAGCAATTTCCTAAAGAATGCAAATGAAGCCTTTGAGTTCCATAGAAAACATGGAAACTGAGCCTCTAGTCTAGAAATTCCATAGAACGGGAAGATATGAACTATTTACCAAATATGTCACCAAAGAGCCTGCTGTAATAAGTTCTACTAAATAAAGACATAACTAAGACTAAAGTTCCTAATCCAGAACTTTCCCCACCACTATAATAGGTTCCTAAAGGAAATTAACATTTGGGGTACATATATAACCTTTGGATGGTGGCCAAAAAAAAGACAGGCATACACATTTCTACCATATATCTGTTGGTGTCATAATATGCTAGATTAGATAGACAAACTATGACAGAAGATATAAATTTGTTATGATTTCTCAAGCATTTATGATATATGATATTATAACAAGCAGTAATAACTTTTAAATTTTATATTTTAAAGGTAAAAATGCATATCAAATCAGCAACAGATTTTGAATGGCTAAAGCAAAGCAGATTTTATTTTAAGGAAGATTTGGACCAAACTATAGTTTCTATCACAGATGTTGATTTTATCTATCAGAATGAATTTCTTGGATGTACTGATCGTCTAGTAATTACTCCCCTAACAGATAGGTAAGAGACATTTTTCTGTAATCTCATACTCAGATACAACATATTTTCTTCAGTTTTAAAATTTCACTGGGTATAAATTCATTATTGCTAGCATTTTGCTATTCTTAATAGTGAATTAACTGGAACTATTACTTAAAATTAATTTATTTAAAGTAGAAAAATAACAAAATGTACAGAGTACCAAAACAAAGAAAACTTAGTCACAGAAAACCAAAAGATGTCAGTGAATGTCAGTTCTTAAGAATATGTGCAAAGAAAGAATTAATGATTAGAAAACACTTGAATCCTCTTTTTTGAATTCAGTCCCTAAATTCTGAATGAATGACATCATAGTGGAAGGAGAAAACCTGTGAGCATGATGGCTGAGTTGTCAATGATGAAAGTTTACAGAGAATTAGAGAGATTCCAAAAGTGTTGATAAGTAGAAGTTGTGCTATTTTTTTAAATAGAAGAAATCCTTCAAATTAAAAACAGATGAACATGACTTCCTAGCAAAATTCTGTCACATATTAAGGGATTGCTCATGAGCATTAAGAAAAGGAAGCAATCAAACCACCTGATTTTTTTTTTGATGAGGTAGAGTTGATAGATTAGAGGAATGCTGTAGACAGAATATACCTGAATACAAAATATCTGACAAAGTGTCTTATGCTCTCCTTATGAATAGGAGGAATATGTATGTAGCCTAGATAATGGTTCAGTTAGGTGGATGTGAAACATTAAATGATTGGAAGAGTCATAATTAATATAAATGAATATCAACCTGAAAGGTCATTTCTAATTAAGTGACGAGGGATCTTGCTTGGGTCTTTACTTTTAAGTATTTTAAAGACTGATTTGGTAGAAATATAGACAATATGATCATAAAATTTGAAACTGATATGGAGCAGGAGATAGCTGATGTGTTAAATAAAAGAATTGGGACTTCAGTAGACTAAAGCAATAGGTCAAATCTATAAAAATTAAATTTAACATAGATAAATGTAAATTTTTAAACAGGTTAAAAAAAACTCTACAAGCACTGAATAGGGAATGAATGACAAAAAATGTTCATGTGAAAAACAATCTGGAGGGTTTAGTGGCCTGCAAGTTCAATAAAACTTTTAAAATATGACATTACAGTCAGTAAATTAATGAAATCTTGAAAGTCTAAATCATGGAATCTTGTAATACTACTCTATATTATACCCTGTTAGACAACTTCTGGAACACTTTTCAAACCTAGGCACCATATTTTAAGAAGGACCTTGAAAATATGATACCTCATTGATCTGAAGGCAACCAGGAAAGTGAAAATACTAAAGAACTCTGTCCTATAAGTATCACTTAAAGAAAGTAGGAATGTTTAACTGGGAGAATAGAAGAGACAACGGGGATATAATATTTGTCTTCAAATATTCAAAGAACCATTATAGAGAAGAGAATTCCTGATCTAATATGGATTGGACAAGATGATCTCTAAGTTTTCCTTTCAACTCAGACTTTGTGTCTCTGTTACTATCAAAATTGCACAACAGTTAAATTTTTTTACTTTTAATACCTTAGTTTCCATTTCTTCCCACCTCAATATTTTTTATGATCTCCTCTTCCTAGCTTAGACACTATAAAAATTTGCTTTTCAGGAGAGAGACTGTAATCAGTTATCCATGAAATAAGGGTATAGGGGGATATGGATAAGATGGTGGAAAAGAGACAGGGAATCCCCCAAGCTTTCCTAAATTCCCTTCCAAGAAAAATTAAAATAACACTTCAAAATGAATTCTGCAGTGGCAGAACCAGCAAAAGTATGAGGTGAGACAATTTTCCAATTCAAGACAACTTAAAAGGTCAGGAAAAATCTGTTTCACTGATGTGAAAGGGGAGCACAGGGAGTACATGGCAAGCTAACAATAAGGTCCTGAACTACATATAGTACAATCCAGTACCAAAGCTCTCAGACACAAGCCAGCAATAAGGCACACCCCTCATTGCCACTGCAAGGACCCTAGTCCAGCCTGAAGGCAGCAATGAGGTCCATATCCCTGATATAAGACTGCCAGCAACAACAGGCTGTCAACATGACTGAATTAGTAACAGAAGGCAGTTTCCAGAGTTCTCAGCCCACAGGCAGAAAGGGGGCTTGAAAACTGTTAAGGAGATTGCAGGTGATCAGTTGTTGACACTGGGTGTAAGAATTTCTCTATCTGGGGGAGTTGGGTGGCTCAGTGGATTGAGAGCCAGGTCCAGAGATGGGAGGTCCTGGTTCAAATCTGGCCCGAGGCACTTCCTAGCTGTGTGACCCTGGGCAAGTCATTTAACCCTCATTGCCTAGCACTTAACACTCTTCTGTCGTGGAACCAATACACAGTTTGGATTCCAAAAGGGAAGTTAAAGGTTTAAAAAAAATTGTCTGTCTGTCTCATTCTCCATATTCAGTCCTGGGTCTAAGTCCCAAAGCAAGGAGGACAACTATGAGCAGGGACCTGGGTCATAGTTGCACAGTGGAAAGGGGTGCTTGTAATCATGCACAGGCCAGAGAACAAGCCAAGAAAGCAATGATAATACCACTTGGAAGAATTGAAACTTGCATACCCTCAAAACTACCTTTAGGGGGTAGCAATATGGAAAACCTGAAGTTTAGGAGAGTGCCCCCCTCTATTCTGGGAATAAAGCCCAAATTTATATAAATTATATATATATATATATATATATGTATATTATATAATGTATATATATAAATTATATATATAATATAAAATTTAAAGTCAACAAAAAGGCTAGAAAACCAAATATCAAAATGCAATTAAAATGCAAACATTTTTAAAAAGGGCTTTATCAAAGAAATTTACTATGATGAGAAAGAAAATCAAGGGAACAACCAGACCTGGAGAAAGGAGGTTATGGGTTTAAATCTAGCCTCAGATACTTCCTAGCTGTGTAGGCAAGACATTTAACCCCAAATGCCACCTAATCCTTACCACTCAGTTTTGATTCCAAAACAGAAGGTGAGTATAAAAAATAAAAGTCACAAAAAATTAAATACTATCAATACTAAATATATGTGGCAAATGCTGTAATATTCAAACTTTTTAAGAAGTTAAATGGGCTACAGGAGGAAATAGTAAAAAGTAATACTGGTTGCAGACCTTCCCTTTCAGAACTAGATAAAACCAAAAAATAAAAATGAAAGAAATTGAGGAGGGGAATACAATTTTAGAGAAATTAGATATGATAGACCTTTGAAGAAATTTGAATGGGAACAGAAAATAATTATTTTTCAGCAGTATATGGTACCATTACAAAAACTGATGATGTATTACAACATAAAAATCTTACAACCAAAAGTGGAAAAGAAGATATATTAGATGTATTCATTTTAGAGCATAATGCAATAAAAAGTATATTCAATAAGGAGAGGTAGGAAGATTAAAAATTAATTAGAAACAAATACAATCCTAAATAATGAGTGAGTCAGAGAACAAATCATAGAAATAATCAATGATTTCATTAAAGAGAATACAAAGAAGGAGATAACATAATTTATAATCTGCAGCCAAAGTAATACTTAAGGAAAAATTTATATCTCAAAATGTTTACATCAATAAAATAGAGAAATAGCAAATGAATAAATTGGGCAAGAAACAAACGAACAAAAACCTAGAAAACAATAAATTTTAAATCTCCAATTAAACATGAAACTAGAAATTCTGAAAACCAAATTAGAAATCAATAAAATTTGAAACAAGAAAACAAATGAATAAATAATATAAAGTTAGTTTTATGAAAAAAAAAAACACAAAATAGACAAACCATTGGTTAATTTGATTTTAAAAACCAAGGAAGAAAATTAACTTACAAGTATCAAAAATGAAAAGAATGAATTCACCACCCAAGAAGAGGAAATTAAAACAAATTATTAGGAGCTATTTTGCCCAAATATATGTCATTAAATCTGACAGTTTAAGTGATATTAATGAATACTTACAAAGATATAAACTGCCTTGATTAACAGAAGAGGAAATGGAGTATTTAATTTTTTATTATTTTTTCATACTAAGGTAAATAACTTGCATAATAAATAAATAAGTTAAATGAATAAGCTAAATAAAATAAAGATTTAGTCAATTTAGAACATTATTTCTTGGTTACAAGAATCATATTCTTTCTTTCCCTTCCCTCCTCAACCCTTCCCATAGCTGACTCGCAATTCCACCGGGAATTACAGATGTCCTTGATCAAAACCTATTTCCATGTTGTTGGTGTTTGCATTAAGATGTTCCTTTAGAGTCTTCATCCCCAACCATATCCCCTCGATCCATGTAATTAAGTAGTTGTTTTTCTTTGGTGTTTTTACTCCCACAGTTTTTCCTCTGAATGTGGATAATGTTCTTTCTCATATATCCCTCTGAGTTGTTCAGGATCACTTCATTGCCACTTATGGAGAAGTCCAACACATTTGATTGTAACACAATGTATCATTCTCTGTGTATAATGTTCTCCTGATTATGCTCCTTTTGCTCTGCATCAATTCCTGGAGGTTGTTCCAGTCTCCATGGAATTCCTCCACTTTATAATTACTTTTAGCAACAATAGTATTCCATCACCAACATATACCACAATTTGTTCAGCCATTCCCCAATTGAAGGGCAACCCCTCATTTTCCAATTTTTTGCCACCACAAAGTGCACAGCTATGAATATTCTTGTACAAGTCTTTTTACTTATTATCTCTTTGGGGTACAAACCCAGCTGTGCTATGACTGGATCAAAGGGCAGACAGTCTTTTATCGCCCTTTGGGCATAGTTCCAAATTGGCCTCCAGAATGGTTGAATCAATTCACAACTCCACCAACAATGCATTAATGTCCTGACTTTGCCACATCCCCTCCAGCATTCATTACTTTCCTTTGCTGTCATGTTAACCAATCTGCTAGGTGTGAGGTGATACCTCAGAGTTGTTTTGATTTGCATTTCTCTGATTATAAGAGATTTAGAACACCTTTTCATGTGCTTATTAATAGTTCTGATTTCTTGAACTGAAAAGTGACTATTCATGTCCCTTGCCCATTTATTAATCAGACAATGGCTTAATATTTTTGTACAATTGATTCAGCTCTTTATAAATTTGAGTAATTAAACCTTTGTCAGAGGTTTTTCTTCTGAAGATTGTTTCCCAATTTGTTGCTTCCTTTCTAATTTTGGTTGCATTGGTTTTGTTTAATTTGTTTTAATTTGATGTAATAAAAATTACTGATTTTACATTTTGTGATTTTTCCTAGCTCTTGCTTGGTTTTAAAATCTTTCCTTTCCTAGATAGATAGATACATAGATATAGATATAGAGAGAGATAGATAGATAGATAGATAGATAGATAGATAGATAGATAGATAGATAGATAGATAGATATACTATTCTTTGTTCCCCTAATTTACTGTCTTGCTGAGGTCACTTACCCCAAGTCTATTCCACTAATCCTCCTTTCTGTCTCTTAGCCAGTATCAAATTGTTTTGATGACCACTACTTTATAGTATAGTTTGTGATCTGGGACTGCAAGTCCTCCTTCCTTTGCATTTTTTTTTCATGATATCCCTGGATATGATCTTTTGTTCTTCCAAATGAACTTTGTTATGGTTTTTTCTAATTCAGTAAAAATGTTTTTTGGTAGTTCAATGGGTATGGCACTAATTAAGTAAATTAATTTGGGCAGGATTGTCATTTTATGTTAGTTCATCCTACCCATGAGCAATTGATGTTTTTCCAATTGTTTTGATCTAGTTTTAGTTGTGTGGAGAGTGTTTTGTAGTTGTGTTCATATAGTTTCTGTGTTTGTCTCAGCAGGTATATTCCCAAGTATTTTATATTGTCTAGGGTGATTTAAAATGGAATTTCTCTTTCTAATTCTTGTTGCGGAGATGTGTTGGAAATATATAGAAATGCTAATGACTTGTGTGGGTTTATTTTGTATCCTGCAACTTTGATAAAGTTGTTGATTATTTCAACTAGATTTTTAGTTGATTCTCTAGAATTCTTTAAGTAGACCATCATATCATCTGCAAAGAATGATAGCTTGGTCTCCTCATTGCCTCTTTTAATACCATCAATTTCTTTTTCTTCTCTAATTGCTATAGCTAGTGTTTTTGGTAAAGTGTTAAATAATAGAGGTGATAATGGGCATCCTTGTTTCACTCTTGATCTTATTGGGAAGGCTTCTAATTTATCCCCATTGTAGATGATGTTTGCTGATGGTTTTAGTTATACGCTGTTTTTTTTATTTTTAGGAAAGACCCTTCTTTTCCTATACTTTCTAGTGTTTTCAATAGGAATGGGTGTTGTATTTTGTCAAAGGCTTTTTCTGCATCTATTGAGATAATCATGTGATTTTTGACAGTTTGCGTATTAATATAGTTAATTATGTGGATGGTTTTCATAATATTGAACCATCCTTGCATTCCTGGTATGAATCCCACCAGATCATAGTGAATAACCCTCATGATCACTTGCTGGAGTCTTTTTGCTAGTATCCTATTTAAGATTTTTGCATCTATATAAAATAAGGAGATCGGTGTGTAGTTTTCTTTCTCTGTTTTTGACTTGACTGGCCTTGGAATCAGTACTATATTTGCATCATAAAAGGAATTTGGTAGAACTCTTTCTTTGCTTATTCTGTCTCATAGTTTGTATAATATTGGGATTCATTGTTCTTTGAATGTTTGATAGATTCATTTGTGAATCCATCTGGACCTGGGGATTTTTTCTTAGGGAGTACTTTGATTGCTTCTTCAATTTCATTTTTTGATATGGGGTTGTTTAGCTAGTCTATTTATTCCTCTGTTAGTCTAGGCAATTTAAATTTTTGTAAGTATTCATCCATATCACCCAGATTGCCATATTTATTGCCATATAATTGGGCATAGTAGTTTTTAATGATTCCCTTAATTTCCTCTTCATTAGAGGTGAGATCTCCCTTTTCATCTTGGATACTGTCAATTTGGTTTTCTTCTTTCCTTTTTTTAATTAGACTAAACAGTACTTTGTCTATTTTATTTGTTTTTTCAAAGTACCAGCTTCTAGTTTTATTTATTAAATCAATAGTTCTTTGACTTTCAATTTTATTAATTTCTCCTTTGATATTTAGGATCTTTAATTTAGTCTTCATCTGGGGATTTTTAATTTGTTCACTTTCTAGTTTTTTTTTTAATTTGCATGCCCAATTCATTGACCTCTGCCCTCCCTAATTAATATATGAACTGAAGGTTATAAATTTCTCCCTGAGTACTGCTTTGGCTGCATCCCATAGATTTTGAAAGGATGTGTCCTAATTGTCATTTTCTTCAATGAAATTATTAATTGTTTATATGATTTGTTCTTTAACTGGTTTTTGAGAATTGTATTGTTTAATTTCCAATTAATTTTTGATTTACCTCTCCTTGTACCCTTACTAATTATTATTTTCATTGCGTTGTGATCTGAGGTTACATATATTATTTCTGCTGTTTTGCACTTGTTTGCCATGTTTTTATGCCCTAGTATACAGTCAATCTTTGGGAATGTACCATGTGCTGTTGAAAAGAAGGGGTATTTCTTTTTATCCCTATTTATTTTTCTCCACATATCTACTAACTCTAATTGTTCGAAGATTTCATTCACTCCTCTTACCTCTTTCTTATTTATTTTTTGGTTTGATTTATCTAGTTCTGATAGAGGAAGGTTCACATCTCCCACTAGTATAGTTTTTCTATCTATTTTATCCTTGAGCTCCACTAGTTTCTCCTTTAGAAATTTGGATGCTATGCTATTTGGTGCATACATGTTGAGTACTGATATTTCCTCATTGTGTATACTGGCTTTTATCAGGATGTAATTTCCTTCCCTATCTCTTTTGACCAGAGATTTTTACTTTGGCTTTGTCAGATATCATGATTTTGACTCCTGCCTTCTTTTTTATCAGTTGATGCTAATAGATTTGGCTCCATCCTCTTACTTTTAATTACATGTGTTTACCTTCCTCATGTTTGTTTCTTGAAGAGAGCATATGGTAGGGTTTTGGTTTCTAATCTACTCTGCTATTCACTTGCATTTTATGGGTGATTTCATTCCATTCACATTCAGAGTTATGATTATCAGCTGTGTATTTCCCAGCATTTTGATTTCCACTCATAGTCCTGCCTTTTCTTCTTTCACTATTTCCTTCTACACCAATGTTTTGTTTTTAATCAGTCCCCCTAATTCCCACCCTTATTTTACTTCCCTTTCTACCCCACTCCTTTCTTATTCCCCTCTTATTTTCTTTACAGTCTTTTTAAACTATCCCCCCACCTTCTCCCTCCTTTTTACTGCTTCCCTCCCCACCAGTCTGTTTGTTACCCTTCTAATTCCCTATAGGGTGCAAATCAATTTTCTGCTCCAATGTATTTAATTGTTTTTCCGTCTTGGAGTCAATTTCAATGCATGTAAGTATTGAGTATTTCTTATCTCCAACCTCGTTACCCTTCCAGTGTATTGATGTTCTCCCCACTTCCCACCATGTGCTTCGTTGTGACATATAAATTCACCCCATTTTGTTTCTTTTCCCATTTCTTTTAGTACTAACCTTTTTTAGCTCTAGTTTTATATATATACACACATATATAAATATGTATTTATGCATACATATATCTATATAGATATTTATGTCTTGACATTTCATCTTATACAGTTTGTCAGTGTTCCCTCTAAGTATAATTCTTCTAGCTATGCAGGTGATAATAACAATTTTTAAGAGTTACCAATGACCACTTTTCTTATTGGGATACATATTATTTTAACTTTTTGGTTCTCTTAAAAAAAGTTGTTTTTTTTGTTTGTTTGTTTGGTTTGGTTTTTCTTTTTTCCCCCTCTTTCTTAATTACCTTTTGATGATTCTCTTGATTTCTATGTTTGGGCATCATATTTTCTGTTCAGGTCTGGTCTTGTCTTTACAAATGCTTGGAATTCTTTTATTTTATTAAATAACCATACTATCCCCTGTAAGAATATAGTCAGTTTTGCTGGGTAGTTGATTCTTGGTTTTAGGCCTAGTTTCCTTGCTTTCCAGAATATCATATTCCATGCCTTTTGGTCTTTCAGTGCAGATACAACCAGATCCTGTGTTTTCCTCACTGTAGTTCCATGGTATCTGAATGATTTCTTCTTAGCAGTTTGTAATATTTTTTCCTTGATCTGATAGTTCTTGAATTTGGCTATAACATTTGTCAACTTTAAATTATTCCACCCTACTTAGATAAAGTTGTAATCTCCTGACTGAACAATGAATGTACTTAGTTCTCATCTTATAATGAAGCTAGAACTTTGTAATAATTAAAATAGTTGGTTGCCATAAACTGTAATGATTAAAATAGTGGAAGACTTAAATTGTAGTAGATAAAAGAGTGGATGAGTAAGTTGTGACTGCAGGAAATATGTTTTCACTACAGTGTCTTGTTTTTAAATCAAATATAAGGTGGTCGCCAGGGAAATATTCCCAGTTATTCAATATACCCAAGTCAGCTAGGTTTTATAGAGATTTTAATTAATACAAATGAGGAATTAAGAAAGAGAGAGAGAGAGAAAGGAAATAATGAGAAAAGGGCTATACCAGCCTAGGCCGGCATGAGCCAGCCTAGGAAGAGAGGGATAAGTCAGTCTTTTATCACCCACCACAAGATCTGTCCAAGCAAGGATTCAGAGGGATAGAGTCTTGTAGCAGTCCAGCCCATAGGCATTATGGGGAGACAAGGATTGTGAGTGAGCACATGGCCATCCTGTGCATGGCAATAAATTTTATTGCCAGCGTGGCTGAAGTTTAGGCGCGAAACCTTGCTTTCCTTTGTCTCACTCTCATGGGGATAATAACCCCACCTTCACCTTGTCATAAGTTGCATTATCCAATGGGAATACCCCAGGTAACTCATCCATATGCATTGAGGTATCATATAACTGTTCAATATGTATTGAGCTGTCAAGACTATAAATAAACAAGCCACAGCCAGCCTGCCCACTTGGAGGACATCCACAGGTTTGCTAAGGAGCATCTTATCCCCTGTCTCTCTCCTCTCTATCTTTCTCACTAAGGCCTGGTCTTTAGGCCAGGCCTGCCTTACTTTCTCTCTCTTTTTCCTAATGCTACCTAGCATTATCTACCTCCTGTAGTTTCTGATCTCCTTTCCATCTGAGCTAGCATTATCCTCTGACCAGTGTAGTGTTAAATTGAGATCATTGGGTGGGACAGCCTGGATAGTAACACCCAGTGGTCGGAGCAGCTGTGGCTCTTACAAATAATAATTGTCTACTGACTCAATTATTTACATCTCTAAAGTCAGCTCATTCACGCCCTTTGCGGGATCTAAAACTTCTACTCTATCTCTATCTTCTCACCCTTGCAGCCTCTCGCGGGCCGGGAGGCAGCAAGTCTCCTCAGAGGGAGTTCCAGCCAGAGTCAGCCTCCCTCAGACTGTCTTCAAGAGACTGATCCAAGAGACTGTGTGCTCTCAGCTTCTTCATCTCCTTATAAAGGGAAATTTCTACTATGTCACCTCCCCTAAGTTCTCCCATCTACCAATCACAGTAGACGTTTTTCAAAGGACAGACCATTCTTAGTTTACACCTAAGAAGACTAATCTTTTGAGTAATTCACACCTGAGTAGACTAGAATCTCTGAGTAAGTTCTCACCTCTTTGCTCCTTGTAAGTTCACAAGTTGCCTGACCTTTATAGGTACTTAGCACCCTTTTGTATTATATCCAAAAATAGGCATAGCTTAAGAACTTTTGCCTTACTATAAGTATGGGTTTAAGTATTTTTCACTTTCAGCAAGGAGTTTACAACTTTATCTTCCCCTAAGGCATGCTTAAGTATGGTGAAGTAGAGTTCTCACATTCCTGATCTAAGTAGAGTTCTCACATTCCTGAACTAAGTTACTTCATTGTTTAAAGTGGGGAATGGTCTTAACCCAATCTTATGAAGTAGGGTCTGAGAATTTTAAGGTTCACAACTTTAAGCTAAGTCTGTTTTTAGATCTTAATACAAACAGGTGTTAAGTAATTATAAAGGTTAAATTAATCACAAAAAGGTCAAGTAGCTAACAAAAGGTAAACTTTACAAAGAAGTGTTAAGTAACTCTAAAGATATAATCTAATCAAAAGAAGATGAGAACTAGAAATGGGTATTTAGAGGAGGAGACACAAGGTTGAAAGGTCTATATATTTGGCTCCCTTGCTGTCTCCAGGGATCCTTATTGACAGGAATCCTTTTTGGAGGTGGAGAGTTAGCTGAGAGCAGCATGCTGAGACTTCCAGCATCTTAGTGTGGCTACAAGCTATTGTCTAGTTCGGTTGTGAGTTTCTGGCTGAGTTTTCCTCCTTTACTTTCCAACTTTATCCTCTTAGATGCCTCTAATCTTCTTCAGAGACCTTGAGGCGTGAATTTTAAACTCCCCCTGGCATAGGCCAGGCAGAAGAAATCCTATATCCTCTTTCCTCCTTCTCCTTAAATTCCTTCCCTCTATATTAATTAAATTACTATAAATTTCCACACTGACTTGGGTATTTTTTGGCGACCAATTAAATCTAGATTTTAAGTCACAACCCTAAAATCATCTTTACACATTCCTGGGTGTTGTCAGTTCAGGATTAAGTACAGGAGGTGATCTGTGGATTCTTTCAATCTCCACTTTTCCCTCTTGTTCTAGAATATCAGGGCAGTTTTCTTGGATAATTTCCTATAGTATGATGTTCAGGCTTTTTCTTTTGTCATGGTCTTCCAGTAGACCAATGATTCTTAAGGTGTCTTTCTGGAACAAAATCTTCTGTTTTGTGAATAAGGTGCTTCATATTTTCCTCAGTTTTTTCATTCTTTTGATTTTGTTTTATAGTGTCCTGCTGCCTTGTAAAGTCACTTTCTTCTAATTGTTGTATTCTGGTTTTTAAAGACTGAATTTCATCCCTGGCTTTTTGGTCATCCTTCTGATCTTTCTTCTCCTTTGCCTCATTTTCAAGCTGATTAATTTTGACTTTCAAGGCTCTGTTTTCTGTTTCCAGATGACTTATCTTGCTTTTTAAGTTCTTTTCCCAGTTATCTTCAGCCTCTCTTAATTGTGTTTTGAATTGTATTTTGAGTTCTTCCAAAGCCTGTATCCAGTTTGCTGGAATTTCTGTTTTTTTGCTTGCTATTCCATCATCTTTCTCTGTTCCGTTTGTTCTTTGTTCATTGCCTAGATAGAAGCTGTCCATTGTAATTTTTTTTCCTTTTTCTGTTGTTTGCTGATATTTACCCTTTCTTTATTTCCTGTAGTTGCCTGAGCTTTTACTTCCCTCATTTTGTGTTGTATCTCTGGTTTGGGGATTTTCTGTTAGCCTTCACCCTTGGAGTTTAGTTAGAAAATCTCTCAGCACAATCTGTAGGGGAGGGGTGTTGGAGCTTGAGCTTCCCAATGAGATTAAGCCCAGATGAGTTGCAGAGCTGGATGTGCCCTGAGGCCAAAATCTCAGGAAGGGGAGGCAATATTTAGTGTCTTTGTTGCTGCAACTAAGTTACCCTCTCTGCACTTCTCCATCTGCTTCCCCACCACCTGTATTCCAAGCTCTGAGCCTGGCACAGCTTTACCCGCAAGGTACTCCCTCCAGACTAGCACCCTTGCCCTCCCAGAGGTTCCAGCTACTGCTGGAGGCTCAGCACTCTAGGTGGGGGAGGGGTCCTGGGACTTTCCTTCTTCCTTCCCCTTAAACCTGAGTGTTCTTGATTTCAGGCTTTTGGGGAGCTTATCTTTTGAGTCCAGCAGGAGAGTACCTTGGGTATGTCCTGTTGTTAAGTTTGATTTTCAGTCCCCTTGGAACATTTAGTTTGTAATCGGTAAGGAAAGGTTTTCAGAGGTCTGAACTTTTGCTGCCTCTATGCCACCATCTTGACTCCACCTCCCCCAAATAAAGTATTTAAACAATTGCATCTTATAAAAAAAATCAAACAAGACACTAATAAATTCTCTAAGAAAAAGTTTTCTAAAGCCAGAATGAATTCACAAGTGAATTCTATTAAACATTTAAAGTACTATTAAGTCTAATACTATATAAACTATTTAGAAAAATAGATGAATGAATTCTATTAACTTCCTTTTACAACACAAATGTGGTATTGATTCATAAACCTGGAAGAACAAAGGCAGAGAAAGAAAACTATCAACCAATTTCCCTAATGAATATTGATGCTAAAATATTAAATAAAATACTAGCAAGGAAATTATAGCAGTATGAAAAGAATCAAATACCATTACCAGTTAGGATTTATGCCAGAAATATAGGGCTCATTCAGTATTAGGAAAACTATCAGCATAATTGTCCATATTAATAACAAAACCAACAGAAATCATAGAAATTATCTTAATAGATGCAGAAAAAGCTTTTGACAAAATTCAGTACTCATGCTTTGCAAGTAGATCAGGGTAGCAAGGATACTCTTTATCATCACCACAATTCACTATAGTATTATAAATGCTCGGTGTAGCCATAAGAGAAGAAAAAGAAATCAAAGGAATTATAATTGGCAAAGAGGAAACAAAACTAACACCTTTTGCAAACAATATGATGTATATTTAGAGCTGGTATACTTAAAGAATCAACTAAAAAACTAGTTGAAATAACATTAGCAAAGTTGCAGGATATTAAATAATGCCCCCATCCCAAATCAGTATTTCTCTCTATATAATACAAAGTCAAGGAGCAAGAGATTAAAAATAAATTCCACTTAAAATAACTGTAGACAATACAAAATTCTTGGGAGTCTACCTGTCAAGACAAACCCAGGAACTTTATGAACACTGTTTAAAAAAAAACTTTTCACATTATTAAAGTCAGATCTAAATAACTGGAAAAAATATACTTGCTCAAGGATAGTGCAAGCCAATATAATAACACTGACAGTATGATAAAAAATAAAAGATAATAAAAATGTCAATTCTACCTAAATTAATTTAATTCTTCATTATTATGCCAATCAAACTACCAAAAAATTATTCTACAGGGCAATAAAAAATAATAGCAGAGTTTATCTGGAAGAATAAAAGGTCAAGAATATCAGAAGAATCCATTTTAAAAATTTGAAATGAGGTAGCCTATCTATACTAGATCTCAACTGTATTACAAAGGGATAATCATCAAAATAATCTGCTATTGGTTGAGAAATAGAGTGGTAGAATATATTAGATACACAATACACAATAGTAAATGACCATAGTAACTTCTATGTTTGGTAGTCCCCCAAATCTAATTTTTGGCACAAAAATTCTCTTTCTGAGAAAAATTTCTGGGAAAACCAGAAAAGGCTATATTAGAAACTAGGTATTGACCAACATCTCACACCATACAGCAAGATAAGGTTAAAATGAGTACATGATGTAGAAGCAGAGAATGATAACAAAAAAAATTAGGGGAGTATAGACTATACTATATAGTTTATGAGTAAGGGAAGAAACAAAGAATATTAAGGTATGAAAAATGGATAATTTTATTATATTCAATTGGAACGGTTTTGTACAAATGAAACTAATGCAACCAACATTAGAAGGAAAGCAGAAAGCTGGGAAAGTGTTGTAAGCAAGTGTCTCTATGAATATGGCAAATGGTCAAAAGATCTGAACAGGCAATTTTCAGTCCAAAAAATAAAGAAACTTTATCCAATTACATGAAAAAAGTTTTAAATCATTATTGATTAGAGAACTGTAACTTAAAACAACTCTGAGGTATTCTCTCGCTCAATCAAATCAACTAATATGATAGAAAGGAAAATGATAGATGTTGGAGGGAATATGGGAAAATTGAGATAGCAATGTATTGTTGGTATTGTTGTGAACTGATATGTATTAAGAAGAGGACTTTGGAACTATGCTGAAAGGACTATAAAACTGTGCATATATTTGCTTAGACTATATCCCAAAGAGATAAAAAAATAAAAAAGGGAAAATTTGTACAAAAATATGTATAGCAGTTATTTTGTGGTGGAAAAGAATTGGAAATTGAGGGGATGCCTAATGGGCAATTATGAAATAACTTAACAAGTTATACTATGTGATTGTAATAGAATAATTTTGTGTCATAAGAAATGATGAGCAGGATGATCTCAATATATTCTAGGAAAACTTACATGAACTGTTGCAAAATGAAATGAGCAGAACCAGGAGAATATTGTATACAATAAAAGCTATATTGTATGAGGGTCAGGTGTGAATGACATAATTATTCTTAGCAATCCAAGACAATTCTAAAAGACTTATGACAAAAAATGCTGTCTACTTCCAGAGAAAAAACTGATGAAGTCTGAATGCAGACTGAGACATACTGTTTTTTTACTTTATTTTCTTCATGGTTTTAAAAATATTTTTAATAATTCTATAATCTGGAAATTAAAAAAATAAAAAAAAATAAAATAAGGGTATTGGATTAGCTAGCCTCTCTGATCCCTTACAACTCTTCATCTATTCTTCCCAGATCTCAGAGTAATTTCTTAGCATTATCTCTCTTAAGGACATATGCTTTTTAAACTTTTACCTCTAATCTTGGAATGAAAGCTTTTCTCCTTAGCTAAAAGAATTTCAGGCTTTATATGAGAGACTGGGTCTCTTCGGAACAACCCCTGAAATCACACTACACACAAATATTTATGAAATTCTCTGTTTAAGGTTGGTTCTGAGCATAATTATTGGACAACCAGCATCTAGGCATATACACCAGTCTTATTTGTGACTAATTTTTCTTTGAAGCTTATATCAATTTTGACACAAAAATGCATGTAATCCTTGTGACTTTGATGGCACAATGTGCTTGGGTACACATTGAAGACTTTTCTCCCTCTCTTGGCTTAGAGTTCCAACCTAAAACCTTGGGACAATGTGTATGTGTCTGTATATCTTCCAGTATGTTCAAGGCAGTTCCTCATTTGCAGACTAGATGGTGCCATGTTCTATTCACTCTTATGTGCTAGTCCTAGAGTCAGGAAAACTCATCTTCCCAAGTTCAAATCTTCCTTCAGACACTTCCTGGTTGGGTGGTGTGAGAAAGTCTCCTACCCTGATTTGCCTTAGTTTCCTTATCTGTAAAAGGAGCTGGAGAAAGCAATGGAAAACCACTCCAATATCTTTGCCAAGAAACCCTCAAATGTAGTTACAGAATCAAACATGAATGAAATGACAGAACAACGATTCACAATATTAAAGAATGCTGTTTTATAAAAAGGCCAACCCCTCCCCCCAATTTTTTATTGTGGAATTATTAGTACACCCCAAAAGTATATAAATCTCTAGAGCCATCTCTGAATATAAGGGATTCTTTGCTGAAAGCCCTTGCCCCACAGATCCTACCTACAAGTTGTGGTAGTAGGGATGATATTTTCTTTTTCTTTCCCCAGAGCTATAACTAGAGCAGGGTTTTATTCATTATCATCCCTATGCCTCCAAGACTTCTAACAGCCTTTGAAACCCAACTTGAAACCATTTTTCTTATCTGTCTCTAGGCCATCTCTTTTTCTCCTATCACTATGACATTCTCCTAAGACTTGCCTTTTTCCTCATCAGATCTGGTCCAGAATCTCTGCAGTATGGACCACTTCCCTTTTTTCATAGAAAGACTTGCAATCAGACAGTACTTTGAGCTGCCACCACCATCCCTAACTTTCTTCTCCCTTGCTCTCCTCCCAATAAAATAACCAACTAAACCTGGTTTGTTTCAGGTAAATTGACCTCTCTCTCTCTCTCTCTCTCTCTCTCTCTCTCTCTCTCTCTCTCTCTCTCTCTCTCTCTCTCTCTCTCTCTCTCTCTCTCTCTCTCTGTCTCTCTCTCTCTCTCTCTCTCTCTGTCTCTCTCTCTCTCTCTCTCTCAGCTGCTCTCTCTTTCTCTCTCATTCTCTTTCTTTTCCTTCCTTCTTTCCCTCCTTCCTTCCTTTCTTTTTTCTCTCTTCCTTCCTTCCTTCCTTCCTTCCTTCCTTCCTTCCTTCCTTCCTTCCTTCCTTCCTTCCTTCCTTCCTTCCTTCCTTCCTTCCTTCCTTCCTTCCTTCCTTCCTTCCTTCCTTTCTTCCTTCCTTCCTTCCTTCCTTCCTTCTTTCCTCCCTTCTTTCCTTCCTTCCTTCTTTCCTTCCTTCCTTCCTTCCTTTCTTTCTTCATTCCCTTCCTTTTCCTCACTTTTTCTATTTTTCCTCCTTTACACCCCCTCTTTCTCCTTTTTCTATCTTGTGTCTTCCCACCTTCTCATTCTCTTTTGTTTTCACATATACCTCTCTCATCACTCCCTTACCTTCAGTCTTCTTTTCCCCCTGCTTTTACTGCTAATTGTGCTTCTCTTTTTTCTTCTTCCATTGTATTTCCATTCAGCTTGGTTAGAAGAGATATTTATTTCCCCATATGGAAATATCAGGGAGGCACATCCTTCCCAGTGAATCCTTACAAAGAAATTATGCTTTCCCCTGTTTTTCTTTTTTCTTTCATCTCTTTTTCATCTATATATCCTCCCCCTGTTCTATTAAGTCCCAGTAATTTTTTACTTGTTAAATATAGCCCTGCAACATTTTTATATTTTATCTTCTAAGGTAAATCTTATAACCTGCTTTATAGTCCTCTTTCAGGTGAACTTCCCCACACTGACCACACTAGTATTCCTTCTAATTCCTTCAGTCTTTCTTCTTAAACTGAATCACTAGAGCTGCTCATATTGACTCTTTTTTTTTTTTCAGGAAATTTAAAGAACTTTTATTCATTCAGCATAGGCAAATTTCAAATAAAGTTACAACTTCTTTTAGCATCTATTGGTAGTTCATTGATAAAAGGATCCAAAATGACTTCAAGCTGGCTTCTTTTTTTTTTTTTATTTCGATAAAACTGAAGTATGAAATATTTTAAAAACATTTTTCTTCCTATTCTTTTTTTTTTAAATATATTTTATTTGATCATTTCCAAGCATTATTCGTTAAAGACATAGATCATTTTCTTTTCCTCCCCCCCACCCCCCATAGCCGACGCGTAAGTCCACTGGGCATTAGATGTTTTCTTGATTTGAACCCATTGCTTTGTTGATAGTATTTGCATTAGAGTGTTCATTTAAAGTCTATCCTCTGTCATGTCCCCTCAGCCTCTGTATTCAGGCAGTTGCTTTTTCTCGGTGTTTCCACTCCCATAGTTTATCCTTTGCTTATGAATGGTGTTTTTTTTTCTCCTGGATCCCTGAAAGTTGTTCAGGGACATTACACCGCCCCTAATGGAGAAGTCCATTACGTTCGATTATACCACAGTGTATTAGTCTCTGTGTACAATGTTCTCCTGGTTCTGCTCCTCTCGCTCTGCATCACTTCCTGGAGGTTGTTCCAGTCTCCATGGAACTTCTCCACTTTATTATTCCTTTGAGCACAATAGTACTCCATCACCAACATATACCACAGTTTGTTCAGCCTTTCCCCAATTGATGGGCATCCCCTCGTTTTCCAGTTTTGGGCCACCACAAAGAGCGCAGCTATGAATATTTTTGTACAAGTCTTTGTGTCCATTATCTCTTTGGGATACAGACCCAGCAGTGCTATGGCTGGGTCAAAGGGTAGATATTCTTTTGTCGCCCTTTGGGCATAGTTCCAAATTGCCCTCCAGAATGGTTGGATCAGTTCACAACTCCACCAGCAATGAATTAATGTCCCTACTTTGCCACATCCCCTCCAGCATTCATTACTTTCCTTTGCTGTTATGTTAGCCAATCTGCTAGGTGTGAGGTGATACCTCAGAGTTGTTTTGATTTGCATCTCTCTGATTATAAGAGATGTAGAGCACTTCTTCATGTGCTTGTTAATAGTTTTGATTTCTTTATCTGAGAACTGCCTATCCATTTCCCTTGCCCATTTATCAATTGGAGAATGGCTTGATTTTTTGTACAATTGATTTAGCTCATTATAAATATGAGTAATTAAACCTTTGTCAGAGGTTTCTATGAAGATTTTTTCCCAATTTGTTGTTTCCCTTCTGATTTTAGTTATATTGGTTTTGTTTGTACAAAAGCTTTTTAGTTTGATGTAGTCAAAATTATTTATTTTACATTTTGTGATTCTTTCTATATCTTGCTTGGTTTTAAAGCCTTTCCCCTCCCAAAGGTCTGACATGTATACTGTTCTGTGTTTACCCAATTTACTTATGGTTTCCTTCTTTATGTTTAAGTCACTCACCCATTTTGAATTTATCTTGGTGTAGGGTGTGAGGTGTTGATCTATTCCTAGTCTCTCCCACACTGTCTTCCAATTTTCCCAGCAGTTTTTATCGAATAGTGGATTTTTGTCCCAAAAGCTGGGATCTTTGGGTTTATCGTATACTGTCTTGCTGAGGTCGTTTTCCCCCAGTCTATTCCACTGATCTTCCTTTCTGTTTCTTAGCCAGTACCAAATTGTTTTGATGACTGCTGCTTTGTAATATAGTTTGAGGTCTGGGACTGCAAGGCCCCCATCATATGTGTTTTTTTTTCATTATTTCCCTGGATATCCTTGATCTTTTGTTCTTCCAAATGAACTTTGTTATGGTTTTTTCTAAATCAGTGAAGAAGTATTTTGGTAGTTCAATGGGTATGGCACTAAATAGATAAATAAGTTTGGGTAGGATGGTCATTTTTATTATATTGGCTCGTCCTATCCATGAGCAGTTAATGTTTTTCCAATTGTTCAAGTCTAGTTTTAGTTGTGTGGCGAGTGTTTTGTAGTTGTGTTCATATAGTTCCTGTGTTTGTCTTGGGAGATAGATTCCTAGGTATTTTATTTTGTCTAAGGTGATTTTGAATGGGATTTCTCTTTCTAGTTCTTGCTGCTGAGCTGTGTTGGAGATATATAGAAAAGCTGATGATTTATGTGGGTTTATTTTGTATCCTGCAACTTTGCTAAAGTTGTTGATTATTTCAATTAGCTTTTTGGTTGAATCTCTAGGATTCTTTAAGTAGACCATCATGTCATCCGCAAAGAGTGATAACTTGGTCTCCTCCTTGCCTATTCTGATGCCTTCAATTTCTTTATCTTCTCTAATTGCTACTGCTAGTGTTTCTAGTACAATGTCAAATAGTAGAGGTGATAATGGGCATCCTTGTTTCACTCCTGATCTTATTGGGAATGCATCTAGTTTATCCCCATTGCAGATGATATTAGCTGTTGGTTTTAGATATATACTGTTTATTATTTTTAGGAATGACCCTTCTATTCCTATGCTTTCTAGTGTTTTTAATAGGAATGGGTGTTGTATTTTATCAAAGGCTTTTTCTGCATCTATTGAGATAATCATGTGGTTCTTGCTAGTTTGCTTGTTGATGTGGTCAATTATGTGGATGGTTTTCCTAATGTTGAACCAGCCCTGCATCCCTGGTATGAATCCTACTTGATCATGGTGAATGATCCTTCTGATCACTTGCTGGAGTCTTTTTGCTAGTATCCTATTTAAAATTTTTGCATCTATATTCATTAGGGAGATTGGTCTATAGTTTTCTTTCTCTGTTTTTGACCTGCCTGGTTTTGGAATCAGTACCATGTTTGTGTCGTAAAAGGAGTTTGGTAGAACTCCCTCTTTGCTTATTATGTCAAATAGTTTGTATAGTATTGGTGTTAACTGTTCTCTGAATGTTTGATGGAATTCACAGGTGAATCCATCAGGCCCTGGGGATTTTTTCTTAGGAAGTTCTTTGATGGCTTGATGGATTTCAATTTCTGATATGGGATTATTTAAGAATTCTATTTCCTCTTCTGTTAGTCTAGGCAGTTTGTATTTTTGTATATATTCATCCATTTCTCCTAAATTGGTGTATTTATTGCCATATAATTGGGCAAAGTAGTTTCTAATGATTGCCTTAATTTCCTCCTCATTGGAGGTGCTGTCCCCCTTTTCATCTTTAATGCTGTGAATTTGCTTTTCTTCCTTCCTTTTTTTAATTAGATTGACCAGTACTTTGTCTATTTTGTTTGTTTTTTCAAAGTACCAGCTTCTTGTCTTATTTATTAAATCAATAGTTCTATCACTTTCGATTTTATTAATTTCTCCCTTAATTTTTAGGATTTCTAATTTGGTTTTCTGCTGGGGGTTTTTAATTTGATCGCTTTCGAGTTTTTTCAATTGCATTTCCAATTGATTGATCTCTGCTCTCCCTTGTTTGTTAATATGAGCTTTCAGGGATATGAATTTGCCTCTGATTACCGCTTTGGCTGCATCCCAAAAGGTTTGAAAGGATGTTTCGCCATTGTCATTTTCCTTGATGAAATTATTAATTGTTTCTATGATTTCTTCTTTAGCTAAACGGTTTTGGAGTATCATATTGTTTAATTTCCAATTGGTTTTAGATTTGGTTTTCCATGTACCATTACTAATCATTATTTTTATTGCCTTGTGATCTGAGAAGGCTGCATTCATTATTTCTGCTTTTTTGCATTTGTGTGCTATGTTTCTGTGACCTAATGTATGGTCAATTTTTGTGAATGTGCCATGTGGTGCTGAGAAGAAGGTGTATTCCTTTTTATCCCTATTTATTTTTCTCCATATGTCTATTAATTCTAATTTTTCTAAGATTTCATTCACTTCTTTTACCTCTTTCTTATTTATTTTTTGATTTGATTTATCTAAATTTGATAATGGTTGGTTTAAGTCTCCCACTAGTATGGTTTTATTGTCTATTTCTTCCTTCAATTCTCCTAGTTTCTCCATTAGAAATTTGGGTGCTATATTATTTGGTGCATACATGTTGATTAATGTTATTTCCTCATTGTCTAGAGTCCCTTTTAACAAAATATAATTACCTTCCCTATCCCTTTTGATCAGGTCTATTTTTGCATTGGCTTTATCAGATATCATGATTACCACTCCTGCCTTCTTTCTATCAGTTGAGGCCCAGAAGGTCTTACTCCATCCTTTAATTCTGACCTTGTGGGTGTCAACCCGCCTCATGTGTGTTTCTTGAAGACAACATATGGTAGGGTTTTGGATTCTAATCCATTCAGCTATTCGTCTACGTTTTATGGGTGAGTTCATCCCATTCACGTTCAAAGTTATGATTGTCATTTGTGGACTCCCTGGCATTTTGATTGCCTTCCCTAATTCTAACCTTTTCTTCTTCGGCTCTACCTTTTAGTCCAGTGATTTACTTTGAATCAGTCCCCCTTGTCCCCTCCCTTGATGTTTCCCTTTTTAGTCCCTCCCTTTTTGTTCCCTCCCCCTCCCCCCTCTCTTTCCCTCCATTTTTGTTCTCCCTCTCCCCCTCCCCCCCTTGGTTTTCCCTTCTCCTTACCCTTGTTGGGTAAGATAGAATTCAAGATCCCAATGGATCTGGATGTTTTTCCCTCTCAGAGTTGATTTCCCTGAGATTGAGGTTTAAGTAAACCCCCCCCCCTCTTCCTCTCCTTCTTATAGGAGTTTTCTTCCCCTCCCCTTCCCCTGTGAATCTTTGTGTGAGAACCATTATTCTATTTGGTCTTTCTTTACCCCCTATTTATACATTACATTTTCCCCACATATTAGTATACATAGGTTGATATAAATGTAGTCCTTATAGAAGAGAGTTTGAGTAAAAGAAGATAACATTTTTCCCCTTTCCTTAATATTTACCTTTTCAGGTATTCCTTGCTCTTTGATTTTCGGTATCAAACTTTCCACAGAGCTCTGGTCTTTTCTTTGCAAAAAGTTGGAAGTCTTCTATTTTGTTGAATGCCCATACTTTCCCTTGGAAGTATATAGTCAGTTTTGCTGGGTAGCTGATTCTTGGTTGGAGACCCAGCTCTCTTGCCTTTCTGAAGATCATGTTCCATGCCTTACGATCATTCAGCGTAGAACTTGCAAGGTCTTGTGTGACCCTGATTGGCATTCCTTTATATCTAAATTGTCTTTTTCTGGCTTCCTGTAGGATTTTTTCTTTTGTTTGATAGCTTTGGAATTTGGCAATTACATTCCTGGGAGTTGTCTTTTGGGGGTTTAGTGTAGAAGGTGTTCTGTGAGCTCTGTCAGTGGATGTATTGCCCCCTTGTTCTAGAATCTCTGGGCAATTTTCTTTGATTATATCTTGTATCACCATGTCCAGTTTGGTGTTTATTTCTGGCTTTTCTGGGAGTCCAATTATTCTTAGATTTTCTCTTCTCCCCCTGTTTTCCAGATCTATCACCTTGTCGGTGAGATATTTTATGTTCTCTTCTAATTTCTTGGTGTTTTGGCTTTGCTTTATTAGTTCTTGCTTTAAAGCCTGGTTTTCTTTTACAGTTTGGTCAAACTGGTTTTGTAGATGCGTGAATTTCTTTTGCATCATTTCCCACTTTTCCTCCCAGAGGGCTTCCATCTTTTTGGTCCTTTCTGATTCAAATTCTTCATGGGTTTGTGGAGAGTTTCTATTTCCTTTGGAAGATTTTGGAGAATTTTCTTGTATATCTTCTTCTATCTGCTCTGTATTTTGTATTTTGGCTCCATAGAATGTGTCCAGAGTTGCCCCTTTCTTCTTATTTTTCTTGGTATTTTGGGGCTTCTGTGCTTCTGTGGAGTTTGTCATCTCTGAACGTGGAGGATTGGCTTTTCTTGTCTTTGTCTGGTGATCAGAGGCTTTAGTCCTGGGCAGATGTTGGTTCTATGAGCGTTCCCTGGGTTAAACTGAATATGCCTCACTGGAACTGGAATGGAAGGGTCGGACCACGAGGCCACACTCTCCCCCTGGCTCGATTTCCGGAAGTTGCCTTCAGAATCCCTGGCCGTGAGGCTGTTTCGTCGGCCTGCGGGGGGATGGGCTGCCGCTTCCCCAAGCTCCGAGAGCACAGACCCCCACTGAGACTTGGATAGCAGGATCCAGCCCGTGAGGCTGTCCTGCCCGCCCTGAGGGTTGCTGTTGTTTTGACCAGCTCTCTGCAGCGGAGGCCCCAGGCAGTAACTTTCACCCGGACCGACCGGCTCTTTGACCGACCAGCTCTTTGCAGCGGAAGCCCCAGGCAGTAACTTTCACCTGGACTGGGACTTGGGTAGAAGACCCTGAGGGTTGTTGTTCCTCAGACCCTGCTCTCTGAGCCCGGCGCGGCTGCCGCTTCCGGGAGCCTTGGACTCTGCGCTCCTACCCCTGAGGTCCGAGGGATCTCGGGTTCTGGCTTTTAAGGGGAGCCGTACCTTTTGAACCGGGTCCTGGTCCAGGAGGAGGGTTCCCAGGGTCTGTGCTGTTGATCGTTTTGAATTTCGGCGCCTTAGGAGCTTCTAGTTTGAGATCGGCCGGGAAGGGTTTTCCGGAGATCTGAACTTCAGCTTTCTCTAAGCCGCCATCTTAACCGGAAGTCTCCTCATATTGACTCTTAATGAATAAGATCTACTAATTTCATAGTCTGGTCAGTTTCTTAATATATGAACTATAATCAACTTTATTTTAATATGTGGTTTATTGTTTATTACCTTATCATTCTTTATTAGTTTGTAACAATGGTGCCTCTTAGCCTCATATTTAAAAAAATAACTATAACAATAGAGATAAGAGGTGATCTAAAACTTTGTTTAGAGAATTAGACTTGCTGACTCTAAATCTAATTCAAGTGAAAAACACATTCTTAATGCCCAGAGTTTGGTTTGATTTCCTCTCTTATTTATGCTACACATTTATTATACTTTACTATTCTCGTCATAGCCAGGGTAGAATTTTGCACAGACATTACTGTAAGATTTATTATAGCATATTTATTTTCTAAATTAAATTTTGCAGGTGCTATATCACACTAGCTCAGGCTTTGGGTATGAACATGGGAGGAGCTCCAGCAGGACCAGCAGGAACTGGCAAAACAGAAACAACGAAAGACATGGGACGATGCCTAGGAAAATATGTGGTGGTGTTTAACTGTTCAGATCAAATGGATTTTAGAGGCTTAGGACGGATTTTCAAAGGTAAGTGGTGATGACTATGGAAAAATGTGATAGGATGCCTTTTTTCACAAAAATGTAAACAATGTTAGATGTTGAATTATTATTACTTGATTAGTTCATTTTTATTTTTTTAATCTTTGGAATCTCATTTTATTGCAAAGATTTTACTAATGAATGAAAAATATCAAGCAAGCATAATTCTCTTGCATTTCTAAAAATCAATGTTGTTGATGCTATTTAAAACCCCTGTTGTGAATGAGTTAAGCATGATAAGTGCTCGACCAGTGAAGATACTATACGTTATATCTGAACTTCCAAAAACACCTCCAAGGCAAAGGAGCAGTCTCTGAACAAGTACCATATCAGAAATACATGCGGGAATGTCTGTGAAAGTTCTTAACACAGACTTGACCCCTCCGTGGAGAGTGACTTGCTTTTATCACCCAGGGATGGTACCAAATCCTGCCACACAAGAATGACCTAAGGAAGGAATATGCTGTTCTACACTCCTCCAGGTTGCCTTCTTGCTCTTTGGCAAATCATAGAAGAAACACAGAGACATGCCCAAGTCCAGGAAATTTCTCTTCAGAAAAACTATACCTAGGAATCTCACTTGAATCTGACACTCGGCAAAAATCATCCACACCACTCAAGGCACAAAAGTTGCCTGGCCTAGTTAAATCCATTCACAATTGTTAAAGTCAGTCCTCCTGGAACATTTCACTAGTAACTTGTTTCATTTCCCCAGCCTCAGAGCTGACTAAGCCAGATAGATATGATAAATTGATATGTTGTACAAAATAATAAATTGTGGGCACTCTTGAAAATGATTAGCACCCAGAAGACAATCTGTAAGATTATTTATGTTAAGATTTGCAATTATTTCCGTAAAAAATTTTAAATCACTGTTTTCTTCTCTAGGTTTAGCACAGTCTGGCTCCTGGGGATGCTTTGATGAATTTAACAGAATTGAGTTGCCTGTATTATCAGTGGCAGCTCAACAGATTTATATTGTTTTGACAGCAAGAAAGGAGAGAAAAAAGCAGTTTATTTTTTCTGATGGTGATTGCGTTGATTTAAATCCAGAATTTGGAATCTTTCTAACAATGGTAAGAAACTCTGATTATGGTATAATCAGATTTTAAGACACTTGAAAGTGATGAAATTCTAATTGAGGATCTTTGACTCTAAACCTAATCTAAGTGATTCCCTTGGTAATTAATTTCCTTCCTTTTGTAGTTAATTTTGCTTTCTCTTTTCATATGATAAAACTTATTGATGATTTAAATGTTTAAAGAGTCCTTGGTAATATCTCATAACAAAAATCATATGAAAGTCTCATTGAACATTTAATTTAGGTAAATCAATTAGATGAGTGAAATCTCCCAATCACAAGGGACATTAAGCTCATCTATAAAGTTTGATCAACAGTTGACAGGGAGGAATTTCAAGGAAGATTTGAGTTGATTGTATGAAAAGAAAAATGACAAATGTTTATTAGTGTAGACAACTGTAAAATGAATATAATTTAAATCATACTCTGAAGGATATTACCTCTGAGCATTAACTATTACAAGGGTGGAACTAATAAAAAATGCTGAAATTAGGAAATGTCTAAAAATTAAAACATTGTCTTCTCACTGTACAAAGCTCTCATGTATCTGATATATGTTGTATTTCTCTACAAAATTACTCTGTTCTGGTTGTTTATACATAACAAAAAGACATAGCAAAACCAGAGATGGTCCCCAGGAGAGCAGCTGAATATTAAGGAGATTGAAAAGGCTCTGTTTCCAGAGAAAACAAGGAGAAACGTCTCAGGCCAAAAAATTAAGGATGCCCTGATTACCAAATAGCCAACCAATGTTAATTAACTTTTAGGAAGGAGTGTTTACTGAGGTGCTATAGTAAGAGCCAGTGGTATAGTATAACTCCCCCAAAACCCCAAAAGAAATAATCTGTCTCACACTATCCCATATGTAGAGTTTTGGGGAATGTAGGCTCAAGCTCAGTACATGAAGCAAAGGAGTAAAATGTGTAACTCCTATTGTTTGAAAGATCTTTTCTCTCTTCCTGGAGTTTTAATTACATTCCCCTTGGTGTGGGTAGCAATGTCTATTTTGTCTTTGATATTTCTTTTTGCAATTAGTGCAGTTACTGCTCTCCCTCTCCCCTCTTCCCCCTGCCCCCAGCTATTCTGGATATGCTGCTACCAACAACAGAAGTGAAAAAAACCAAGTATTCTGATGTGTCTTTAAAATCATAAGCTTTTCCTTTGTTCAAATGGGATGATGAACTGGGTGACTCATTCTCTCCTCCACTCCAAACCCCCTACGCAAGCAATTTTCTCAGTGACTTGACTAGACCTGCTTCGGCACTAGGCTTACCTGTTCTTAGAATACCTTATTCAAACTGGTTTGCTGTTTAAACTGAGCCCCACAGGGCTTAAGCAATTCTTTCAACTACCATAATTTATTCTCAGTGTGGATGAATCTGTTTTTGTTAAATGAAGCCTTAGTGGGCTTGATTGATTCAGTGTAGGCTTCTAAGAATTTGTCCACATCTAGTTTATGCCTTTAACTTTTTGACTGCTTCTGTACCTCAATCCAAGAAGCATTCTCCTGTGATAAAGGCATCTGGACATAGAGCGTGTCTTCTATCCCTCTTATATTATATCCTTCCTTTTTCTTTCCATTCCACCTCCTCCTTGTGCTCCTTCCCCTTCTTACCTCTCTCATCACACTTTAAGCTTCCCTCCTTTCCTATTGTAGATAGCCTTACACTGTCAGTAAAAGAATTTTTGAACTATAACTTTACTGTTTGAGTCCAGTGGAGAATGAAACATTTTGGGTTTTTCCCCCTCAACCATAGGTTTGGGTGTATGGGGTGTTCAGGGAGGGGTAGTATCTCTGGTATGGAGGGCGTGTCGTGCCCTCCTAGGGCAGCTCTCCAGCCTCTGACCCTCACCTGACACCCAGCTCTCACTTGTGGCTCCCAGTAGCTGCTAGCATGAGGCAGTGGCCACACCCCGGGCAACAGCTTCGACAGGCCGGCCAAACCTTGTGAGGGTAGCCATCGGGTCATCGACCCCTGGTGAACCAGGGCTTTGCTCACCCAGCATGTGAAGACTGCTTCGGCCGAACAGACGGAAGAAACCAATAAGAAGGTTCAACAGCTGAGAGGGCGACACAGCAAAGCATTGTGGAGTGCTTAGGGCGTGTTGGAGCACAAAGGACAACATGGCCATCCAATGCAGCTGAGGAAGTCTCCAGGTGTAACGACTTTTTGTGCCACTGGCCCCAGGCTTCCAACGCCGAGAGAGTGGGACTGTCTCTGCGCATCGACTTTTCCACTTAAATCTCCTTCACGCACAAATGTTTTTGTGCACACTCCATAGATGAAAATGCACAAAGACAATCGTCATCCTCGGTTACCGAGAGACTACTACTAACATAGGTTTGGGGACCAGATATATCCAAATCATTTCCTCAGCTCTCCACTGTACTTTGTCAGAAATACAGCTTGACATTGTTTTCTATATATTGGTATGTGTGGTTAGTTTAGTTTAGATAGATTAGTTAACAGTGTAAGAGGGAATTGAGAGGCATTAGTAAACTGTATGACTGGGTCCAATGCAGATTCTTTTAGATCAAAACAACCTGTATAAATCTAATCTAGATTTGCAAGGGAAATTTTTTCAAAGCTAAAATTAAACATTAAAATTTTTTTCATTTGTTGAACTAAAAAAAGCTGAAACAAATGTCATAAAGTAATATGTTATGAAGTAATAATATTTATTCTTTTAGAATCCTGGATATGCTGGACGTCAAGAACTACCAGAAAACTTAAAAATTCAGTTTCGAACAGTAGCTATGATGGTTCCTGATAGACAGGTACTCATTTTTATTTAAGATGCATGACATTCCAATATATTATGGTGACCAATCCTGATCTTAGAGAATAAACCTATTTCTTCTTAACTGAGAGATACAGATATGAAATGTCTGTATAGAAATGAAACCACTATCATACCTGGTCAGCGTATTGGTTGGCTTTCCTAGAGAGTTTTTCTTTGAATTCAATAGGGGAGGGAGGTTTAGTATGAAATATGACTGTGATACAAAAATGACATAATTAAACAATAATTAAATAATTATAATAATTATAATAAAAATAATAAAAAATAATTAAACAATAAAACTTTTTTTTAAAGAGAACCACTAGATTAGTTGTTTTCTTGGCCTGGTATTCAAAAGAAACCTGTGTTATTATCTGCCTCTAAGAGTATGATTGGTTATATGATCAGGGACAGATCACTTATCCTCTCTGATCCTCATGAGAACCAAATGCAATGTGCATAGAATATACTTTGAAAAATCTTAAAACACTCAATTCATTTGTGGTTACTATTGTTATAGTTAGCTATTATTATTTATTTCAGAGGTGACTAGATGGTGCAGTGGATAGAGTACCAGGAAGTCAGGAAGGTCCATCTTCATGAATTCCAATTTGACCTCAGACACTTACTAGATATATGACCCTGAGCAAGTCATTTAAACTATATCTGCCTCAGGTTCTTCATCTGTAAAATAGTCATGATGATAGCCTGAGCTCCTGGGATTTTCATGGTGATCAAATAAGATAATATATGTAAAAAAAGTACTTGACACATAGCTTGGCACATAGTAAACACTATATAATACTATTATTTTTATTTAATAAAATTATTGACATTTAATATGTTGAATTTCAGATAATTATGAGAGTAAAGCTTGCAAGCTGTGGGTTTCTTGAAAATGTCATCTTAGCTCAGAAATTCTATGTTCTTTACAAACTTTGTGAGGAGCAGCTTACGAAACAGGTAATTTTGTGAAAATATTTTTCTAGATGACTGAAGGTCGCTTTAATTTACCTTTTTTTCTTTGTTGACTTACTAATTGCCTACTGGCTTAAAAATCTTATTTTTCTTTGCTCAAAAGTATTTGGAATTCAGTTGTTAAAGTCATTAAAAGGTGATTCCTTAAACTTATCACTTGTCCTCTGGCATTAATACTTACCCTGATATCCTGCATGACAGACTCTAAAAGTGTTTAAGGATACATATATTGAATTGCAGAATTTTTCAGAGATCTCAAATTTGCCTTTTCTTTCTGGTCCAAGGGAAAGAAAAATAAATTTATGCTGAAATTGATACTGTGGCTTAGTCATTCCTGAACCACTAACTCCATTAAATTAGGGTACTTGAATTTATGGAATTTCATTTTCTTCTGCCTTTTTCCTTTAGGTCCACTATGACTTTGGTCTAAGAAATATCCTGTCAGTTTTGAGAACTCTTGGGGCTCAAAAAAGAGCCAGACCAGAAGACAGTGAGCTAAGCACTGTTATGAGAGGTCTGAGAGATATGAACCTCTCTAAGTTGGTAAGCATCTTTCTTCTTTGACTTCTTTTCTATTTCCAAGATAGTGTTCAGATTGAGTGCTACCACTTTGCAGTGAGATGAGATGATATTACTACAGGGAAAGGGCAGTAACAGAATCACAAACTGGACTTAGAATAGAGAAACTGCCAGGACATCCTCTTTATCTCACTTGAGCCAAAAGTCAGCTGGTGTCATAGTCTAGGGCAAATCTGGCCTTGATCAATTTGAATGCCTGAAAGCACATCACTCAGAGTTTATGCGTGCCATGGGAAATGCTGTGCTAATGTTAGAGCCTCTAGAGCAGCTAGCTATTGAAGGAAGGAAACAAGCATTTGCTTTGCTTCACAAAAGCCCAAGGGGAAGAACAATGAAAATCAAAGACCTTAAGCAGATCCTGGGTAACTTTCCCTTTATTGTAAAGATGATCATCAAGAGATATTTATTACTTGAGTGATGTGAATGACTGAGAAGATCTTTTAATCTGAGCTATCAGAGTAGCCACCTAACTACATCCAGAAGAGGAGGAGGAGAAATCTGAATGTAGAAACAAAAGCACCCTAATATGGCTGGCCTACATTAGGAGACAAAGTATGATAGACTATTGTTTAAAAATTGAGTGTTCAGTAAGGAAATCAGTGGAAGATCTGAATTACATAAGAAATGAGATATGAAAATAGCTAACTTTGGTTCATTCTACCTAACTGGGAAAGATAAGTGTGGATCAAGGCTTGAGTTACTTTTGAATTTTGTAATAACTGAAATAAACATCTAATTCAATTTTATTATGGAGTTTTATTATGTAATAATGAAACAGATAGTAAATGACCATACTCTGATAATTCAATGGGTTTAGAGGAGTTAAAGATGTATGAATTGCCTTTGGAAGAATAGACCTTACGAGGGCCTTTTTTAATTTTAATTTTAATTTTTTTTATTTTAATGTACTTATTTTTATTCTGAATATAAAGACAAGATGAAATATGCATTTCCTTATGCATAGTAGAATTATGTACATATTATTCTATAGTTAATAGAACATATCTAGTATTCTGTTTACATTTAGAATGATATATAGGTAGACCAAAAATGAAACTTTGCATCTCTATTGTGTATAGCTTGATTTTCTTTCTTTTTTTTTTACTTTAAACATTATTTTATTTGGTCATTTCCAAACACTATTCATTGGAAACAAAGATCATTTTCTTTTCCTCCCCCCCCCAACCCCTTCTCACCACCTCTCCCATAGCCAATGCATGATTCCACTGGGTATCACATTTGTTCTTGGTTCGAACCCATTTCCATGTTGTTGGTATTTGCATTAGAGTGTTCATTTAGAGTCTCTCCTCAGTCGTATCCCCTTCCCCCCAATAGTCAAGCAGTTGCTTTTCATCGGTGTTTTTACTCCCACAGTTTATCCTCTGCTTGTGGATAGTGTTTTTTAGATCCCTGCAGATTGTTCAGGGACATTGCATTGACACTAATGGAGAAGTCCATTACGTTCTATTGAACCACAGTGTCTCAGTCTCTGTGTATAATGTTTCCCTGGTTCTGCTCCTTTTGCTCTGCATTACTTCTTGGAGGTTATTCCAGTCTCCATGGAATTATTCTACTTTATTATTCCTTTTAGCACAATAGTATTCCATCACCGACATATACCACAATTTGTTCAGCCATTCCCCAATTGAAGGGCATCCCTTCATTTTCCAATTTTTGGCCACTACAAAGAGCGCAGCTATGAATATTCTTGAACAAGTCTTTTTACTTATGGTCTCTTTGGGGTACAAACCCAGCAGTTCTATAGTTGGATCAAAGGGCAGACAGTCTTTTATCACCCTTTGGGCATAGTTCCAAATTGCTCTCCAGAATGGTTGGATCAATTCACAACTCCACCAGCAATGAATTAATGTCCCTACTTTGCCACATCCCCTCCAGCATTCACTACTTTCCTTTGCTGTCATGTTAGCCAATCTGCTAGCTGTGAGGTGATACCTCAGGGTTGTTTTGATTTGCATCTCTCTGATTATAAGAGACGTAGAGCACTTTTTCATGTGCTTATTAATAGTTTTGATTTCTTTGGCTGCGAACTGCCTGTTCATGTCCCTTGCCCATTTATCAATTGGAGAATGGCTTGATTTTTTGTACAATTCATGTAGCGCTTTGTAAATTTGAGTAATTAAACCTTTGTCAGAGGTTTTTGTGAAGATTGTTTCCCAATTTGTTGCTTCCCTTCCGATTTTAGTTACATTGGTTTGTTTTGTACAAAAACTTTTTAATTTGATGTATTCCAGATTACTTATTTTGCATTTTGTGACTCTTTCTAATTCTTGCTTGGTTTTAAAGCCTGTCCCTACCCAAAAGTCTGACATGTATACTATTCTGTGTTCGCCTAATTTTCTTATAGTTTCCTTCTTTATGTTCAAGTCATTCACCCATTTTGAATTTATCTTGGTGTAGGGTGTGAGGTGTTAATCTAAACCTAATCTTTCCCACACTGTCCTCTAATTTTCCCAGCAGTTTTTATGAAAGAGTGGATTTTTGTCCCAAAAGCTGGGATCTTTGGGTTTGTCTTGCTGAGGTTGCTTGCCTCCAGTCTATTCCATTGATCCTTCTTTCTTTCTCTTAGCCAGTACCAAATTGTTTTGATGACCGCTGCTTTATAATATAGTCTGAGATCTGGGACAGCAAGCCCCCTTCCTTTGTATTTTTTTTCATTATTTCCCTGGATATCCTCGATCCTTTGTTCTTCCAAATGAACTTTGTTATGGTTTTTTTCTAGATCAGTAAAAAAATTTTTTGGAAGTTCCATGGGTATGGCACTAAATAGATAGATGAGTTTGGGTAGGATGGTCATTTTTATTATATTGGCTTGTCCTACCCATGAGCAGTTAATGTTTTTCCAATTGTTCAAGTCTAGTTTTAGTTGTGTGGAGAGTGTTTTGTAGTTCTGTTCATAAAGTTCCTGTGTTTGTCTCGGCAGATAGATTCCTAAGTATTTTATTTTGTCTAAGGTAATTTTGAATGGGATTTCTCTTTCTAGTTCTTGTTGCTGAGCTGTGTTGGAAATATATAGAAATGCTGATGACTTATGTGGGTTTATTTTGTATCCTGCAACTTTACTAAAGTTGTTGATTATTTTGATTAGCTTTTTGGTTGAATCTCTAGGATTCTTTAAGTAGACCATCATGTCATCTGCAAAGAGTGATAACTTGGTCTCTTCATTACCAATTTTAATGCCTTCAATTTCTTTTTCTTCTCTAATTGCTACTGCTAGTGTTTCTAGTACAATGTCAAATAATAGAGGTGATAATGGGCATCCTTGTTTCACTCCTGATCTTAATGGGAATGCATCTAGTTTATCCCCATTGCAGATGATATTAGTTGATGGTTTTAGATATATACTGTTTATTATCTTTAGGAATGACCCTTCTATTCCTATGCTTTCTAGTGTTTTTAATATGAATGGGTATTGTATTTTATCAAAGGCTTTTTCTGCATCTATTGAAATAATCATGTGATTTTTGTTGGTTTGCTTGTTGATGTGGTCAATTATGTGGATGGTTTTCCTAATATTGAACCAGCCCTGCATCCCTGGTATAAATCCTACTTGATCATGGTGAATGACTCTTCTGATCACTTGCTGGAGTCTTTTTGCTAATATCCTATTTAAGATTTTTGCATCTATATTCATGAGGGAGATTGGTCTATAATTTTCTTTCTCTGTTTTTGGCCTGCCTGGTTTTGGAATTAGTACCCTGTTTGTGTCATAAAAGGAGTTTGGTAGAACTCCCTCTTTGCTTATTATGTCAAATAGTTTGTATTGTATTGGGGTTAGATGTTCTTTGAATGTTTGATAGAATTCACTGGTGAATCCATCAGGCCCTCGGGATTTTTTCATAGGAAGTTCTTTGATGGCCTGTTGGATTTTTGTTTCTGATATGGGATTATTTAAGAAATCTATTTTTTCTTCTGTTAGTCTAGGCAATTTATATTTTTGTAAATATTCATCCATATCACGTAGGTTGGTATATTTATTGCCATATAGTTGGGCAAAGTAGTTTTTAATGATTGCCTTAATTTCCTCTTCATTGGAGGTGAGATTCCCCCTTTTCATCCTTAATGCTGTTAATTTGCCTTTCTTCTTTCATTTTTTTAATTAGATTGACCAGTACTTTGTCTATTTTGTCTGTTTTTTCAAAGTACCAGCTTCTAGTCTTGTTTATTAGCTCAATAGTTCTATCACTTTCGATTTTATTAATTTCTCCCTGAATTTTTAGGATCTCTAGTTTGGTTTTCTTCTGGGGGTTTTTAATTTGTTTGTTTTCAAGTTTTGTGATTTGCATTTCCAATTCCTTGATCTCTGTCCTCCCTAATTTGTTAATATATGCACTCAGGGATATGAATTTTCCTCTAAGTACTGCTTTGGCTGCATCCCATAAGGTCTGAAAGGATGTCTCACCATGGTCATTTTCCTCAATGAAATTATTAATTGTTTCTATGATTTCTTTTCTAACTAACTGATTTTAGATTATCATATTATTTAATTTCCAATTAATTTTTGATTTGGCTCTCCATGTACCCTTTCAGATCAATATGTTTATTGCTTAATGATCTGAGAAAGTTGCATTTATTATTTCTGCTTTTCTGCATTTGAGTGCCATGTTTCTGTGACCTAGTGTATGATTATTTTTGTGAATGTGCCATGTGGTGCTGAGAAGAAGGTGTATTCCTTTTTGTCCCTATTTATTTTTCTCCATATGTCTATTAACTCTAATTTTTATAAGATTTCATTCACCTCTTTTACCTCTTTCTTATTTATTTTTTGGTTTGATTTATCTGAATTTGATAGTGGTTGGTTCAAGTCTCCCACTAATATGGTTTTACTGTCTATTTCCTCCTTCAATTCTCCTAGTTTCTCCATTAACAATTTGAATGCTATACCAATTGGTGCATACATGTTGATTAGTGATATTTCCTCATTGTCTGTATTCCCTTTTAACAGAATATATTTACCTTCCCTATCCCTTTTGATCAAGACTATTTTTGCTTTGGCTTTGTCCAATATCATGATGGCAACTCCTGCCTTCTTTCTATCAGTTGAGGCCCAAAAGGTCTTACTCCATCCTTTAATTCTAACATTGTGAGTATCAACCTGCCTCATATGTGTTTCTTGAAGACAACAACTGGTAGGGTTTGGGGTTCTAATCCAATCTGCTATTTGTCTACGTTTTATGGGTGAGTTCATCCCATTCACATTCAAAGTTATGATTGTCACTTGTGGATTCCCTGGCATTTTGATAACTTCCCCTAGTTCTGACTTTCCTTCTTTAGAGATATCCTCTTGAACCAGTGATTTATTTTAGGTCAGTTCCCCTAGTCCCCTCCCTTTATATGCTTCCCTTTCTAGCCCCTCCCTTTTTATGCTCCCTTCCCCTTCCCCCTCTCCTTCCCTCCCTTTTTATACTCCCTCCCCCCTCCTTGATTTCCTTTCTTTCTTTCCCTGTTGGATAAGATAGAATTCAGGATCCCACTGGATCTAGATGTTCTTCTCTCTCAGATTTGATTTCACTGAGAGTAAGGTTTAAGTAATACCACTTCCTGCTCTCTTCCTCTCCTTCTCATATGAGAGTTCTTCCCCTCCCCTTCCCATGTGTATCTTTGTATGGGAAAGATTATTCTATTTAGTCCCCCCCCTATTTCTTGAAGTTAATCTTAGTATTATCGACGATTCCCCCCCTCCCTTTTTCTTTCTTTGCCCCCCTTTTACCAAATCTTCTTGTTGCCCCAATATTTCCCTATGCATGATTCTTCTAACTACTCTTATGATGCATACAATTTTGAGAGTTAAACAATACATTTTCCCCACCTATTAATATATATAATTTGATATAAATGTAGTCCTTATAGAAGAGAGTTTGACTTAAAGAAAAAGATAAGATTTATCTCCTTTTCCCTTTCTTTCATATTTACCTTTTCATGTTTCTCTTGCTTTCTGTGCTTGGATATCAAATTTTCCACTACTTTCTGGTCTTTTCTTAGCAAATGCTTGGAAATCTTCTATTTTGTTGAATGCCCATAGTTTCCCCTGGAAATATATAGTCAGTTTTGCTGGGTAGTTGATTCTTGGTTGGAGACCCAGCTCTCTTGCCTTTCTAAATATTGTGTTCCATGCTTTGAGGTCTCTTAGTGTGTTAGCCGCTAAGTCCTGTGTGATCCTTATGGACCTATATTTGAAGCTCCTCTTCTTGGCTTCTTGTAGGATTTTCTCCTTTTCTTGGAAGCTCTTGAATTTGGTGATTACCTTCCTGGGGTACCTTTTGGGGATTTAGTATAGAGGGTCTTCTATGAACCCTTTCTATTTCTATTTTGCCCCCTTGCTCCAGAACATGTGGGCAATTTTCTTCTATAATCTTCTGTAGAATAGCATATAGGTTTTTGTTTATCTCTGGTTTTTCTGGGAGACCAATAATTCTGAGGTTGTCTCTTCTTCCTCTGTTTTCCAAGTCTGTGACCTTTTCAGTGAGATATTTCATGTTTTCTTCTAATTCATTAATTTTTTGGCTTTGCTTTATTGATTCTTGCTGTTTTGAAATCTCATTGTCTTCCATTTGTTTAATTCTGTTCGTTAGGGACTGGTTTTGCTTTTCAGCTTTGTCTGTCCTTCTACTAGATGCTTCCAGCTCCTTCTCCAATTGTGAAGTCTTGTCTATCAGACTGCTGATCTCTTTCTCCCATTTTCTTTTCCAAAAGGTTTCCATCTTTTGGGTAAGCTCCAGTTTGAGATCTTCCAGAGCTTGTGGATAGTTTACATTTTGGGAGGCATGTTCTGATTTTGTTTGAATTTCATCCTCATTCTCTTCTTTTCCTTGGGTACTCCCTCTATAAAAGTTTTCAATAGTCACTTTCCCCCCCCCCCCCCCTTTCTTCTTGGAGGTTTGATTTTGGGCCATGTGAGCCATCCCTTTGGTGGTTTTATTCCACTTTATTTTTTGGTCTGGGGTCTGGGTGATGTGGGTGGTTTTTCTGTGAATTTAGGTTGCCTCAGACTAGTTCTTCCAAGCCTCCAAGGTTTCTTAGAGCTCAGGTCCCTGTGCTCAGCGCGACAGACCCTTTTCTCAGCTTTCATCGTGGTCTCCCCTTTGCTCAGCGCAGCCTCTCAGCGAGGTTGCCCCTTTGCTCAGCGCAGCCTCTCATCACCCCTTTGCTCAGCACAGCCTCTCAGCGCGGTCGCCCCTTTGCTCAGCTCAGCCTCTCAGAGCGGTCGCCCCTTTGCTTAGTGCAGCCTCTCAGCTCCCCTTTGCTCAGTGCAGCCTCTCAGCATGGTTGCCCCTTTACTCAGCGCAGCCTCTCAGCGCAGCCACCCGTTTGCTCAGCGCGGCCTCTCAGAGTCCCTTTGCTTAGCGCAGCCTCTCAGCGCGGTTGCTTCTTTGCTCAGCGCAGACTCTCAGCGCCGTCTCCCCTTTGCTCAGCGCAGCCTCTCAGCGCAGTCACCCCTTTGCTCAGCGCAGCCTCTCAGCACCACCACCCCTTTGCTCAGCACGGGATTTTCCCATGAAACTGCCCTGAGAGGTTGTTTCCTTGAAGTCTTTAGATCCCAAGGACCTTGGTGTGCCCCCCCAGACAGAGATGCTCCTTACTCGCTGTCCCAATGAGCGCTCTGATAGCTTACTCTGGTTTGGGGGTGGGCCGAGGGGGGCGCAGCTCAGTTCAAGTTTTTGTAAGAGCTTTTCCTCCTCCTTATAGTGTGGAAATGTTCAAACCCCACATACCTTCGTTTCTGTGGGGTACTGGAAAGTCCCTCTGTTCTTCCAAAGGTGATTTTTATGCTCTTTTGAGGTAGTCTATTTCGTTTGGTGCCGGGGAGGGGAAGCGAGTCATGTCTAGATTACAGTCATGTTTACCCGGAAGTAAGGGCCTTTTTTTAACACACTATGCCCAACACACTAAAGATGGAGGCAGAAATAAATGGGTGTTTCCACTTTGTCTCCCTGTTGTAATCAGTTGACAAATTTAAGACATTTGACATCGCTAATGTTTTCTAAAATCATGAAACTGGTCTGGTAATTTTGCTGCTACTTAGGGTGTGTGTGTGTGTACTTATGTGTATGACACACAGAGAACAGCAAAAAAGGCTCTTTTATCGGAATAGTTGCTTAGAAGGAAGGTGATAATATACCCTGAGTAGTTGCTCAGAAAGTACTTATTTAATAAGTTGATTTGAATTCTTTGTTTTTCAGGTTGATGAGGATGAACCCCTTTTCCTCAGTTTAATTAATGACCTGTTTCCAGGATTGCAGCTAGATAGCAGCACCTATAAAGACCTACAACATGCAGTAAGTCATCAGGTTGAAGAAGAAGGATTAATTAACCACCCACCCTGGAATCTTAAACTGGTACAGGTAAGGAATTTTGAGCCTATTATGGATATAGAAATTTGGGTTTATGCTTTAAGATGTGAAAATTCACTTGAAGTACATGCTACTTATTTGAAATAACTATCAGTCATAAATTGAGAGGCAAATAGCACATTCTGAACTGAATGAAGAGTGCTAATACTAATTCTTTATTGCCATACTTGCTTTCTACTAAAGGGGGAAAAAATCCACATATGATTTTAAAGACTCACCCTGCATTTTGTTCACCTTACTGCCTTAAAGCAAAAGAGGTGGCCTGGAAGAATACTCCATGAACAAATCATTACTCCGTGTACAATCTCTTGGCGCTGAAACGAGTTGTTTTATCTCTCTGGGCCTCAGTTTCTTTGTCTATAAAATGGGGATAATAAGACATGCATTACTTATTTCACAGGGTTATTATGAAGCCTAAAAACTACAGAAATTTGAGTTGTCATTAAAGTTGTATAGAAGAACTTAATTTAAAAATTGAACATGGCTCAGTCTAAGGACCACTTTTAAGTGAGTATATATTTTTAAAATCCTAGATTTGGTGACTCATGGGATTTTTTTCTCCTTTATTTGTTGTTTGATCTTATAGTTATATGAGACATCTCTAGTACGCCATGGATTGATGACTCTTGGACCCAGTGGTTCTGGAAAAACAACTGTTATAACAGTTCTGATGAAGTCAATGACAGAATGTGGACGTCCTCACAGAGAGATGCGCATGAATCCAAAAGCTATTACAGCTCCTCAAATGTTTGGCAGACTGGACACAGCAACTAATGACTGGACAGATGGAATTTTTTCTACTTTATGGAGAAAAACCTTGAAAGCTAAAAAAGGTATACTAGCCTTGTTGTTATTATTCAGTCATTCAGTTGATTCCTTGGATTTTTGTCCATGGAGTTATCTTGACAAAGGGACTGGAATGATTTGCCATTTCCTTCTCCTATGTGTCCTCATTTTACAGATGAGGAACCGAGGCAAATAGAGGTTAAGAAACTTGCCCAGGGTCACACAGCTAGAAGATGTCTGAGAACATATTTGGACTCATATCTTCCTGGCTTCAAGGCCTGTGCTCTATTTACTGTACCCACATAACTGCCCCATACTAGCTTAGCATTATGATTTATATGCTTTATGTTTCTTTTTTCTACTAGCTCATTAATAATATAGGGCAAGGGGGTAGCTCTGTGACTCAGTGGATTGAGAACCAGACCTAGAGACAGAAGGTCCTGTGTTCAAATATGGCCTCAGATACTTCCTAGCTGTACGATCTTGGGCAAGTCACTTAACCACCTTGCCCTTATTGCTCTTCTATCTTAGATTCAATATACAGTATTGATTCTATGATGAAAGATAATGATAGCCTGTCTTCTTGATCTCCTAATTTAAGTGCCCTCTCCCTAGAAATTTCTTTATGTTTCAACACATAGTATTGATTTATTGTAAACAGTATTTTTCAACTTTATTTGCAGGTGAAAATATCTTCTTGGTTTTAGATGGACCTGTTGATGCCATTTGGATTGAGAACTTGAATTCTGTGTTGGATGACAATAAAACTCTCACATTAGCCAATGGGGATCGAATTCCCATGGCTCCTAGCTGTAAACTATTGTTTGAAGTGCACAACATTGAGAATGCCTCTCCTGCCACTGTTTCTAGGATGGGTATGGTTTACATCAGTAGTTCTGCTCTTTCCTGGAGGCCAATATTACAGGTGTGGGTGACAGACAGACACAAATATATTCTTGGGGTTTGGAGAGGATGAAATTCTCTTTCTCAATAAACAGGTCTTCAATTTTTCTGTTAACAGGCATGGCTAAAAAAGCGCAGTTCACAGGAAGCCACTATATTACTTGCTCTGTACGATAAAGTGTTTGAAGACACATATGTCTATATGAACCTAAATCTTCAACCAAAAATGCAACTCTTAGAGTGTAACTACATTATGCAGGTAGGATATTTGTGGATACTTGGATTATATAGATCGTAAATTATTAGGTTATGTAGATCATCTTTCAGAACTCATTACTTAAAATCTTTAACAGATTAAATATTTTAGCCCATATATCAGCATATTTTTTTCTTTTAATACTTCAATGTCCACAATTTTTCTTTTAAACTTAAAATAAGTAAAAAGTTAAAGTTTGTGAAAAGAATGCTATAACCAGTAGAAGACACATAAAGGTTAGAACTGTAGATATCTTAAGAAGTGTAGTAATTAATAAATGCATAAAATGTATAAATTGCTTTATATAATATTACCTTATTGTATGTTCAGTATTATTCTCAAATGTTTCATTTTTAAAATTCATATTGCACATTTTAAAATTTCTTTTTATACATTATTTTTAATTAACATTGATCTACTTATAGTCTATAACAAAATACTTAACCCAAATTTTATAATAAGATACTGTAAATATCCCATAAAAGAAAATAAAAACTTATACTTCTTCTCTGGTACAAAGGAAGGGCCAAAATTTTTTAATGGATTTTCAAGATAATGGGGATACCACATCCCTAACCCATGCAATATGGAAGGGATACCTGTATAATTAATGAAACAATCTCTGTTTTCAAGAAATAATTCCAAGGGGAAGACAAGTTCATATGTAGGAATATAAGGAGAATAATTACAAATAAATCCATCACACTCAACTATCTGAGAAGAGAGTCTTGGAACTAATACACAGTAGTGATTCTAAGATGTAAGCTAAGGATTTAAAAAAAATAACAATTTAGAGCATTTTTAATGTTTTTCATGTCCATTCAAAATATCTTTGATTACTTTGCCATATCCTTTGAGCATTTATCATTTGGAGAAAGACTTATTTTCTTAAACATTTGACTCATTTGTCCATGTGGTTGAGAAATGAAGCCTTTATCAGAGAAGTTTGTAAATTTTTTATAGTTATGTGTATTTCCCTCCATCCTATTTTCCATTTATCAAACCTTCTCTCCTTTCATCCCATCCCTTCTCAAAACTGTTTTGCTTCCGACTACTACCTTCTGCCATCCACCCTCCCTTCTATCAGTGCCCCTACTCTGCCTTATCTCCTTCCCTTCCTACTTTCCTATAGGGTAAGATAGATTTCTATACCCAACTGAGTGTGTATGTTATTTCCTCTTTGAGCCATGAGAATAAAATCCAAGTTCTCCCCTTTTTACATCCCCATCTTCCTTTCCACTGTAAAAGCTCTTTCATGACTTTTGTGAGATAATTTAGCCCATTCTACCTCTCCCTTCCCCTTCCCCCAGGGCATTCCTCTTTCTAACCCCTTAATTTTATTTTTTAAGCATCATTATATTCAGCTGACATCCATGCCCTCTTCTTTATGTATACTTCTTCCAACTGCCCTAATAATGATTTTTAGGAGTTAACAAGCATCATTTTCCCATGTAGAGTTTTAAACAGTTTATCCTTTCCCTTATGATTTCTCTTTCCTACTTATCTTTTTATAATTCTCCTGAGCCTTGTCTTTGAAAAATCAGATTTTCTATTTAGCTCTTTTTAAAAAAAAATCAGGAATGCTTGAAAGTGATCTATTTCACTGACTATCCATTTTTCCCCTGAAGGATTATATTCACTTTTGCTGTGTAGATGATTCTTGGTTGTAATTCTAGCTCCTTTGGCCTCCAGAATATCATATTACAAACCCTTCTATCTTTCAATGTGCATGCTGCTAAATCATGTTCGTCCTGACTTGACACCACGATATCTGACTTCTTTCTTTTTGGCCATTTGCAATATTTTCTTCTTGACTTGGGAGCTCAGGAATTTGGCAATAAATATTCCTGGGAGTTTTAATTTTGAAATGTCTTTCAGGATTTCAAGGTAATTTTTTTTCTAAGGCACAGATCTTAGAATGCCACTCCATTTTTAAAAGTTTTCAGCAGCTTCCCATTACTTAGAGAGTAAAATATAAACTCCTTAGCTTGGAATTTAATGCACTAAACAACCTCTATAGTCAGGCAGTTGCTTTTCCTTGGTGTTTCTACTCCCACAGTTTGTCCTCTGCTTATGGATAGTGTTTTTTCTCCTAGATCCCTGCAGATTGTTCAGGGACATTACACCGCCAATAATGGAGAAGTCCATTACGTTCGATTATACCACAGTGTGTTTGTCTCTGTGTACGATGTTCTCCTGGTTCTGCTCCTCTCGCTCTGCATCACTTCCTGGAGGTCATTCCAGTCTCCATGGAATTCCTCCACTTTATTATTCCTTTTTGCACAATAATATTCCATCACCAACATATACCACAATTTGTTCAGCCATTCTCCAATTGATGGGCATCCCCTCATTTTCCAATTTTTGGCCACGACAAAGAGCGCAGCTATGAATATTTTTGTACAAGTCTTTTTCCCCATTATCTCTTTGGGGTACAGACCCAGCAGTGCTATGGCTGGATCAAAGGGTAGACATTCTTTTATCGCCCTTTGTGCATAGTTCCAGATTGCCCTCCAGAATGGTTGGATCAGTTCACAACTCCACCAGCAATGAATTAATGTCCCCACTTTGCCACATCCCCTCCAGCATTCATTACTTTCCATAGCTGTCATGTTAGCCAATCTGCTAGGTGTGAGGTGATACCTCAGAGTTGTTTTGATTTGCATCTTTCTGATTATAAGAGATTTAGAACACTCCTTCATGTGCTTATTAATGGTTTTGATTTCTTTATCTGAGAACTGCCTATCCATGTCCCTTGCCCATTTATCAATTGGGGAATGGCTTGATTTTTTTGTACAATTGATTTAGCTCTTTATAAATTTGAGTAATTAAACCTTTGTCAGAGGTTTTTATGAAGATTTTTTCCCAATTTGTTGTTTTCCTTCTGATTTTAGTTACATTGGTTTTGTTTGTACAAAAGCTTTTTAATTTGATGTAGTCGAAATTATTTATTTTACATTTTGTGATTCTTTCTATGTCTTGGCTGCTTCCCTCCCCACCAGTCTGTTTTTTACCCTTCTACTCCCCTATAGGGTGCAAATCTATTCTCTTCCCCAATGGATTGGATTGTTCTTCCCTCTTTGGGTCAGTTTCAAAGTACGTAAGAGTTGAGTATTTCCTATCTCCAACCTCTTTACCCTTCCAGTGTATCGATGTTCTCCCCCCTCCCGCCATGAGCTTCTTTGTGACATATAAATTTACCCCCATTTGTTTCTTTTCCCATTTCTTTTAGTCATAACCTCTTTTCTTTTTTAGCTTTAGTCATGTATATATATATATATATATACACATACACATGTATAAGTATTTATGCATGCATATATCTATATACCTATTTATGTCTTGTCCTTTCATCCTATACAGTTTGTCACTGTTCCCTCTGAGTGTAGTTCTTCTAGCTGCTTAGGTGATAGCAATAGTTTTTTTTTTTTTTCCACATACAGAAATTTTCTAATTTATTTTTTTTTTTATTAATTTTAATATTATTTTATTTGGTCGTTTTCATACATTATTCACTGGAAACAAAGATCGTTTTCTTTTCCTCCCCTCCCCCCCCCCCCGCCTTTCCCTCTCCCATAGCCGACGCATGATTCCACTGGTTATCACATGTGTTCTTGACTCGAACCCATTTCCCTGTTGTTGGAGTTTGCATTATAGTGTTCATTTAGAGTCTCTCCTCAGTCTTATCTCCTCCAACCCTGTGGTCGAGCAGTTGCTTTTCAGCGGTGTTTTTACTCCCACAGTTTATCCTCTGCTTGTGGGTAGTATTTTTTTTTAGATCCCTGCAGATTGTTCAGGGAAATTGCATTGATACTTATGGAGAAGTCCATCACCTTCGATTGTACCACAATGTATCAGTCTCTGTGTATAATGTTTTCCTGGTTCTGCTCCTTTCGCTCTGCATCACTTCCTGGAGGTTGTTCCAGTTCACATGGAATTCCTCCACTTTATTATTCCTTTTAGCACAATAATATTCCATCACCAACATATACCACAATTTGTTTAGCCATTCCCCAATTGAGGGGCATCCCCTCATTTTCCAATTTTTGGCCACCACAAAGAGCGCAGCTATGAATATTTTTGTACAAGTCTTTTTGTCCATTATCTCTTTGGGGTACAAGCCCAGCAGTGCTATGGCTGGATCAAAGGGCAGACAGTCTTTTATCGCCCTTTGGGCATAGTTCCAAATTGCCCTCCAGAATGGTTGGATCAATTCACAACTCCACCAGCAATGAATTAATGTCCCCACTTTGCCACATCCCCTCCAGCATTCATTACTTTGCATAGCTGTCATGTTAGCCAATCTGCTAGGTGTGAGATGATACCTCAGAGTTGTTTTGATTTGCATCTCTCTGATTATAAGAGATGTAGAGCACTTTTTCATGTGCTTATTAATAGTTTTGATTTCTTTGGCTGAGAATTGCCTGTTCATGTCCCTTGCCCATTTGTCAATTGGAGAATGGCTTGATTTTTTGTACAATTGATTTAGTTCTTTATAAATTTTAGTAATTAAACCCTTGTCAGAGGTTTTTATGAAGATTGTTTCCCAATTTGTTGCTACCCTTCTGATTTTGGTTACATTGGTTTTGTTTGTACAAAAACTTTTTAATTTGATGTAATCCAGATTATTTATTTTGCATTTTGTAATTCTTTCTAATTCTTGCTTGGTTTTGAAGTATTTCCCTTCCCAAAGGTCTGACATGTATACTATTCTGTGTTCGCCTAATTTTCTTATAGTTTCTTTCTTTATGTTCAAGTCATTCATCCATTTTGAATTTATCTTGGTGTAGGGTGTGAGGTGTTGATCTAAGCCTAATCTTTCCCACACTGTCCTCCAATTTTCCCAACAGTTTTTATGAAATAGTGGATTTTTGTCCCAAAAGCTGGGATCTTTGGGTTTGTCATATACTGTCTTGCTGAGGTTGCTTGCCCCCAGTCTATTCCACTGATCCTCCTTTCTGTCTCTTAGCCAGTACCAAATTGTTTTGATGACCGCTGCTTTATAATATAGTCTGAGATCTGGGACTGCAAGACCCCCTTCCTTTGTATTTTTTTTCATTAATTCCCTGGGTATCCTTGATCTTTTGTTTTTCCAAATGAACTTTGTTATGTTTTTTTCTAAATCAGTAAAATAAATTTTTGGGAGTTCCATGGGTATGGCACTAAATAGATAGATGAGTTTGGGTAGGATGGTCATTTTTATTATATTGGCTCGTCCTACCCATGAGCAGTTAATGTTCTTCCAATTGTTCAAGTCTAGTTTTAGTTGTGTGGAAAGTGTTTTGTAGTTGTGTTCATATAGATCCTGTGTTTGTCTCGGGAGATAGATTCCTAAGTATTTTATTTTATCTTGGGTAATTTTGAATGGGATTTCTCTTTCTAGTTCTTGCTGCTGAGCTGTGTTGGAATTATATAGAAATGCTGATGACTTATGTGGGTTTATTTTGTATCCTGCAACTTTGCTAAAGTTGTTGATTATTTCAATTAGCTTTTTGGTTGAATCTCTAGGATTCTTTAAGTAGACCATCATGTCATCTGCAAAGAGTGATAATTTGGTCTCCTCCTTGCCTATTTTGATGCCTTCAATTTCTTTTTCTTCTCTAATTGCTACTGCTAGTGTTTCTAATACAATGTCAAATAATAGAGGTGATAATGGGCATCCTTGTTTCACTCCTGATCTTAATGGGAATGGATTTAGTTTATCCCCATTGCAGATGATATTAGCTGATGGTTTTAGATATATACTGTTTATTATTTTTAGGAATGACCCTTCTATTCCTATGCTTTCTAGTGTTTTTAGTAGGAATGGGTGTTGTATTTTATCAAAGGCTTTTTCTGCATCTATTGAGATAATCATGTGATTCTTGTTGGTTTGCTTGTTGATGTGGTCAATTATGTGGATAGTTTTCCTAATGTTGAACCAGCCCTGCATCCCTGGTATGAATCCTACTTGATCATGGTGGATGACCCTTCTAATCACTTGCTGGAGTCTTTTTGCTAGTATCCTATTTAAGATTTTTGCATCTATATTCATTAGGGAGATTGGCCTATAGTTTTCTTTCTCTGTTTTTGGCCTGCCTGGCTTTGGAATTAGTACCATGCTTGTGTCATAAAAGGAGTTTGGTAGGACTCCCTCTTTGCTTATTATGTCGAATAGTTTGTGTAATATTGGGGTTAACTGTTCTCTGAATGTTTGATAGAATTCACTGGTGAATCCATCAGGCCCTGGGGATTTTTTCTTAGGCAGTTCTTTGATGGCTTGATGGATTTCAATTTCTGATATGGGATTATTTAAGAAAACTATTTCTTCTTCTGTTAGTCTAGGCAATTTATATTTTTGTAAATATTCATCCATATCACCTAGATTGGTAAATTTATTGCCATATAGTTGGGCAAAGTAGTTTTTAATGATTGCCTTAATTTCCTCTTCATTTGAGGTGAGATCCCCCTTTTCATCCTTGATGCTATTAATTTGCCTTTCTTCTTTCCTTTTTTTAATTAAATTAACCAGTACTTTGTCTATTTTGTCTGTTTTTTCAAAGTACCAGCTTCTAGACTTGTTTATTAGCTCAATAGTTCTGTCACTTTCTATTTTATTAATTTCTCCCTTAATTTTTAGGATCTCTAGTATGGTTTTCTTCTGGGGGTTTTTAATTTGTTCATTCTCAAGTTTTTTGATTTGCATTTCCAATTCCTTGGTCTCTGTCCTCCCTAATTTGTTAATATATGCACTCAGGGATATGAATTTTCCTCTAAGTACTGCCTTGGCTGCATCCCATAAGGTTTGAAAGGATGTTTCGCCGTTGTCATTTTCTTCAACGAAATTGTTAATTGTTTCTATGATTTCTTCTCTAACTATCCGATTTTGGAGTATCATGTTATTTAATTTCCAATTAATTTTTGATTTGGGTCTCCATGTACCCTTGCCGATCAATATTTTAATTGCCTTGTGATCTGAAAAGGCTGCAGTTAATATTTCTGCTTTTCTGCATTTAAGTGCCATGTTTCTATGACCTAGTGTATGATCTATTTTTGTGAATGTGCCATGTGGTGCTGAAAAGAAGGTGTATTCTTTTTTGTCCCTATTTATTTTTCTCCATATGTCTATTAATTCTAATTTTTCTAAGATTTCATTCACCTCTTTTACCTCTTTCTTATTTATTTTTTGATTTGATTTATCTAAATTTGATAGTGGTTGGTTCAAGTCTCCCACTAATATGGTTTTACTGTCTAATTCCTCCTTCAATTCTCCTAGTTTCTCTATTAAAAATTTGGATGCTATACCATTTGGTGCATACATGTTGATTAGTGATATTTCCTCATTGTCTATACTTCCTTTTAGCAGAATATATTTACCTTCCCTGTCCCTTTTGATCAGGTCTATTTGTACTTTGGCTTTGTCAGATATCATGATTGCAACTCCTGCCTTCTTTCTATCGGTTGAGGCCCAAAAGGTCTTACTCCAACCTTTAATTCTAACCTTGTGAGTGTCAACCCGTCTCATATGTGTTTCTTGAAGACAACATATGGTAGGGTTTTGTGTTCTAATCCAGTCTGCTATTTGTCTGCGTTTTATGGGTGAGTTCATCCCATTCACGTTCAAAGTTATGATTGTTATTTGTGGATTCGCTGGCATTTTGATGTCTTCCCCTAGTTCTGACCTTTCTTCTTTAGCTTTCTCCTTTTGAACCAGTGATTTACTTTAGGTCAGTCCCCCTAGTCCCCTCCCTTGAGATGCTTCCCTTTCTAGCCCCTCCCTTTTTATGCTCCCTTCCCCTCCCCCCTCTCCTTCCCTCCCTTTTTGTGCTCCCTCCCCCCTCCCCCTCCTTAATTTTCCTTTCTTTCTTGCCCTAATGGATAAGATAGAATTCAGGATCCCACTGGATCTAGATGTTCTTCCCTCTCAGATTTGATTTCACTGAGAGTAAGGTTTAAGTACTTCCACTTCACGCTCTCTTCCTCTCCTTCTCATATGAGAGTTCTTCCCCTCCCCTTCCCATGTGTATCTTTATATGGGAAAGTTTATTCTATTGATTCCCCCCCTATTTCTTGAAGTTAATCTTAGTATTATCACGGTTCCCCCCTCCCTTTTCCTTTTTTTGCCCCAACTTTCCCCAAATCTTCTTGATTCCCCAATCTTTCCCTATGCATGTTTCTTCTAACTACTCTTATGATGATACAATTTATGAGAGTTACACAAAACATTTTCCCCACATATTAATATATATAATTAGATGTAAATGTAGTCCTTATAGAAGAGAGTTTGACTTAAAGAGAAAGATAAGATTTATCTCCTTTTCCCTTTCTTTCATATTTACCTTTTCATGTTTCTCTTGCTTTCTGTGCTTGGATATCGAACTTTCCACAGAGCTCTGGTCTTTTCTTAGCAAATGCTTGGAAATCTTCTATTTTGTTGAATGCCCATACTTTCCCCTGGAAGTATATAGTCAGTTTTGCTGGGTAGTTGATTCTTGGTTGGAGACCCAGCTCTCTTGCCTTTCTAAATATCGTGTTCCATGCTTTGCGGTCTCTTAGTGTGTTAGCCGCTAAGTCATGTGTGATCCTTATGGGAGCCCCCTTATATCTGAAGCTCTTCTTCTTGGCTTCTTGTAGGATTTTCTCCTTTACTTGGAAGCTCTTGAATTTGGCAATTACATTCCTAGGCGTTGTCTTTTGGGGATTTAGTATAGAAGGTGTTCTATGAATCCTTTCTATTTCTATTTTGCCCCCTTGCTCCAGAACGTGGGGGCAATTTTCTTTTATAATCTCCTCTAGAATAAAATCCAATTTGTTGTTTACCTCTGGTTTTTCTGGGAGACCAATGATACGGAGATTTTCTCGTCTTCCTCTGTTCTCCAGGTCCGTGACCTTCTCAGTGAGATATTTTCTGTTTTCTTCCAATTCATTAATTGTTTGGGTTTGCTTTATTGATTCTTGCTGTTTTATCATCTCACTTTCTTCGAGGTCCTTAATTCTGGTCATTAGGGACTGGATTTGCTTTTCAGCCTTGTCTGCCCTTGTATTGGATGCTTCGAGTTCTTTTTCCAATTGAGCAGTCTTATCTGTCAGACAGCTGATCTCTTTCTCCCATTTTTCTTTCCAGAAGGTTTCCATCTTTTGGATAAGTTCCAGTTTGAGATCTTCCAGAGCTTGTTGATAGTTTCCATTTTGGGAGGCGTGTTCTGAATTTTTTTGGATTTCCTCTTCATTCTCCTCTTTCCCTTGGGTACTTCCACCATAAAAGTTTTCAATAGTCACTTTTTTCCCTTTCTTCCTGGAGGCTTGATTTTGGGCCATGTGAGCCATCCCTTTGGTGGTTTTATTTCCCTTTCCTTTTTGGTCTGGGGTCTGGGTTATAAGAGTGGTTTTTCTGTGAATTTAGGTTGCTTCAGACTAGTTCTTCCCAGCCTCTGAGCCCAGGTATTCAGCTCCGCCCAGATAATCCGTGCGCCTTGTTCAGCGCAGCCCGCTGGAAGTCCGCTGGCTTCTCCAGTGAAAGCGCCCTGAGACGTTTTTTCCTGGCAGTCCCCAGATCCCAAGGACCCTGGAGTGCCCCCCCAGACAGAGACGCTCCCCACTCACTCGCTGTCCTGGTGAGCGCTCAGGTAGCTCACTCTGGTTTAGTGGGGGAGGTGGGGTGGGGGAAGGGCGGCTCAGTTCACTTTTCTGTGCAAGCTTTTCCTTCTTATTTTAGTGTGGAAATGTTCAAGCCCCACGTACCTTTGCCTCTGTGGGGTACTGGGGAGTCCTTCTGTTCCTCCAAAGGTGATTTTATGCTCCTTTGATGTAGTCTATTTCGTTCGGTGCTGGGGAGAGGAAACGTGCCGCGTCTAGATTGCAGCCATGATTACCCGGAAGTCCGATAGCAATAGTTTTTAAGAGTTGCCAATGACCTCTTTTCTTATAGGGATACATATCATTTTAACTTATTGAATCTCTTTAAAAAAATGTGTTGTTGTTGTTGTTGTTGTTTTTCCCCTCTTTTTAAATTACCTTTTGATGATTCTCTTGAGTTCTGTGGTTGGACTTCAAATTTTCTGTTCAGGTCTGGTCTTTTATTTATGAATGCTTGGAACTCTTCTGTTGTGTTAAATAACCATACTTTCCCCTGTAAGAATATAGTCAGTTTTGATGGGTATTTTATTCTTGGCTGTAGGCCTAGTTCCCTTGCTTTCTGGAATATCATATTCCATGCCTTTCGGTCCTTCAGTGTGGATGCAGACAGATCCTGTGTTATCCTCACTGTGTTTCCATAGTATCTGAATGGCTTCTTCTTGGCAGCTTGTAATACCTGTTCTTTCATCTGATTGTTTTTTAATTTGGCTATAACATTTCTTGGGTTGTCAGTTGGGGATTAAATACAGGGGGTGATCTGTGGATTCTTTCAATCTCCACTTTCCCCTCTTGTTCTAGGATCTCGGGACAGTTTTCCTGGATAATTTCCTCTAGTATTATGTCCAGGCTTTTTCTTTTGTCATGGTCTTCTGGTAGTCCAATTATTCTTATATTGTCTCTTCTTGAACAATTTTCTAAATCGTCTGTTTTGTGAATGAGATGCTTCACATTTTCCTCAAATTTTTCATTCTTTTAGTTTTGTTTTATAGTGTCCTGCTGCCTTGTGAGGTCACTTGATTCTAGTTGTTTTACTCTGGTTCTTAAAGATTGGATTTCATCTCTGGCTTTTTGGTCGTCATTTTCCTTCTGGTCTGATTTTCTTTGAAGATTGTCTTTCATCCTCTTTATCTCGTCTTTCATCTCCTTTGCCTCATCTTTCATCTCCTTTGCCTCGTTTTCCAGCTGGATGATTTGGGCTTTCAGGACACTATTTTCTTGTTTTAGTTTAAGTGCCTCTGTTTCCAGATGACTTATCTTAATTTTTAAGTTCTTTTCCCAATTGTCTTCAGCCTCTCTTAGTTGTGTTTTGAGTTCTTCCACAGCCTGTATCCAATTAGCTGGGATTTCTGGTTTATCGTTTGCTGATCTCTCCCCCTCTGTTCCATTTGGTGAGTAGTAGCTGTCTATTGTAGTTTCTTTCTTCTGTTTCTGTTGTTTGTTCAAATTCACCCCTTCTTTCCTCCCCATATTTGTCTGTGCTCTTGTTCCTCTCATTTTTTTGTTTTTTGGGGACTTCTATCAGTCTCCCCTCTTGGAGCTTTAACAGAGGATCTCTTGGTGTAATCTCTGGGGGATGGTTGTTGGGGGTTTGAGCTTTCCTGTCCTCTGGAGGCTTTTGATTGGCTTAAAGTCCAGCAGTCAATGAGGATGGATGGGGAGCCTGGGCTTCCCTGTGTTCTGGAGACTTTTGATGGGATTGAGTTCAGCTTAGTTGGGCTGGGTTTACTCTGAGTTTTAAACTTCCTGGACGACTGGAGCAGATATGGAGGATCTCCAAAGCTCTGGCCAGGCTGCCAGGTCTATGCTCCTTCTGAACTGCCATCTTGACTTCGCCTCTAAGTTTCTGTTTTTTTTTTTTTTAGAAGACCCTGCTCTCTAAGGGGGGAGATGCATGGCCTCTCTGGGCTCTGAGGGCTCCTGATGGGATTAGGTTCAGCTGGTTCTTTCAGAAGACCCTGCTCTCTAAGGGGGGGAGGGGTCGTGGCTTGCCTGGGCTCTGAGGGCTCCTGATAGGATTAGGTTCAGGTGGTGTGGGCCGAATGATCCCCTAGACAAAAAAAGGAAGAAAAAAAAAGCATCAACCTCCTCTTCCACAGTCTGTGTTGAATGCCCAGAAACTGACCCGGGTTACTTTCAAGGTAAGCTCTTTGGAGCAACCCCTTTGACAGCCCTGAGTTTTCTGTCCTTTCAGTAGCTCTGAGGGCTCCTGATGGGATTGGGTTCAGCTGGTGCCCTAAAGCTGGGACCTCCCTTGAGACTCAGATGGAAGGACCCAGCTAGGGGGCAACAGGCTTCCCCCTTCTCTCTATGTTTCCCTGCCATCTGTGTTGTGCGCCCCGGAGCCTGCCTCAGGTTGCTTTCAAGGTGAGTCCTCAGAGCTCTGAGATTCCCGCTGCTGCCGTGGGCTCAGCACTCTGAGTTGGGGGGGATGGGTCCTGGGACCTTCTTTCTGTCTACCCCATAGATCTGAGTGATCTAGGGTTCTGGCTTTTGGGGTGTGGTACCTTTTGACCCAGGTCCAGGAGGAGGTTTCCCCAGGTCTATCCTGTTGTTCAGCTTGAATTTTGGTAGCCTAGGAGCACTCTGTTTGCGATTGGTAAGAAAGGGTTTCCGAGGCCTGAACTTTCACTGCTTCTACGCCGGCATCTTGACCAGAAGTCCATAATCCATGTTTTTAACTAATTGGTTGATGGCGTTTTTTTGATCAACCTCAATTGGAGATAAGGAGAGGAAAAAACAAACTGGTACTGTTCCTCTTAGTAACATGCTCCTTCAACTTTTATATTTCAGTAAGCTATTTTGCCCTCATTCTTTAATAACAACACCACCACAAAAAATTATTGCATACCTTGTCTGATCAGATAATTTTAATATTTTTCTTTTATCATTGTAAAATCAAGGACAATTTTATAACTTTTTTTGTTATTTAGATGTTACATGTAGCTGTACATGCAATCTCTGTCTCTCAGTAGGGATAAATTACTAGTCAAACATCTTGTGGTTTAAATAAATTTCTTGTTAAAACTAAAAACCAATCAAGATGTATAAATTTATATTACTATCATAGTTTGAGTTTATCTTATACTATATATCTGAAAAGATAAAATATTTAAAATAAATAAAATATGACTTATAAAACTTTAAATTAATGTTCTTCAAAATTTACTCTTCCTGAGTTTTTATAAAAAAGAATAAAAATGAAACCAAAGATAGCAGAATTTCAGACAAACATGAAAAGGGGCATAAAAGAAAAACATGCCTTGTTTCTTATTTATTAATATTTGATTTCTCTTTGTTATATATTGTAGGTTTTAAATAAGATTTTATTCCTTGTTTTGTATGCTTATTTGCTTTAATTAATAGTTATAAAGCTTTTAATTTTAATTTTTGTATTTCTAATTTCTAATTCATTCTCTTTCACTTCTAGTCCCTCAATCTTCTAGAAGGTTTAATTCCTTCCAAGGAAGAAGGTGGTATTGCTTCTAGTGAACATCTCGAGAAATTATTTGTGTTTGGCCTCATGTGGAGTTTAGGAGCCCTTTTGGAGTTGGATAACAGAGAAAAGCTTGAAGCCTTTTTGAGAAAACATTCAAGCAAAATAAGTTTGCCAGATATTTCTGAAGAAACTAATCAAACGATGTATGAATTTTTTGTCACTGATTATGGTGAGAGACCAATCATGATCATTTCTTAAGCATTAATACACATAAAAGTTCACTAGGAATTTTATATATATATATATATATATATATATATATATATATATATATATATATTACATGTCCTTATTTATTTTCTGATTTTCTTTTGGGGAAATATTTTTTTGTTTCTTAGGCTGCAGTGTAAAATAAACATTACCTTCATCTCTTTACACGTTTATTCTCTTACCTTAGGTTAGGATTTCATATAAAAAATTTCACAAATTTATTTTTTTAATATTTTAAAATTTTATTCAATGATTCAAGCAACAGACACTTAGGAGCAATTCATATTCAGCTACTTAGCAAGTATTTATTGAGTATCAACTATAGGAAAAGTACTATTTTGGATAGTAGAAGAACTATAAAGATAATGAAGACATGACTTTGTTTCAAGAGAGTTTATAAAACCTATTAGAAACAATGGACTTATGTAATACTTGTGATTTTTCTCATACATATTTTGATAATTTTTTAAATTTGATACTTTCATCCTAATGAACATGTCATAATTATGACTATACAACCTAAATTATCTACATTTTTACAGGTGACTGGGAGCATTGGAACAAAAAAGTTGAGCCATATATTTATCCAACTGATAGTATTCCAGAATATTTATCAATTTTGGTTCCAAATGTTGATAATGTTAGATCTAGTTTTTTGATGGATACAATAGCAAAGCAACACAAAGTAAGTCTATATGTGTTTTATTAATTAATTGAAAACCACAGGTACTGCCTCTCTAAAGAGCAGGAAAATCTTGGAAACAAATCTATGCATAGTTACAAACATAGGCACCAACACAAAACATCTACCTAGAGTTCTTACAAATGCATAAAAGATATGGTGGATCCCCAAAGTTTATAACCATTTGTATGTATACATAGATTCATGTTTACTATGTTAATTATTCAGTCATTTATTAAGCTTTTAATATGTGCCAGGTTGATGGGAGGTGCTAGGAGTACAAGTGGAGAGAATGAAATAATCGCTCTTCAGAAGTTGATCAGTTAACTGGCACTTATTAATCAAGCACTATATGCCAGATACTGTGTTCATCACAATGAGGTTACCCTCTAAAGGAGGAGGCAAAGACATCAGGAAAGCGGCACATCAAAAATATAAAGTGAATAAATACAGATATATACCAAATAGCTAATATAAGATAGTTAGGGAGGGAAGACACTAGCAATTGTAATGGAATTAGTAAAAATGCAGAAGGGGATTTCTGAGCTTGTTAAAGGAAGAGAGGTTCCTTATCTGTTGGAAGAAACAGAGAAATGAATCCAAAAATGTATCTGGCCAAGGAATAAAAAGACACAGAGGCAGGAGATGGAGTAGGAAGAATGAAAAGGAGTTTGGCTAGTTTGCAGAGCAGTGTCCAGTGGGGCTGGAAAATATGTTGGGAACAGGTTGTATAAAGCTTTAAAAACTGAACAGAAGATTCTCTATTTTATTCTAGAATTAATCAATAAATTGATAAATGTTGGGAGCTGATTGTGTAGGGAAGTCACTGGTCAGATCTATGTTTAAGGAAAATTATTTGGGTATCAGGGAGTAGGATGCATTGGAGTAGGAAGAGACAAGTTAAGAGGCAATCAGTGTAAGCTACTCAGTCACTCAATGAGCATTAAACGCTCTTTATGTGCCAGATGATGTTGTGCTAAATACTAGGTACAAACATTCCCTACCCTCAAGGAAGTCCCATTCCTATGGAGGAGGAGACAAGTTGTAAATAACTAGACGAAAGTAAGATGAGGGAGCAGGGAGGAAGGAAAACACTGTGACACTGTGAGAGAGAATAGAATTGGTAGTAGTGTGAGAGTTAGGTTGCTATTGGGAAACCTTCAGTTACACTGGAGACTTTTTGCTTGGGTGGAAAGTAAGAGTATGTATGGCATTGCTACCCTAAAGCAAATCTTATCTTGATTTGTCCAGCTACCTTATAATGTATGCTAAGATGTTGGCACCCATTTATCACAAAAATGCAAATCTTTATGGTGGCAGGTGAATAGGTGAGATGTTACATGGCCTACTAGTTTGAGAATGGGTAAAGAGAAAAGCAAATGAGACTATTAAGGCCAAGTAAAAGATGAGACTGGAAATTGATTAAAAAGGGTAATATGTTGGTAGGGAAAGTGGTGAGTGGAGTAACCAAAGAATGCTTACAAATGCAAAATTTTAAATACACTTCATTTCTCACTTTGTAATTATAGGCAGTTTTGCTCATAGGAGAACAGGGAACAGCAAAAACTGTCATGATTAAAGGTTATATGAAAAAGTATGATCCTGAAGCACAGTTATCTAAATCACTAAACTTTTCATCTGCCACAGAACCAATGATGTTTCAGGTAATAAAAGCCCTATTAATAATACTGATTATTCATAGGTTCATATAGTTAATAATATTTAAAATGTAAAATTGCTGTTTTCATAGTAGTTTTAATATAGTAATTACATGAGTACATAAGAAGCTCTATATCTGTTTTCATTTCCTTACTATGATCTATATATACTTCATGGTCCCTCAAAATAATCTAAAAAATTAATTCTGAGGTTCAGGGAAACTCTTTTCAATTTAACTTGGTAATGATTAATATTTTATTAGTTAATATGTTTTTCTTAGAATTGCTTTATATCTGGGTGTATTCTACATGAATTTCACTAAGCTAAAGAAAACCAAAAACAAAAATGATACTAATCTTTTAAAAAATAAATTAAAAAAAATTTAAAGCCAAAAAATACCTACTTCTTTTTCTCTAGAGAACGATTGAAAGCTATGTGGATAAGCGAATGGGAAGCACATATGGACCACCAGGAGGGAGAAAAATGACTGTATTTATTGATGATATTAATATGCCAATAATTAATGAATGGGGAGATCAGGTATAATCAAAATACTATATGTGTCCATGCAATCCGATCACAGTTTTTGTGTGTGTGTGTGCTAAAATAAGGCACAAATTTGAAATACTCAAATGACAAATACTTTACAGTAAACTATTTTCCTGTTATCTTCCCAGAGTTGTGATCCTCATCCTAGTCCTAAACAGTGCTCAGACATTCTATTTAGAATCTTTCCATCTCAGAAGTTCTAATCTACTTAGGAACAATTTGGGCCAGAATATTCTCACTGAATACTTTGGGAGGATTTTTTCCCCCTGTAATTTCTTTGCTGAATGTGTGCTTTTCTGTGTTAATACTATGAACCTTTGGAATTAATCTAGGCCCCTGTCACATTTCACTAAAAATAGAGTTAGAGCCTCCTAGGTGGCTTCCCTGCTCCTATTTTCTCTCCCTCTCCAGTCCTCCATATAGCTGTCAAAATAATCTACCTAAAGCACACCTGATCACCTCCTTAGCTGGGCATTTAAAATCCTGGCAAATCTGATTCCTACTTACTTTTCCAAACTTATTATTCCAAATTTATTATTATCACTCTAATGTAGAAGCATATTTCAACCAAAATGGACTTAAAGCCGTTGGCCAAATTTGGCACTTCACCTACCAGTTTTTTGTATCTCTACAACCTGTTTCTCATGCCTGAAATGTACTCTTTCCTCCTCTGCCTCCTGGCATCCTTATTTGCCTGTAAGTGTCAGGGGCTACCTTATCTGCCACCGTTCCAAATCTCTTTGGCTAAATGCTCTTTTTTCCCTCAATTTTCCTTGTATTAAGCTTGTTACTTTGTGCCTGTGGGTTTTGAAATTATTGTGGCCGAGGAACTACATCCCCCAGCATTCTATGCTGCGTTAATGAGCTATTGTATGCTGGGGACTACATCCCCCAGTATACCCCACGGGTCCCTCCTCCCTACTTCCTGTCGTGGAATGGGTCCTGAACGGACCAATCCCGTGCTAGGGATGGACCACGGCACGGATTTGTCTATAAAAGGACCACTCCTGAGCCTAGGAAGGAATTTTGAAGTGGAGGAGATTAGGAGTGAGAGTTAGTTAATTTCAGCGAGGGAGGGAAGGAACTCTGGTTTTTTTTTTTACTTTAATAAAATTAATAATATAAAAAAGTTTTTCTTATTTTAATCATTTCAGTGCCCCTCTGGCAGACTTGCTAATTTCTTAAAGGCAGGTTTTGCTTCTCTTTTGTTTTGAATCCTTGGTGCCTAGAATGATGCCTTTTGGATAGGGGGCACTTAATAATTCTGGAATTGAATTAAACATCATCCTGAGGTGATATTAAAAATTCATTTTTTAAAAATTTCAGGTAACTAATGAGATTGTACGACAGATGATGGAAATGGAAGGAATGTATAGCTTGGATAAACCTGGAGACTTCACTACAATTGTTGATGTACAGATAATAGCAGCAATGATACATCCAGGAGGGGGTCGAAATGATATACCACAACGTTTGAAAAGGCAGTTTACTGTATTTAATTGCACATTGCCATCAAATGCATCAATAGACAAAATATTTGGTACATTTTCTTTCTTTTTCAAATTGTTTACATAATACATGGTCTGAAGCTATTCTCCCTAACCCCATTTGTACTAGCAGGCAGTGTCTCCAGGAAGCAGTTTATACCTTTCCTGTTGGAATTTCGAGTATATTTCTAGAGCTTTAGCTAGTGAGGTCCCAATACTGTTCTATATCCATTTATTATCAGTGATATCAATTAGCCAGACATACTTAATAGTTTTTAGGGAGTGATATTTACTATGTTGGTATAGTTGATAGTGTTGGTACAAAACACACTCTCATAAGTATATATGAAGTCCATAGGAAAGTAAGCTCTAGCTTAGAGCATGAGTGGCTAGGGTAACACATTTGTTGGAAGTACTTTTGATGGCTACCTTGAGATATTTCCCTTAGGTATGGCATAGTTTTTCTGATGAAGTCTTGGAAGCTGCCTGGTGGTGTGTCTAATGAGTTTTTATCTCTTGCTTCTACTACTTTCTTGGAATGATAATAGGATGTCAGAGAGAAGTCTAAGTTTTCTGGTTTTCCAAAATTCTCTAAATATTTCTCTGGTCAAAGGAAGTTGAAAGAAGGCCAAGATGAAGGCCAGGGTTCTTTTGCCTCCTATCCCTTAAGTGATTCCTTCTCAGGAGAAGGTTTCCACCATTACTTGCCAAAATCCCTGACTCCAGACCAGCTTTCTGACTTCATAAGAGTCTCCCAGGGTATGACTAAGTCTCTCAACCCATCCATACACATTTCTTATGTAGCTTCATTTCACTTAATCCAACGTCTTTCAAAGAGTTCCAAATTGATCAAGTACTTTTGGCATTTGGTTTAAGGCTTGTGAGTGACTAATTGATTCAAGAAAGATGTTTAGGTCTTATCTATACATAGTTCACACTCCTGTTGATTGATTTTTAAAATTTTTCCTCTGACAGAAATATTAGAGGGGGCAGCTGGGTGGCTCAGTGGATTGAGAGCCAGGCCCAGAGATGGGAGGTCCTGGGTTAAAATCTGGCCTCAGACACATCCCAGTTGTATGACCCTGGGAAAGTCACTTAACCCTCATTGCCTAGCCCTTACCACTCTTCTGCCTTGGAACCAATACACAGTATTGAGTCTAAGATGGAAGGTAAAGGTTTAATTTTTTTTTTAATATTAGGGCATAGCATCTTTTCAATTTCTTTAAATGGGATGAAGTTCATTAAGGGATCTATTAAATTGACCTGCTCCCTTGCACTTATACAATTTCACTGTTAAACATATGTAAATCTTTATAGAACAAATTTAGTCATTAAATTATTTAATAATGATAATAGCTAACTTTTATATAGCACTTAAAATGTACCAGGCAATGCTATATAATTATTATCTCATTTGATCTCTACAAGAACCCTGAGAGATAGGTGCTATTAATGATGATGATCCTCATTTCACAGATAATAGAACTGAGGCAGACAGAAGTTAAGTGACTTGAGCAGGGTCACACTTCTAATAAGTAGGGATTTGAACTCTAGTCTCTTTGACTTCAGAACAAGCAAATCTTATCTCTAATTTGGGAATCTAAGTATCTAAGAGGGGGACCTAAATTTAAACAGCTAATGTTGCATACTTTTCACAATAACTGATGTAAGGTAGATAGGACAAGTTTTATTTTCTCTATCTTACATATGATGAAGCCAAGAACCAGAGAAGCTTAATGATTTTCATGAGGTCACCTAGTGAAGCAATGTTTCTCAACTTCCAGACTAGGGATTGTAGACTTCAAATGTAGTGCTTTTTTCACTGCCCCACACTTCATTACCAAAAGACATTCTAGGAAGTACAGAACAATGAAAACAATACATACATGCTGTGTGGAGTGGGTTTTGGGGAGCTAGCACCCTCAGAAATCACTTTAGTGAGCAGACAGGAAGCTTTGATAGATGCTGACAGGATGAGGCCTTTATTGTTGAAAGAACAGATAGCAAGGAGCACTTCTGAGAGAGTAACCATCACAGTGTCCAAAGGCTTACAAGAAAAATCCTTAATTCATAGGAAACCTATATGGTTGTCTTGAAAAGTCACCAACTGTGTATAATACATTTGCTTTTATTGAAGATACTCCTTTATGGTTCCCAGCTTTCTTTTGAATCATGAGAGTATTTCTCAAATTAATTTCTCAGTTAATCAGGATTCAAGAATGTACAAAGCCATAAGAAGAAACAGTCTTTGCAACAATTTTCAGGTTAGACTTCATAAAGGGGCATATTCTCATATGAAATTCTTATACAGTTTTGTTAGGCCTCTGAGAATCTCTGAAAAATTTTCCTCTCATGGGAATCTCTGAACTGTAAAATTTCAACTGAGGCATCAATTTCTAACCTTTGAAATGCCAATTGAACATATTGTTAGGTTAATTGAGAATCAATAACAACAAAAAGGAAAGGTGTTTGGCCTTATGTAAAAAAAGTACTAACTAAGGCAGTGATGGTCAACCTTTTGAGCTTAGTATGTCAAAATTCGTCAAAAAACCGAGCATAACTCGGGTGGTATGTCAATTCAAGAAAAAAAAAACATAATTTTGCGATATTTATAGCTTAAATAACAAAAATGTATAATTGTACTATAAAACTGTATTTAATAAGCCAAAAACTAATTATTTAAGTTACCTTCTTAGTGACTTCTTTGTTCATCTGTCAGTTGATTTCTTTGTTGGTCTTGATATTATTTCACTTGTATGGGGTACTGTGAACTAAGATCAGTGAGGGGGAGAGGGAATTCTTTAACCTGCCTATTAGTAACTTTTTTGTTGCTAAATGTTTCATTAGCTAAATCTTCAATTGAAGGTTGGTATTTTGTACACTTCAAGCCCAAGCAAGAGCTACTAACTTCATCTATCAGTCTGTTTCTTTTGTTGGTTTTGATATTATTTAACGCTGAGAATAAGGGAAAAATTGTGAGTAAAGCCATTGCTATATTTTTTAGGGTGCTAAAAGTGTCTGGTAATCAGTTCCAAGCAAGAGTTGCTGTGGGCTGGAGCCCCACCCAGTCTTCCACCAGTCCAGCCCCTCCCCAGCCAGCTGATCAGGAGCACTATGAGAGCCTGCCTGAATACTCCTTCCACACACGCTCCTCTGCCCCGCCTCCTCTCCTCCTCCCTGCCCCCCCACTCCCCCTCATGCTGCCCACCACTTGCCCCTCACCCTCTCGGCCAATGCATGGAGCAGCCTTAACCCCTCTACCGGCCGGGGCATGGCCACAGCTGTGGGTGTGGGGGTCCCAGCCCTCCAGGTGAGCTGAGCCCGCATGCAGCTTCATGTCATTGAAAATGACTACGTGTGTCAGTGCTGACACACATGTCATAGGTTCACCATCATAGAACTAAGGCAATCATAAGGGGATTGGATAGAGGAAGGGCTACCTCTATTCACTTCAAGGAGAGGTTGCTTCTGGTGTTTGTTATGCCTAGAGATAGGCTTCTTTTCTCTCTTCTCTGAAGGGCCTTAATTATAACTAATCTATATTGGAAAGTTATATGGATTACTGATCTGAAATTATCATTATTATTATTAATCCTAATGCTAACCATATTTGTGAATAATGCACTACTAATTTTACTACACACATCAATAAAAAAAATAAAATTCATCTGGTGAAGATGATTGTATAAAACAGTGGAGTATTCTGCTCTTTTGTTTGTAGGTGACTGACCATTTCCAGATGGAGTTTATTTAGATCAATGATGAGTCATTTGATATTTTGACTTAGTTAGCATGCTTTTGTCCTTCTCTCAGGATGTTGTGATGTCTGAGGCAGGTGGAATTGCTGGCTTTCCTGACATATGGTGGGGATGACTAGTTCCTTTTCTACTAGGGTTGTTTCCATGAATGATAGTTGTAGGGGTACTGCAGTAGCTGTGTTATGGGAGAACTTTAAGGTAAAATCTTGGATCTAAACAGGTGGCCCTTGTCAAGAATGAAAGACTCCAGTAGTTAGCTTAAAAATAAAAGAGATTTATTAATTTGAATGTATGTCAAATGGTTAAGTCAAATTGAATGGCTGAAGGAGGCAGAGTAGGTGGAATACTATCTCCTAAAGGAGTTGTATTCTGGAATATATATACCATTTAGACAATAGGGCCTCCGTGACCAGAGAGATAGGATGATGTTGGCATGTTACTGGGTCTCTGGAACCCAAGATGAGTCACATGGTTATGTCCTATGTCAAAATCAGAAGGGGGTGAACTGTTCAGTTTAGAGGCTAATCAGATATCTGGGATATAAAACAGATACTTATTAGAAGCAAGTTGGGAGGTGCCTGTCTCTGCTCATCAAAAATTAGGGGAGAGAATGGAATAGAATAAACCCAAAGATCCTAGCTTTTGGAACAAAAATTCACTATTTGACAAAAAACTGCTGGGAAAATTGGAAAAAAGTATGGGAAAAATTAGGGTTAGATCAACATCTTACATCCTATACCAAGAAATTCAAAATGGGTAAATGACTTAAATATAGAGTAAAAATCATAAATAAATTAGGTGAACATAGAATAGTATACCTGTCAGATCGATGGTAAAGGAAGTAGTTTAAGACCAAGCAAGAAATAAGAGAACATTACAAAATATAAAATGAATAATTTTGATTATATTAAATTAAAAAGGTTTTGTACAAACAAAACCAATACAATGAAAATTAGAAGGGCAGCAACAAACTGGGAAAAATTTTTATAACAAAATTCTCTGACAAAGGTCTAATTTCCAAAATATTTAAGGAACTAAGTCAAATGTACAACTATTCAAGCCATTCCCCAATTGACAAATGTTCAAAGGATATGAATAGGCAGTTTTCAGATGAAGAAATCAAAACTATCAATAATCACATGAAAAAGTGTTCTAAATTCCTCCTGATTAGAGAAATGCAAATCAAAACAACTCTGAGGTACCACCTCACACCTAGCAGATTGGCCAACATGACAGTAAAAGGAAACAATAAATATTGGGATGTGGCAAAATTGGGGCAATGATACACTGCTGGTGGAGTTGTGAATTGATCCAACCATTCTGGAAAGTAATTTGGAATTATGAGCAAAGGGCTTTAAAAGAATGCATGCTCTTTGATCCAGCAATACCACTATGAGGTTTGTACCCCAAAGAGATAATAAAGGGTTGTACAAAAATATTTGTTGCACTTTTTGTGGTGGCAAAAAAATTGGAAAATGATGGGGTGTCCCTTGATTGGGGAATGGCTGGAGAAATTATGGTAGATGATGATGATGGAATATTATTGTGCTATAAGCAATGGTGAACTAGAGGATTTCTATATGAACTGGAAAAACTTCCATGCAGTGATGCAGATTGAAATGGGCAGAACCAAGAGAACATTGTATATAGAAAGTGAAACATTATGGAATGATAGAATGTAATGGACTTTGCTACTAATAGCAATGCAATGATCCAGGGCAATCCTGAGAGACTTATGAGAAAGAATGCTATCCACCTCAAGAAAAAGAACTGTGGGAGTAGAAACAGAGAAGAAAAATATATGACTCATCATTTATTTACATGAGTACATGATTTGGGGTTTTGGTTTCAAAAGATTGCTCTATCACAAAAATGAATACTATAGAAATAGATATTAAGTGATAACATTTGTATAACCCAGTGGAATTGCTTGTCACCTCCAGGAGTGGGGAAGGAAGAGGGAAAGAAAATGTATCATGTAAACATGGAAAAATGTTTTTAAAATGTTTTTTAATTTTTTTAAAGAATGAGAGGAGAGGTCAGAGGGGATCTTCTTAGCTCAAAGTCCCTAGCACTCATGGGCAAGGAAAAATGAATCTTTTATGTACACTCTGACCTGGCACACAATCTGGAGTTTGGGGATGTTTTAGGGGAAGCCTATACCCCCATATCAGCTGAATTCCTGCAAAAAAAAAAACAACTGAGGATTTTAAATGGAGGGCACACTCGTAGGGGTTTAAACAAACTGCAAACTGGATTTACCCTCCAACTCTTGCTTTTCTTATTCATAGTTCACAGCTATAGTGTTATTTGAGAGTGCTTTCTAAGATTAATTACCTAAAATACTGCTAGAATAGATATGAAAATATGTATGATAATTTATTCATTATGATAAAGATATGCTGTGTAATATTATTAAAATTTATGTCCTTAATTTCTTCTATTTTCAGGAGTAATTGGCTGTGGTTACTTTGATGCTTGTAGACGTTTCAGGCCTGAAATAAGTGATATGATAATGAAATTAGTTTCAGCTGGTAGAATACTGTGGCAATGGACTAAGGTATGGAAAAGTATATTGGATCAAAATATGCTACCTATCAATTTTCCTTCTTTAGGAAGACATAATTTCCAAGAGTATATAACTGCTTGACTTCAAACCCCAGATCAAATATTAGGGTTGAATGATGCCTTCATTATATACAGGTGAAAATATTTTCTTAAGAATGGCATGGCTTAGAGTGGACAAACAGAATCTTTTTACTGTTAAAGAATTACAAATACTGTCTGACTTTTCTAACGTTAGGTCCACCAGGCAAAGCCTCAGTTACTCAACCCTTCTCACAACACTGACCAAACACCATAAATAGGGCTGTGCAAAACTATGGAAGCTACAACTAGATGGCTTAAAGCAATATTGCTTTAAATAATAAATAAATTATCCTAAAGCATATATTTATATTCTGGTTATAAGCATAATAGTTATTTGCATGGTTTCAATATTTAATGATACAAGTCTGTATTCCATGGCACTATAATCCTAAACCATCACTGAATATCAAAATGTACCATTTTTGCAAAATTATGGCCCTGTTTTCTATAATAATTATTATATAATTATAATTATATATTTATGAGTAAAAATGTCATATTCCCAAATCAACATGCCATTGATAACTTATTTTATTCCCATATAACTTTGCCAAAGATATTTTCATAAACAAGATATAATTTCCATCCAAGGTTATATAAAACTTATTTTTCAACTGAAATATACTTTAATTCCATTGATTTTATACTTAATGAAATTGTGCCTGCAAAGAATTCAAATTAAGACTATGATCAACTAAAACAAAATCGGTTACACAGATGTCACCTAGCATTCAGAAGATACGTAAGATAATATGTTCACAGCTTTATTTCCCCTTCAGAAATATATGCCAACAGTTTATAATATTAAAACCTAAATTTAATGATTTTTGTGTTATCTGATTTTAACAAGCAGAATTAAATATTATTTTATATATTCTTCTCAGAAGTAAGGGTAACAAGCCAGTTCTTCAGCTCTCAGGAACTTCAGTTCAAATATTAAATTACATATATCTATCCAGAAAATTTCCCAGTAAAGGTGTATATATATGTCATATATATCTTAATCTATATATCTATCTCTCTGCCTATACTGAACCATGCACATGTTGCAAGAATTTTCAGGGTTCTTGCTAGCCATTGCAACAGTAAGCCAGCACAGGTTATAGACTGACAGATAGATACAGACAGATATTTATCTGTGTCACAGTTCCATAGATAGCATATTTATAATTTCTCTTCCTGACCTACATGATTCAGATAATTTAGGTAAGAATAAGGAAGGTAAGAAAAAGTAAGTTTTTATCATTTGTTTTAAATTTCTTTATTCTCGTGCAAAGCATCCTTCCATATTGGTCTTTGCTGCAAGAGCAAACTCATATATATAATCAAAACCTCCAAAATAAAAACACAAATACACCAATGTGAAAGATGATTGATTCCAACAGTTCTTTCTCTGGAGGTGAAGAGCATTCCCTGTCATGAGTCTTAAAGGATTGTCTCAGATCATTGCATTGCTGAGAGTAGCTACATTTTCATAGATAATCTTCCAAAATTGCTGTTATTATTATGTACAATGTTCTCCCTGTTTGGTTATTTCACTCTGCATCAGCTCATGCAGATCTCTTCAACTTTTTCTGAAATCATTTTGCTTATCATTTCTTATAGCAAAATTCTATTCCATCACCAACATGAACACAATTTATTCAACCATCCCCCAATTGATGAACATTTCCTTAATTTCTATTTCTTTGCCACTACAAAAAGAGCTGCTACAAATATTTTTATACAAGTTGGTCCTTTACCTTTTTTTAATTATCTCTTTCAGAGATACAGACACAGTTGTGGTATTAATGGATCAAAGAATATGAACAGTTTATAGCCCTTTGAGCATAGTTCCAATTGTCCCCAGAATGGTTGGATCAGTTCACAACTCCACCAGTAATACATTAGTGTCCCAATTTTGCTATATCCCCTCCAACATTTACTACTCCCTTTTATTGCCATATTGGCCAGTGTGATAGGTGTGAGGTGATACCTCAGCTTTGTTTTAATTTAGAACTCTTTTTCACATGATTATTGATGGTTTGGATTTCTTCATCTGAAAATTGCTTGTGACTTCCGGGTAATCATGGCTGCAATCTAGATGCCACACACTTCCTCTCTCCCCAGCACCGAATGAAATAGACTACATCAAAGGAGCATAAAAATCACCTTTGGAGGAACAGGACTCCCCAGTACCCTACAGAGGCGAAGGTACGTGGGGTTTGAACATTTCCACACTATAATAAGAAGGAGGAAAAGCTTGCACAGAAACGTGAACTGAGCCACCCTTCCCCACCCCCACCTCCCCCACCAAACCAGAGTGGACTACCTGAGCTCTCACTGGGACAGCGAGTGAGTGGGGAACGTCTCTGTCTAGGGGGGAACTCCAGGATCCTTGGGATCTGGGGACTGCCAGGAAAAAACATCTCAGGGCGGTTTCACGGGAGAACCTGGCTCTGAGCATGGGGGTCCACGGAGCCATACTTGGGGCGGTTGCGCTGAACATCTGGGCAGAACTAAACACCAGGGGCGGACCACGCGCTGATTATCGGGGCAGAGCTGAACACCGGGGCAGTGTGGCTGTGATCAGGGGCCCAGTGCTCTAGGAAACTTGGAGACTGGGAAGAACTAGTCTGAGGCAACCTAAATTCACAGAAAAGACACCTATACCACCCAGACCCCAGATCAAAAAGGAAAGGGGAATAAAACCACCAAAGGGATGGCTCACATGGCCCAAAATCAAGCCTCCAGGAAGAAAGGGAAAAAGGTGATTATTGAAAACTTTTATGGTGGAAGTACCCAATGAAAAGAAGAGAATGAGGAGGAAATCCAAAAAAAATCAGAACATGCCTCCCAAAATGGAAACTATCAACAAGCTCTGGAAGATCTCAAACTGGAGCTTACCCAAAAGATGGAAACCTGGAAAGAAAAATGGGAGAAAGAGATCAGCAGTCTGACAGATAAGATTGCTCAATTGGAAAAAAGAGCTCGAAGCATCCAATAGAAGGTCAGACAAAGCTGAAAAGCAAAACCAGTCCCTAACGACCAGAATTAAGCAACTCGAAGAAAGTGACATCATAAAACAGCAAGAATCAATAAAGCAAACCCAAAAAATTAATGAATTAGAAGAAAACATAAAACATCTCATTGAGAAGGTCACCGATCTGGAAAACAGAGGGAGAAGAGACAACCTCCGAATTATCGGTCTCCCAGAAAAACCAGAGATAAACAATAAACTCGATATTATTCTACAGGGGATTATAAAAGAAAATTGCCCCCACATTTTCTGGAGCAAGGGGGCAAAATAGAAATAGAAAGGGTTCATAGAACACCTTCTATACTAAATCCCCAAAAGACAACTCCTAGGAATGTAATTGCCAAATTCAAGAGCTTCCAAGAAAAGGAGAAAATCCGACAAGAAGCCAAGAAGAGGAGCTTCAGATATAAGGGGGCTCCCATAAGGATCACACACGACTTAGCGGCTAACACACTAAGAGACCGCAAAGCATGGAACACAATATTTAGAAAGGCAAGAGAGCTGGGTCTCCAACCAAGAATCAACTACCCAGCAAAATTGACTATATACTTCCAGGGGAAAGTATGGGCATTCAACAAAATAGAAGATTTCCAAGCATTTGCTAAGAAAAGACCAGAGCTCTGTGGAAAGTTCGATATCCAAGCACAGAAAGCAAGAGAAACATGAAAAGGTAAGTATGAAAGAAAGGGAAAAGGAGATAAATCTTATCTTTTTCTTTAAGTCAAACTCTCTTCTATAAGGACTACATTTACATCAAATTATATATATATATATTAATAGGTGGGGAAAATGTTTTGTGTAACTTTCAAAAATTGTAGCATCATAAGAGTAGTTAGAAGAAACATGCATAGGGAAAGATTGGGGCATTAAGAAGATTTGGGGAAATTGGGGGCAAAGAAAGGAAAAGGGAGAGGGGAAACGTCGATAACACTAAGATTTACTTCAAGAAATGGGGGGGGGACTTAATAGAATAATCTTTCCCATATAAAGATACACATGGGAAGGGGATGGGAAGAACTCTCATATGAGAAGGAGAGGAAGAGAGTGTGAAGTAGAATTATTACTTAAACCTTACTCTCAGTGAAATTAAATCTGAGAGAGAAGAACATCTAGATCCAGTGGGATCCTGAATTCTATCTTATCCAACAGGGAAAGAAAGAAAGGAAAATTAAGGGGGGGAGCATAAAAAGTGAAGGAAGGGGAGGTGGGAGGGGAAGGGAGTATAAAAAGGGAGGGGCTAGAAAGGGAAGCATCTCAAGGGAGGGGATTAGGGGGACTGACCAAAATCAAATCACTGGTTCAAAAGTAGATAGCTAAAGAAGAAAGGTCAGAACTAGGGGAAGGTATCAAAATGCCAGCGAATCCAGAAATGACAATCATAACTTTGAACTTGAATGGGATGAACTCACCCATAAAACGTAGACAAATAGCAGATTGGATTAGAACCCAAAACCGTACCATTTGTTGTCTTCAAGAAACACATATGAGGCGGGTTGACACTCACAAGGTTAGAATTAGAGGTTGGAGTAAGACCTTTTGGACCTCAACTGATAGAAAGAAGGCAGGAGTTGCAATCATGATATCGGACAAAGCCAAAGCAAAAATAGACCTGATCTAAAGGGATAGGGAAGGTAAATATATTCTGTTAAAAGGGAGTATAGACAATGAGGAAATATCACTAATCAACATGTATGCACCAAATGGTATAGCATTCAAATTTTTAATAGAGAAACTAGGAGAATTGAAGGAGAATATAGACAGTAAAACTATATTAGTGGGAGACTTGAACCAACCACTATCAAATTTAGATAAATCAAACCAAAAAATAAATAAGAAAGAGGTAAAAGAGGTGAATGAAATCTTAGAAAAATTAGAGTTAATAGACATATGGAGAAAAATAAATAGGGACAAAAAGGAATACACCTTCTTCTCAGCACCACATGGCACATTCACAAAAATAATCATGCACTAGGTCACAGAAACATGGCACTCAAATGCAGAAAAGCAGAAATAATAAATGCAACTTTCTCAGATCATTAAGCAATAAACATATTGATCTTAAAGGGTACATAGAGAGCCAAATCAAAAATTAATTGGAAATTAAATAATATGATAATCTAAAATCAGTTAGTTAGAGAAGAAATCATAGAAACAATAATTTCATTGAAGAAAATGACAATGGCGAGACATCCTTTCAAACTTTATGGGATGCAGCCAAGGCAGTACTTAGAGGAAAATTCATATCCATGAGTGCATTTATTAACAAATTAGGGAGGACAGAGATCAAGGAATTGGAAATGCAAATTTAAAAAACCTGAGAACGAACAAATTAAAAACCCCCAGAAGAAAACCAAACTAGAGATCCTAAAAATTAAGGGAGAAGTTAATAAAATCGAAAGTGACAGAACTATTGAGCTAATAAATAAGACTAGAAGCTGGTACTTTGAAAAAACAGACAAAATAGACAAAGTACTGGTTAATCTAATTAAAAAAAGGAAAGAAGAAAGGCAAATTAACAGCATTAAGGATGAAAAGGGGGAATCTCACCTCCAATGAAGAGGAAATTAAGGCAATCATTAAAAACTACTTTGCCCAACTATATGGCAATAAATATACCAACCTACGTGATATGGATAAATATTTACAAAAATATAAATTGCCTAGACTAACAGAAGAAGAAATAGATTTCTTAAATAATCCCATATCAGAAAAAGAAATCCAACAGGCCATCAAAGAACTTCCTAAGAAAAAATCCCGAGGGCCTGATGGATTCACCAGTGAATTCTATCAAACATTCAAAGAACAGCTAACTCCAATACTATACAAACTATTTGACATAATAAGCAAAGAGGGAGTTCTACCAAACTCCTTTTATGACACAAACATGGTACTAATTCCAAAACCAGGCAGGCCAAAAACAGAGAAAGAAAATTATAGACCAATCTCCCTAATGAATATGGATGCAAAAATCTTAAATAGGATACTAGCAAAAAGACTCCAGCAAGTGATCAGAAGGGTCATCCAGCATGATCAAGTAGGATTTATACCAGGGATGCAGGGCTGGTTCAATATTAGGAAAACTATCCACATAATTGACCACATCAACAAGCAAACCAACAAGAACCACATGATTATCTCAGTAGATGCAGAAAAAGCCTTTGATAAAATACAACACCCCATTCCTATTAAAAACACCAGAAAGCATAGGAATAGAAGGTTCATTCATAAAAATAATAAACAGTATATATCTAAAACCATCAACTAATATTATCTGCAATGGGGATAAACTAAATCCATTCCCATTAAGATCAGGAGTGAAACAAGGATGCCCATTATCACCTCTATTATTTGACATTGTATTAAAAACACTAAAAAAAAAAACAAAAAACAACACTAGCAGTAGCAATTAGAGAAGAAAAAGAAATTGAAGGCATTAAAATAGGCAAAGAGGAGACCAAATTATCACTCTTTGCAGATGACATGATGGTCTACTTAAAGAATCGTAGAGATTCAACCAAAAAGCTAATCGAAATAATCAACAACTTTAGCAAAGTTGCAGGATACAAAATAAACCCACATAAGTCATCAGCATTTCTATATAATTCCAACACAGCTCAGCAGCAAGAACTAGAAAGAGAAATCCCATTCAAAATTACCTTACACAAAATAAAATACTTAGGAATCTATCTGCCGAGACAAACACAGGATCTATATGAACACAACTACAAAACACTTTCCACACAACTAAAAATAGACTTGAACAATTGGAAGAACCTTAACTGCTCATGGGTAGGACAAGCCAATATAATAAAAATGACCATCCTACCCAAACTCATCTATCTATTTAGTGCCATACCCATGGAACTTCCAAAAATTTTCTTTACTGATTTAGAAAAAACTATAACAAAGTTCATTTGGAAGAACAAAAGATCAAGGATATCCAGGGAAATAATGAAAAAAATACAAAGGAAGGGGGACTTGCAGTCCCAGATCTCAGACTATATTATAAAGCAGCGGTCATCAAAACAATTTGGTACTGGCTAAGAGAAAGAAAGGAGGATCAGTGGAATAGACTGGGGGCAAGCAACCTCAGCAAGACAGTATATGACAAACCCAAACATCCCAGCTTTTGGGACAAAAACCCACTATTTCATAAAAACTGCTGGGAAAATTGGAGGACAGTGTGGGAAAGGTTAGATTTAGATCAACACCTCACACCCTACACCAAGATAAATTCAAAATGGGTGAATGACTTGAACATAAAGAAGGAAACTATAAGAAAATTAGGTGAACACAGAATAGTATACATGTCAGACCTTTGGGAAGGGAAAAACTTCAAAACCAAGCAAGAATTAGAAAGAGTTACAAAATGCAAAATAAATAATCTGGAATACATCAAATTAAAAAGTTTTTGTAGAAACAAAACCAATGTAACCAAAATCAGAAGGGTAGCAACAAATTGGAAAACAATCTTCATAAAAACCTCTGACAAAGGTTTAATTACTCAAATTTACAAAGAACTAAATCAATTGTACAAAAAATCAAGCCATTCTCCAATTGACAAATGGGCAAAGGACATGAACAGGCAGTTCTCAGCCAAAGAAATCAAAATTATTAATAAGCACATGAAAAAGTGCTCTACATCTCTTATAATCAGAGAGATGCAAATCAAAACAACTCAGGTATCACCTCACACCTAGCAGATTGGCTAACATGACAGCTATGGAAAGTAATGAATGCTGGAGGGGATGTGGAAAAGTGGGGACACTAATTCATTGCTGGTGGAGTTGTGAATTGATCCAGCCATTCTGGAGGGCAATTTGGAACTATGCCCAAAGGGTGATAAAAGACTGCCTGCCCTTTGATCCAGCTATAGCACTGCTGGGTTTGTACCCCAAAGAGATAATAAGGAAAAAGACTTGTACAAGAATATTCATAGCTGCGCTCTTTGTGGTGGCCAAAAATTGGAAAACGAGGGGATGCCCATCAATTGGGGAATGGCTGAACAAACTGTGGTATCTGTTGGTGATGGAATACTATTGTTCTAAAAGGAATAATAAAGTGGAGGAATTCCATGGAGACTGGAACAACCTCCAGGAAGTGATGCAGAGCGAAAGGAGGAGAACCAGGAAAACATTGTACACAGAGACTGATACACTGTGGTACAATCGAAGGTGATGGACTTCTCCATTAGTGTCAATGCAATGTCCCTGAACAATCTGCAGGGATCTAAAAAATACTATCCACAAGCAGAGGATAAACTGTGGGAGTAAAAACACCGATGAAAAGCAATTGCTTGACTACAGGGGTTGAGGGAATATGACTGAGGAGAGACTCTAAATGAACACTCTAATGCAAATACCAACAACAGGGAAATGGTTTTGTGTCAAGAACACATGTGATAACCAGTGGAATCGTGCGTCGGCTATGGGAGAGGGAAAGGTGGTGGGAGGGGGGGCGGGGAGGAAAAGAAAATGATCTTTGTTTCCAGTGAATAATGTTTGGAAATGACCAAATAAAATGATGTTTAAAATTTTTTAAAAATTGCTTGTTCATATCCTTTGACCATTTGTCAATTGGTGAATGGCTTGTGTTCTTATAAATTTGACTGAATTCTCTATAAATTTGAGAAATTAGAAATAAAGTTGAGACATTTATTATAAAATTTTGCTCCCATTTGTTTCCCTTCTAACCTTGGTTACATTAGTTTTGTTTGTACAAAGCCTTTTAATTTAATATAATCAAAATTATTCATTTTACATCTTTTAATACTCTCTATCTCCTTTTTGGTCATAAATTCTTCCCTTCTCCAAAGATCTGCCAGGTAAAGTATTTATGGCATCACTCCTTATATCCAAGTCATATTTCCATTTTGACTATATCTTGGTGAGGTATTGGCCTATACCTTGCTTCTGCCATACTGTTTTCTAATGTTTTCTAGCAGTTTTTGTTAAAGAGTGACTTCTTATTCCAAAAACTAGGATCTTTCGGTTCATCAGACAGTAGGTTGCTCTGGTCATTTCCCCCTGTATATTGTGCATCTAATCTACTCCACTGATCTACCATTATATTTCTTAGCTAGTGCCAGATTGTTTTTTATGATTGCTGCTTTTTAGTACAGTTTGGGATCTATCACTACTAGACAAAGGTAAGCTTTTTGGGAAAAAAAGAATGCTTCAAGTGTTGCAAAGATCTGCATAGTCATTCACAGCAGACCACTGAAAACATCAGGAGATGAGTTCTTTGAACTATATGAAGTCATATGGATTTTCTTCTGTAACCATTAAGGAAGGGAGTTCCTGAAGGAAACATTCAGTATTTTCAGTGTAACAAAGAAAATGAAAGAAATATTATAACACAAAATATATAATAGCACAAAATGGAGTCTGCTATATTTTCCTAAAAATCCACTTTCAACACATATCTTAAGAAGACTTAAACTTTGAAATTGTCTTTGTAGGGAACAAGAATTTGTATAAATATAAATATAGATGGGCACATATGTGTCTATTAGATAGCTCCTAGTCTTAATACTATATTAATTTACTTTGGGATATATTTTAGAAGCTTTAGTTTGGAATTCTTTTGTCAGCTTTTAAAAAAGTTTTATAAAGTTGAAACTATTCTAAACATGACTATTTTAACAACAATAATAATGTTAATTAGCATTTGCAAAGCACATTACAAATATTTCATTGTATCTTCACAATAATCCTAAAACGTAGATGCTATTATTATTCCTATTTTTGAGATGAGAACACTTAAAGAGGTTAAGTGAAAAAGTCATACCTCTAGAACAGTACATCAAGGAAGATCATTCTTCCCTAGAAGTTTGCATCCCTGTTTTTTTCATGTAAATGTTAGTTTTGAACATTGAGTATGTTTTTTTGCTTTAGGTAAAAATGCTGCCAACTCCATCAAAGTTTCATTATATCTTCAATCTTCGAGATCTCTCCAGAATTTGGCAAGGAATGTTAACTATAAAAGCAGATGAATGCAACTCACTTTCTATCCTTCTGTCACTTTTCAAACATGAGTGCAACAGAGTAATTGCAGACAGGTATATCAGTAATGTCTTGTGAAGCGTTTAGGCTATTTTTATGCTAATAGACACATTCTTGATATATCTTCTCAAATTAAAAATAAGGAAGTCTTACTTTTAAGTGGTAAATAATAGCATTGATATCATCCTTTACTCACAGTTCTATTGAAAAAAAAAGAATACTTTTCTGACTAACTTGGTTTTGATTTCTGTTATTCTTCCTTTTTCTATCTGTGCATTATTGGATAGTCCAATACTTAAATTTCCTCAAAAGATTTGATCATTTTCCATGTGAAATAATGACTTTATTGCTGTGTATGCTGTTTCAATCATACCTAGAATATTATGACAATTTTAAATTCTATTTAGTTGCTAAAAATATTTTGGTGGTTATATAGATTTTTCCTTACATAGATCCATGCCATGTTAGTCTTTGGGCTTATCATCAGTCCATAAAACCCGGTTCCTTACTACACAAAATGGCATAGTACTACATAATTTAGCCAACATACTTAGAAATAGGGAAAATGAAAAGATTAAGATTAATAAGACAATATTTTTAAGTGTTAGTTTCCCCCCATTTTGAGATGTTTACTCATTGAACCATCAGGGGAATGTCCTGGACCCATGTTGGCAAACCTATGGCTAGTGTGTCAGAGGGTGCTGCTCCCCTTCCCTTCTCCACGCACACCTAAGGACATTTCTCCCATCACTCACCCCTCTGCCCAACAGCCCAATGGGAACACTTCCTCTCTCCCCTGTCTGGGGTAAGGGGGATGACTCACATGCAGTATGAGGGTTGCAGTTTGGGTTCTTGGTCTCTAAAATTTTCACCATCATTGCATTCTTTGTGAATATGGGATGCATGTTAAAAGGGTTCAGTAGGTACATAGCAGCTTGAACAATCGTTCCCAGTTAATAGAACTTGTCAATTTGAACCTCTGCTAAAGACCTCCTCTTATACCTCAGCCAACCATGGGGCTGATCTGGGGTTCTTGAAGTCTTTGCCAGTGGTACATAAGTTTAAGTAGGTTTTATTAAATAGGAAAGACTTGAAAGATACAACTGGTTAGGATCTGTATATTTGCCATCTGTGAACCTCCATTTGAAAAGGGGTGTCACTGGGTTGGCTAAGAAGTTGATGAATGTTTCAGTCACAACAACCCTTAGAGACCATATAATCATAGTTTAAAAGCTGGAAGGAACCTCAAAGATCTTTCAGTCCAATCCCCCCATTTTATAGTTGAGGAAAGTAAGACCCAGAGAGGGAAAGTGACTTGCCTGTGGTCACAGGTTTGAGTAGCAGAGCTGACATGTGAAGTCAGGCTCTCAGATTCCAAATTCAGTACCTTTCTCATTGTACCATATGTATTTGTAATCCTCTTCAGTGGAGAAAGCACTGAAGGCCAATAATAAAATCATACAGAATTACAAAATCTCAGAGTTGGAAGGGACTTTGGAGACCACCTAGTCCAACTATACATGGCCAGTGATCCCTTCAACAGCTTATCAAGTCTCTTAGAGACATCTAATTAGAGAGTAATTCACTAACTTTTTTAGAAAGCCCAATCCATATTTGCACATCTCAAATTCTTAACAAGTTTTTCCTTGCTACATCAAATTTAAACCTGCCTCTATGTAACCCAGTGTTTTCCTATTTCCGTACTCTGGATCAAGAAAAACAATTGACAATTCTTAAAATACTTTATGCAGCCATCATCCCTCCTAAAACTTTTCTAGGTTAAATATTCCTATTTCCTGACCCACCTATAGCATGTTCTCTAGCCCTCTCAGCATCTTGTCTACTTTCTTTTCAAAATGTTTCATATGTGACCGTATCTTTCTTTAAAATATAGCATGGTATTCCAGAGGTACTCCAAATTTTGCGTCATCTGCAAATTGACAAGCATGCCATGTCATTCATCTAAGTCATTAATAAAAATATTGATTACTACAGGAGCAAAAGCTATATCCCTGAAGTGTTCTTCTAAATACCTCACTCCAAGTTGACAAAGAACCATTAATGATTATTCTTTGTGTAAAACCAGTTCCACCTCTAATTTGTATCTCTTTATTATGTCCACAAGAATGACATAAAAAAACATGTCAAATGTTTTGGGTATATTGTTTCTACAGTATTCCCCTGATCAGCCAGTTTATTTACCCTGCCAAAAAGGATATAAGGTTACTTTGATATGACCTCCTCTTGATGAAACTATGCTGGCATTCATTGATTCTTAGCATGGAAAAGAACAGATGCTTTAAAGTTTGTAAACTCCATACTATCTTTTTTTTAAATAGGGGTAACAGTTAAGTTTGATCAGTCCAATGAATCTACTCCCATTGTTATAAACTTATCTCTCTCAATAGTTCAGTAGTCACATCTGCCAGTTCTTGAAGGATGAAGAGTAAAAAAATCTAGTCATGGATGATAGACAGCAAGTCAAAATGGCCAATCAGGAAGGAGATGGAGGGTTAGATACCTGGGAGAGGGGGATATAAGGTGTAAGAAAACTGGACAGATGGCATGAGGCAGCTTATGAAGGCTTCTGAATGCCAAAGAGAGGATTTTATATTTGATTCTGGATGAGGCTAGGGAGCTACTGGAGTTTCCTATCTGGGAGGTTGGAGGTTGAGAGCAAAAGCCTGCTTTAGCAAGATCACTTTGACAACTGAGTAGACAACGGATTGGAGTGGGAAGAAACTCCATGCAGGCCGACTCACTGGCAAACCTATTGTATGTAATAGGCCTGACATAAGGTGATGAGGGCCTGCACTGAGGTGGTGGCAATGTCAGAATTGAGAAGGGGGCATATGGGAAAGATGTTAACAAGGTAAAATTAACAGGCCTTGTCAGTAACATTGGAATTGGAATCTGAGAGAAAGGAGTTGAGGATGACACCTGGAGGGAGATACTAGGTGACTAGGAAAATAGCAATACTTTTTACAGTAATAGTGAAATTAGGAAGAGGAGAGGAGTTGGTGGTGGGAGGACTGAGTATGATTTTCAACTTGTTAAGTTTAAGATGTCTATGAGACATCCAGTTTGAGATACATAATAGTTGGAAATGTGAGACTGACAGTCAGTAGAAAGGATAGGAATGGACAAATAGATCTGAAAGTCATCTTCATAGAGATTATAATTGAATCAATAGCTGAGAATATCACCAAATGAAATTGTAATATAGAAGAAGACATAGGGGCCCAGGAACAAATCTGAGAGAACACACACTTTTAAAATGGACATAACTTAAGATGAAAATCCAGCAAAGGAGTACAAGGAGGAACAATCTGACAGATAAGAGAAAGGAAAGAAAGGGAAATTTCTAAAGGGAAATGAAAGAATTAAAATTCTGAGACTGGCCTTCAGTTAGTAAAGTTTATTAGAATCACTTGGGTAGGTAAAAGATGAGAAATAGGTAGAAAAATAAGAGTAAAAAAATATAATCTAATCACCACATGAGTGCTCTCAGTCTGACATCCAGCAGCATCTTTTTTGACCTGCCACCAAAGAATAGAGCTCAAATATTTCCTTCTTTCGAACCTTTTAACCTCTCCTTTCACATCCAGTTCAAATTCAGAGTCATGTCCAGATCAGGTGACACAAACTCACACAGACTCACATAGACTCAAGTGACCTAATTTACCTAATGATTCCCCTTACACAGTCTTGGCTTCCAGGTCAAATGGGCATCAGGAGATGAGGTTAAGTGTATGACCCCAGAAGAGTAAAGTTCCTTCACACAGAAGAAAGTACCAACAGAGTGATTAACAGTTGTCAGAGGATTGTGAGAAGACAAAAAGGATGAAGACTGAGGCAAGGCCATTAGATTCTGCAATTAAAAGATCACTTTGGAGAAAGCAATTAAATGGTCTAATCCACACTAGAGAGAGTTAAGAATGAAAGAAAAAGAATTAGAGGCCCTGATTTTAGTCAAGAAGGTTATCCACAGAAAGGAAGAGAGATATGATTATAGGTAGGAGAGATAGAAGAATAAAGTGAAGTTTCTTTGAGGATGGGAGAAGACATGGAAATGTATGTTTGTAGGCAATAGAAAAGCAACCAGTAGATGGAGAGACTAAAGATTAGTGAGAGAGTAGAGATAATAGAGGGAGAAATTTATTGGAGGAAATAGGCTAGAATGGAAACATTTGTGTTTATAAAGTATTTTACCTTGGCAAAAGGGTCACCTCTTTGTGTGAGAAAGGGACAAAGAAGAAGATGGAAGTAAAAGGCATCTAAGTGATGTCAGTTAAAGAGAGCGGAGAAGGAAATCTTGATGAATGTCTAATTTTGTCAATGAAACAGAAAGGGTAGGGTATCCTAAGAAAATTCATATGGACTTGGTAACTTCAACTCATTGAAACCAACTAGATTCTGCTTGATCCTTTCTTCCCTTAATCTGGATTCTTCATACCCTACCTACAGTTGTTGTTGTTGTTTTTTCCTGGACTCAATCCAGAGATCATTCTCCTCGGAAAAAAAAAATTAGATGCAAAATAAGAACTATTATTTAATCTTCTTCCCTTTATCTATTGCATCATGGCATCTACCCTAAATAGTTAGTCCTGATCCTTTTTATATTCTTGTCCTCATCATAGCTTTTTTTTAAAAGCCCTTTTTGTTCTCTTTAGCATTCAAAATTATTACGGACTTTCACTCTCACAACATAATTTTTATAGGTCCAGGACCTTCTTTTTTATTCATTCTCTATTACTTGACTTTGCATTTATCTTCCATATGTCTTTTAAAAATCTGAGTTGGCCAATCTCTTTAGGCAGTTACTTTTTCTTTATCCCTAAAATTATTTCTGCTTGAATTTAAGAATATCATCCCGGAAAGTTCACTGGTCCTACTTAACTGACTTCTCCTTCAGAAAATGAAGCCATTGGGATCTACTTATCCTTTTCCTGAATGTTTTGAAATCTGCTCTTCTTATATGTGGCTTTCCTCCCTTCAAAAATTCTGTAATGGAGCAGTCCATTACCTCCAAATGTTCCTATCATTTTCATTTCCAGAACTAATTCCTTCTTGTCCAGAATCAAGTACAGAATAGCAGCTGCTCTTATCACTTCTTTTGCCTCCTGAAAGATGAAAATAGCTTTAAATGTCTCCCCATTCTTTCCAATCTGTTGCCAAGAGCTACAGACTTTACTTTGGTAACATCTCTCATCTATCTCCTTCTCTTCACTAACACTGCCACCATTCCAGTGCAGCCCCTCATCACCTCATGCCTAGACTACAACATAACCCACTTTGTCTCTGATACTTTTGAGCAAAATATAGTTTCTCTAATTATCTCTTTTAGTTGAGCTTTTTTTGCTTTTACTTTGAGATCATGATTGTTCCCCTGTTTTTTTTTTTCAGCTGAACTTCAGCTGAAGCATAATAGATTCTTCTCCAGTCCTTTATTTTAACTCCATATATGTCTTTCTATTTGGTAAACAACATATTGTTAGATTCAGATTTCTAATCCATTCTGCTATCTACTTCCATTTTATGGGTGAGCTCATTCCATTCAATTCACAATTGTGATTGTTAACTATGTATTTCCCTCCAACCTACTTTCTTCTGCTTCTTCATCTCTTTTTTTTTATCCTGTCCCTCCTCAAAAGTCTATTTTGCTTCTAACCACTGCCTCCCTTAATCCTTTTTTATGGTTCTCTCCCTGCCGTTTCCTCATCTCCTTCCAGTTTATTTCCCTATTAGAAAGTTACATTTCTATGCATAAGTGAGTATGTGTATATTATATATATTTTATATATATGTGTGTATATATATATATATATATATATATATATTCCTTCTTTGAACCAATTCTGAGAGCAAGAAAGTTTCCCTCATTTTTTCTCTCCCTTCTCTCTTCCCCCCAATGCATTCCTCTTTCTTACACCTTCATGGTTTTTTTAGTTCATTGCACCTGATTATACTCAAATCTATGCCTGCTGCCTATGTAAGCCCCTTTTAACTGACCTGCTTTTACATTGATATCTTCTAAGTTTGTGTCTTGATTTTCCTTGGCACTGTAGTAGCTTTTTTATGGTTAAGCCCTTTCATTGTTGCTTGCTTGTTTTCCCAGTCCATTTCTTGACTTTTAACTTTATGTTGAAGTTGCACTCTACTCATCTTTGGATCAGGGGGCACTGTCCCAAAAGCTGCCGGTTATTTTGGTGTTGCTGTTTTCAGAGCTAGTTCTTGGGGTCTGTAAGTTTTCAGTGCTTTCAAGGTAGTGTTATCCTAGGAGAGGTATGATTAATGCTCTCCTGGTCTACACTCTCCTCTTTACCCAGAAAAGGCTTCTGTACCCTGAAACTACAAGTGCTAGTGCTCTGTTGGACCTGGAACTATTTAACTAGGGACCCTGTTCTCTTGTAAGCAATCACAAGCATTCCTCTATGCCCTGGAATTTTGATCCAAAATTGTGCATGAGTAATAGAGTTGCCAGTCATCACCAGCTACACCCAATGCCAGCAAAAGATCCCCTATAATGTCTTTCTGAGGAGTTGTCCAATCCCCTTATCAATTCTGGACTGAGAACACCTGAAGCTACTACTGTTGTTGCTAATACTGTCATGGCCACCTCCAAAGCCTATCAGTGTTTCTCCTGCCAGGCTCTAAGCCAGCCCCAACACAGGTGTCACAGACCTCTTCTGTTGATCTCTTAAATTGTCTTGATATGGAAAAATGTCACATTGACCTTTTGTTGACTCTGCTACTCCAAAATTTGAATTGAGGAATTATTTTTTTTCAATCAACTAGATTTTATTTAAGTACCTACTATGTGCCAGGCATTGTACTAGGTGCTGAGGATATAAGTAAAAAGAATTAATTCCTTTTCCTCATGTTCAAGTTTCCACAATTTCTTCAGTGGTAATCACCTTAATTAAAAAACAATACTCCTTGATTAATATGGAAATAGGTATTGAGTGATAACATATGTATAATAACCCAGTGGAATTGCTTGTCAGCTCTGAGGGGGGTGGGGGAAAGAGGAAGGAAAGAACATGAATCATGCAACCATTGAAAAATAACCTAACCAAAATTAAAAATAAAGCAATGCTCCATTTTCCAAGTTTATCTCTATCAGATCTAATATCTCCCAACTTTCAACAAAGAAATCAACTATTTGACTACTGACAATGCTTAGAAAACATACTGAAACTGGAATGTTTTGAGCTCTACAATGAATACTGAAAAGGGATCAAGAAAACCAAAAGATTAATATATTATTGATTTGAGATATTATTTTAAAGTTATTCAGAGGGAAATGTTGGGAGAATTCAGTTGGAGTCCAACCTGTACACCACCAGCTTGCCCCCCCTCCCACCTGAGCACTTTATTTGTTCTCCATGCCTAGAATGTTCTCCTTCCTCATCTCTACCTTCTGGCTTCCTTGGCTTCCTTCCAAGGCCCAGCTAAACTCCTATCTTCTACAGGAAGCCTTTCTCATTCTCTCTTAATTCTAATGCCTTCCCACTATTGATTAAATCTGATTTATCCTGTGTACAGAACTTGTATGTATTTAGATATTTGCATATTGTCTCCCTCATTAGACTTGGAGTTACTTGAGCGTAGGGACTTCCTTTTGCTCTTAGCTGGCATAGTAGGCATTTATTTGTTGACTTACAAATTTAACAACTATTGTAGTTCTGATAGGGAAAAGAAAAACTCTAGCAGATATCTAGTCAGTCAGTGGTAGTCTCTCAGTGACCGAGAATGACAATTGCCTTTGTGCATTATCATCTATTGATGTGCCATCATGTGGCTTTGGAGTTCAAAGGCTGAGGCGCAGAGTTTGTGGCACACGGGGCATGGGACGCCAGTTGTTATGGGAGGTGCGGTTGTGGCCTGGTGTCGGCGTTCATGCGCAGCAGCAAGACATCGATGTCGCTCATCTTCAAAGGTGGTGGCAGCATGGTTAATGTGGGTACGCCAGCTGCTTCTGTCAGAGGCAGCGAGTTCTGGTTGCTTTGATGTAATGCCAGCCCACTTCAAGTTGGACTTTAGCTGATCCTTGAATCTTTTCTTTGGTCGGCCTTGTTTCCTGAGTCCAGCTGACAGTTCACCATAGAATACCTGTCTTGGTATTCGCTATGGGTCCATGCGGATGACGTGTCCAGACCATTGTAGCTGGGTTTTGAGGACCATGACTTCGATGCTGGTGGAGTTGACTCTGTCGAGGACTTCCTGGTTGGTGATTCGGTCCTGCCATCGGATCCTCATGATTGACTGGAGGGAGCGTTGGTGGAATTGCTCCAGCTGTTTCATGTGCTTCCGGTACAGTGTCCATGTCTCACAACAGTACAGGAGCGAGCTGAGGACCACTGCGTTGTACACTTTGAGCTTCGTTGCAGTGCTTACACCTCTGTGTTGGAGGACTTTGGAGCGCAGCTGCCTAAGTGCCTGGCTGGCCTTTTGGATCCTGGCATTAATCTCGTGGTCTAGGGACCCGTCGTTGGCGATGGTGCTGCCCAGGTACTTGAAAGTGTTGATGTTAGAAACCTGCGTGCCATCGATTGTAATGCACAGCTGGTTAGTTGGCCTCCCTGGTGCAGGTTGGAACAGCACCTCTGTTTTGCTGAGGCTGATAGTCAGGCCAAACAGTTCTGTTGCGGTGGAGAACCTGTCCACAATGGTTTGAAGATGATTTTCTTGGTGGGCCATGAGAGCACAGTCATCTGCAAAGAGAGCTTCCAGGATGAGTCTCTCTGTTGTCTTTGTTTTTGCAGTCAGGCGGCGAAGGTCAAATAGTGAACCATCCAGTCGGTATTTGATGTAGATGCCCAGGTCTAGATCCATCACAGCATGTCGTAATACTTGGGTGAAAAATAGGTTGAATAGTACTGGAGCAAGGACACAGCCTTGTTTCACGCCATTGGAGATGTTGAAGCAATCGGAAGTCTCTCCACCAGATAGGACTTCCCCTGTCATGTCGACATGAAAGAGCTGGATCAGTTTGACGAATTTTGCTGGGCAACCGAGCTTGCTGAGGATCACCCACAGTGCGTCCCTGTTCACTGTGTTGAACGCCTTCGTCAGGTCTATGAAGACAATGTAGAGACTCAGGTTCTGCTCAAGGCATTTTTCATGCATTTGCCTCACCGTGAAGACCATGTCAATGATGCTGCAATTTGGTCGGAAGCCACATTGTGATTCAGGCAGGTTCTGCCTGATATCCAAGTAGTTGAAATCCGCTATCAGTCAGTACCTCTATGCTAGATCTGTGATTTGTTTCCAAAACTCCTTATTTAACTGCTACCTCACTCCTCCTCCACCCTAGTGGTCAATAATGTATTACCATAACATTACTCTGTTTCTATACTCAAATGTTCTGAGTCCTATCTCCCCTTTGAAATTCTTCAGCTTTGTCCCATTTGCATATCTCCTTACTATATAATTATTAGTCCTTGTTATTCTCCATTTTTACCTATTCCTTTCTTTTCTGTATAAGATCTTTTCTTCCAGAGCTATATTCTAGTCCTGAATCCTATTCCTCCAACTCTGCATGATACTTTTATTCCTTATACTTTGGTGCACTTAGGTAAAGATATTTGAAGTCGTGGGATCTTCTTACCTTTTCTTTTCTTGAATATAGTTTCATGTCCATCCTGGGAGTTCTTTTCCACTATTCCTCCTTTGACATATCTTTTTATTCCATGTTTTGCTGAGATTGTTTTTCCATGTTTTTCTCAGATTGACATGTGCAGTTAGTTTCTTATCTCTCCTGTTTCAGTTTAACATTCTCTTGATTAAAGGCAAATAAACATATGTTTTCACCGGCCATTGTTCAATACACTTCATGATTGTCCAAAAGTGCCACCATTTCTACATTTTCAGCACAGTCCAGAAATAGAAATACCATTCTTAAATATCTTAGCCAGATGCTCACTTCTCAGATTTGCCTCTTATAAATCTCTTATCTTCCCTCAGTAGAAGTGATGAAAATAACCCCATATCCAAATGTTCTTCAGTTTTTGTGTAGAACTTCATAAACCCATACTTTCTTGATATCTTCTAATATTGAAATTTATTACCAGATAATCACCAGAAGTTGCTAGTAATAATCAGTCAATAAACATTTAATTATCTACTATGTACCAAGTTCTGTGTTAAGTTCTAGGAAAGCAATAAAGCAAAAGATGGGTTGATAGTTCTCTTAGGACTCGTATAACTTCAACCGAAAGAAAGTCAACCTTTATGGTCAACAAATTGTATCCTTTCTCAGAGAGTTGTCAATAACCATCATGAATAATAATAATAATATTTACAAAGCAGTTAAAGGTTCGCCATGTGAAGCAGTGGATAGAGCGCCAGACCTGGAGTCAGAAATGCTCAGCTTCCTGAGTTAGAATCCAGTCTCAGACACTTGCTAGCCATGTGACTCTTGTCAAATCACTTAACCCTGTTGACCTCAGTTTCTCTATCTGTAAAAGGAGCTAGAGAAGGAAATGGCAAACTACTCCAGGATCTTTTGCCAAGAAAACCCCAAATGGAGTCACAAATTGTTAAGCAGGACTAAAAAATGACTAAATAACAACTAATGGTTTGCAAAGTGTTTTACATTTGTTGTCTCAATTTGATCTTCATAACAAATCTTGGAGGAAAGGTACACTTATTAACATCATTTTATAGCTGAGGAAACTGAGGCAGAAAAAACGTTATGTGTCTTGTCTAAGTTCACATAGCTAATAAGTATCACAGGCAAAATTTTAATTCAGGTGTACTGGATTCCACATACAGTAGTCTATTTACTATAAAACCAAGGCAGTTTCTAGATCATGGAAAGCTTTTGTTATAATTTAAGATGGAAAAAATGCAAACTTTACTTGGAAAAAACTATACTTGTAAAACAAGATTCTAGAAACTACAACATAGAAATGAAAAACAATGAGAGAGGAGCTAGGATTTTTTAGCCCAGAGAAAAGAAATCTCATGTGAAATATGATAGTTGTCATTGGATATTTGAAGGACTGATCTAACAAAGAGGAAATACTCTTGTTTTATGCTTGTTCAGAAGGCAAAAATGTGGCCTGTCAGTGGAAATGACAAGAAAAGAAGGTCAAAATGAACTTTTTAGCCAAGCTGTCCTACAGTGGAATGGGCTGCATTTAAAAACTTAGATTCTCATACTGAGAGAAGAAAACAAGACATACTTTATGATTATCAATAGTCAGCAGATTATAAGTTTGTCCTTAGTTTAATATTTCAGTTAAAGTAATAAATTATGAGTTTTTTTTTGTTTTGAGCTAATAATTTATTTGTTTAACTACCATTGTTAGGAGCTGTTATAAAACATATCATCATGTGTTTTAATAAAACCTTGGAGGTCTTGGAAGCAAAAGGATAAACAGGAGCACATGAATAATGTTTATCTACTCACTTGCATCCATAGGTGGTTAATCTTTGCCTGCTTAACTCAAACATTCATATATACTTATAGTCAGCTTTAGTCATTTTGTAACTCATTCTATTAGGATCAATATAATAGATATAATGATTTCATCATAGAATTGATATAAAGGATTAGATAACTGATGGTTATGTGACAAACTCCTTGGGAAATACTCTTAAAATAGGATGGATTATTTGTTTTAGATAGTCTAAGTGTAGCCCTACTTAAAGTTATTCACTCAATAGTGATCTAGATGATATATTAAAGCTCCTCTCAGCCATTTGAGTTTTTATGTATAAAATCCCTTGAAGCTCCAGGATATCACAGGCCATATATTTCTGAACTGACAGTTCACCTTAAATATTAATATTTATTTGTATAAGATTCTTCTTTTGAAAGGCTCCAAAAATATTATGCTACATGTTGTATATGTTATAGTCATATCTTCTATAGCTCTATACTCATTTGAATCTTGGTATTCCAATTTTGCTTATAAAGGAAAATCAAATAGTTTTTTAAAAATTAAAGGACTCATTTAATAATTTTATACAATGGCTTCCCTACTTGTGAAGACGTTCAGTGTCATTATGGCATTATAACATATTTATGCAAAAATTACTTTATAATTTATGCAGAAAAGAGAAAAGAAATTCCATTTGAAAAATATACCAAAATGGCTTTGCTCCTGGTCAAAGAGACCTTTGACTGCAAATAAATATCCATTTAACCCACTTTTGCAAACTAAGGCACAGAGGGAGGCCCTTTCTTTCCTCTGCATATGATAGAGGGTGTTAATTCAAACTTCTAAAGGGAAGGAGCAGGCTTTGGAAGTTTAGGCATATTTTTTATTTTAGTCGTTTGAATAAATCACAATGCTGTTCTTCCCAGATTTTAACTTTTGGGTAAGGACATCATATTATTTCATCTTCTATTTTAGATTCATTTGCTTTGAAGATGAAATGTGGTTTAATGGACAAATTAGTCGAGTAATTGACGAACACGTTGACCCAGATGCAGTATCATTACTTCTTCCAGAACCATACTTTGTAGATTTTCTCCGTGATATGCCTGAACCTACTGGTGATGAACCTGAAGATGCTGTATTTGAAGTACCCAAAATCTATGAATTGGTACTTATTCTTTCAAATTTTTATTTTAAGTTATCTATGTGCCCATAGGCATTTCTCTACTTTCCAAGTTATTACAAGAAATGTAAACTTTTAATTATTTGAATACCACTTGTTCTTAAAGAGCAATGTAGATCCAAAATAGACACCAGTATTTACTATTCACTTAGAATAAATTTCACTAACCTTGAATGATCAGACCTGAATATTTTCAGTTGTATCTTTCAGCTCTATATTCTTAAAAGGTAATGCAGGATAACTGGACAGGTTCATAGTGAACTTCCAGGGAAAGTCAGAATTCTTTATATTTGCAGTCTCTAACCCATACCAAATTATAATTTCATTCCTTAAAAATGATAGTAAAAGACAAAGAAAATAACTCTCCAGAAGTCTAAGAGAAATTTTCCACTACAGGTATAGTCAGATGTTTTTAGACTTGTAGATGCTATACATTTTTGGATCTAATAATACTTCTGTTCTCTTTCCTGCTTTTCTCCCCTCTCATTTCCCTTCTCCTCCCAGGTACCAAGTTATGAATTTCTGGCTGAAAAACTAATGTTTTATCAGAGACAGTTCAATGAACTTATTAGAGGAACATCTCTTGATCTGGTGTTTTTTAAAGATGCAATGACTCATCTTATTAAGGTTATATTCATATCATTTACTGACATGTACATAATAGACAAAAACTGAATTTCATAAATAACATACTATTCTGGGTATCAGATACCTTTCAAAGGTGCAGCAGGACTAAATTAAGAGTTTGCTTTGAGAGCTGATCCAGCAGTTGCTCAGACTGGAGGGTCCTCCTGTCTACATTGGACAGTCCAGTCGAATAAGAATGAGAGACACTGAATGCTCAATCCATGTTTAGGCACCACCCAGTGTTCTGCCATGCACGGGGTTTGCATTTATGCATTTTATGATCATTTACTATGTTGCTGCAACAAAAATTAAGGTGAATGACATGAGTAGGATGATCTGGAGGTTAGTCCCTCCTGACCTAAGGGATGACCAGTTATGAGAATCATTGTTACTTTTGGTCAGCTTTCACAATCAATCACAATTACTTAGGAGATTGGTAACAAAACATTTCATAGCTAGCTACAGGGTTAGAGGGTAATTTAAGACAGATCAGAATTGGGATTTTCCTCAGTTTCCAAGTTGTATATTTCTTGTGCTTGATTCAGGCACCTAGCAAGGTTGCTTGGTTGTTATAAACATAACAAATCAGTGGAGTGTGTCTGTAACTTGTGTTTCAAAGGAATGATTAATTTGCCTGTCATGCTTTTCCTGCAATGGGTGTGGAGTATTTAAGTGTGCCTCTGCTTGAGAGAGAAGGGAGGGATAGTGGATATTGGTCTTTAGGTTTTAATTCTGTGATTGTAATCTTTTGCAGTAGTAATCTGGGGGGATTAAAGTGGGATATATATGCTAATTATTTCTCCTGTATTGGGGAGAGAACAATAATTATAGTAATTCCATTATTAAGGGAAATTAGAAGAAGTCACACGAAAGGGGGTTCAGTGGTTGCCTCATATTTCTGAAGGTTGCTCTGTAGCCTCCATTTCCCTGGCTGTGACTCTGTTAGATAGCATGGGTAAGATGGCTTCCTACAAATTTGTACTTGGATTCTTCTACACATCAGTTTTTTAAGAGCTTTTTGTCTCACTGAAGTTATAGGAGGTTCTTCTTGTGAAGAAATACCCCACCTTTCCCTCCATTATATTGGGCTATTAAGCTCTTTTCCTTTATGTGTAATTACAAAATGTGAATGCATAACAATGTGATATCAGAAAATTATAGGCTTGGGTCAAGGATGGAATGAGAAAGAAAACTAGTTGAAGAAAGAATATGAAAGAATGATAATTTGAACCAAGTTGAAGGGACTTGAGGAAAATAGTAAGGAACATATTTGCTGAACATGAACTCTCCTAGAATTTCAGAGCTGGAAGGAATCCTGGTCTAATCCTTTCATTTTATAGAGGATGAAACAGATCCAAAGAGAGGAGACCCTTTCAAACTCACATCAAATTAGAGCTAGAAAAAAGACAAAGAATAAATCCCTAAGGTGAAAGCCAATTTGGGTTGCCTGGAAAATGGGCCAAGATGGTAAAGTAGTAGGAATAGGGAACAATTCAGATGCATGGAGAAAAGAACACTGTAAACTGAAGACTGAGTGAGTCACTATGGGCTATATGTGCTGTCTTTTATATTCAGTCTGCACAATGAAGACATTGTATTTGTTAAACACAAAGTAGCTAGCCATTGCCCAACTTTTACCATTCTTCCTTCTCAGATTCTAGCCCAGGTCTCTCTAGACCAAGATATAACAGGAAGTATTTATGAGTTCCAGGCCTTACAGATTGTGAATAAGCTGCTTTTTCTAGTCATTAACTCCTCCAATTCACAGAGTAAAAGGATATGGCTCTCCTCCCAAGCACAGCTGGAACAGTGTTCATTCACATTATAAATGATTGGATTTGGAGTCTGAAAACATGGATGTGAATTCTAGCTCTGCTATTTACTACTGAAATAACCTTAATTTCTCTGGACCCCAGTTTCCTCATCTTTAAAATGATGAGGTAAAACTTTTTTTTTAAACCTTTACTTTCTGTTTAGAATCAATACTACATATCTGTACCAAGGTAGAAGATCAGTAAAGATTAGGCAATTGGAATTAAGTGACTTGCCCAGGCTACACAGTCTGGGGTTAGATTTGAACCCAAGACCTCCCTACACCAGGCCTGGCATTCTACTGAGCCATCTATCTTTCCCTGAGATTAGGCTTTTAAAAATTCCCTTACAGATCTAAATACTACAGATGTAGAAATTCTACTTCATAACAGTCATTTCTCATCTATTGATGGTCATTGATGGGGAACAAGAATTTGGTAGACATAAAGGACTAAATTATACTTACCACAGAAAGAATATGGAGGTAAAGAGATTTTGAGACTAGTCATTTCAAGAGACAAATTGTTGCTTTCTGTTCACTTTATATGAAAGGCATAGACCAACCGCCCAATCTGAAATCTAATTAAAGGGCCAATCTGAATGGAGCTCTTGATGCAGATCAATTATCCTCAGCCTGTATGGGCCCCCTTGGAGGTTCAGTGCTTATCATTCCTTAATTTCTCATTAAAAATATCACAAATTGACCTTGGTGCCTTTCAATCTCCCTGGTACACAGGGCTGCATAGCAGGCTGCTATTTGGGAAAAAACTGAAAGAGATTATTTTGTGTTGAGGAGCAATGATCTGCCCTCACTTAATCCTCACAATAAACCTTTGAGTTAGGGACTGCTGGTAGTATTATCCACACTTTACAGTTGAGGGAACTTCAGCTCATAATGTGTTTATGGACACTTCACTATTAGTCTGAAATGGTGTGTGAACACAGGTTTCTCCTGACCAGTTTTCCACTGTACCATGTCATCTCCACTGCTGACCACTGAATGTGGGTTTAGTGTCTCTTCCAACAGGAATATGACCTACCCCTGGAAAGCAGTCATTATGATAAGGCTTGAGTCTGAATCAGAGTCAGCTTCCAGTCCAGCTCCTTCTGAGGGGCCAAACAATAGGATCTTGAATACTTCTTGTGTGGGGGGTAGGGGTGGGAAATAGTGCAGGTCTAAGGGATCTAGGCCAGGATCAGTTTTTTTTTCAGGAAAACTACCAAAGAATGAGGCAAGGGAATAAATGGGAATTTAAATGAATGGGATGCGTACTAACATTTAGGGTCATTGAGCACCAGATTGCCTTGTTGCTATTTATGCTGAGGACTTTACTAAACTTACATCTTTATTACTGAGGGTAGTATAAGACCAGGCTAAAAATGAAATCTAGAAGCTTCTGCAAAAGCCTGATGTTTGGGTTAAGCTATCAAACTGGTATGATTTTATATAGTATGTGGTGGACCTAGTATGGAAGAAAGAGCCCTGGATTTTGATTCAGAAAACCTGCTTTTAAATCCTCAATCTTTCACTTGTTAAAGAAGTTTGCATTGTGTGAGGTTTGAATTTACACTGTAGTACTGTAAACCTTAAAATTTCTTAGACTTATAAATGTGAAGCCCTTAGATAGCTGGGGCAAAGAAAGGAGATCAGTCCCTATTATTCACGTGACCAAAATGGAGAAACAGTCTCAGAGGCCCCCACCTTCAGCTTCCTTCAGAGCAAGCTTCTCAGAGCACCTCTCCAACCACTCAGAGCCAAAACTCTCCAACCACCCTCCTCAGTCCTCAGACCCCTCTATCTTTAAGGAAACCATCCAAGTTCCCTCCCCTCAGTTCTCACATCTACCAATCACTGTCCATCATTTTCCCTGTGCCAGTGGTGGCTCTAGCTTAACCCAGGACCGCCCAGAGGTCTGTGGCTTTGCATATGTCTGTTGAAGGTCATATTCTCAAATAATTAAATCTTGATCTTTTGCTACAGCCCTTCCTAAATCCTGTTACCCTGAGTAGGGTAGAGATTGGAATAATTAAATTTTGATCTATGCTGCAGCCCTTCCTAAATCCTGTTAGGACTGAGTAGGGTGGAGATTGCAATTTCCAAGACCTATTTCTGTCATTCCAAGTATCTCCATTGTATCAATTCTAAAATCAATCATGACTCAAAGAAATTCCTGTTCTATGCTTAAGCATAGGTCAAAGCCCTTTCCATTGTTCAGCAAAAGGTTTCTGTCCTAAAGTAATCTTAAGAAGGGAGGAGGAGGAACTTCCCATGCCAATGGGGTTCACATTCCAATAGAGTTCCCATTTTCAATAGGAAATTTTTCAAGTATGAAATTTCCCAATGGTGAAATTTCCAACATTTATAAGTCTAAGAAATTTTAAGGTTTGCAGTACCAGACCCATTCATAAATGCGTGGATTGAACCACAGAACCCTGGGCCCTGAAACTATAATTATTTAACATTTTTAGTTTTTGTCTTTGCCAAATTAAGCTTAGTGTTTGTTTTTTGAGGAGAGTAGTGCAGGAAAGAGGTTGGTTACATATTTGAATTCTTATTAAGTTTGAAATGAAATATGTGGTGACATTTTAATATTCTTAAAGCAAATTATAATACTGTAAACTGAAGCCATTGGCCATTTTGGAATTGAAAACATTTGAGACCCTTTAAATGTATTTTCAAATGAATACTATATTGCTTCAACATAGATCTCACGCATAATCCGGACATCATGTGGAAATGCCCTGCTTGTAGGTGTTGGGGGTTCAGGAAAGCAAAGTCTTTCAAGGCTGTCCTCCTTTATAGCTGGATATCGGATATTCCAGATAACTTTGACTAGGTAAGAGGTATCAATATAATTCAACAAATAAATAATTCTTAGTAATTAAATGTTTGAATTTTCAAAAAATATAATTATTCCAACTCATTTCTTGCTTAGTCTAATTTTTCCTATTAAAACTGGGAAAATTGATTATTGTAAAATATGTTTATTTGGAATTCCTCTTTGGATTTTATTTTTTTTATTATGAAATTGGTAAACATCAACAAACATGATCATTTCAGTACATGAAAAAATAAAAAAGATTGAATTTTGGCTTTATATGGTTCCTGTCCCTCCCCCCAACTATTTACTGCTTGTTTGACTTTTTAATATAATTTAGATTTAACATTATAGGCCTAGCACTGCCTACTAGTCTGTGTCCCCTTATGAGCTTCCTTTTGCTCTCTTCTGTTTGTTTTTAATGATTCGCTGGCAATATTTAATTTTTTCATTATTGCTATCTTCCTATAACTTTCCCATGAAAAGAAAGTTAAAATATTACTTTTATATAGTCAATATACATACTTTTGTAAATATAGCCATGAGTCTACACATTGGCCAAGTCTAACACTTGACTCATTCTGTACCCTTAGTTCAATTTTCTTTGGTATATAAAGCTAATAGTAATATCCATGGCTCAAAGAGTATGCACAGTTGAGTAACTTTTGGGACCTAATTCCAAATTCCTACTAGTCCACAGTTGGACCACTTCACAGCTCCATTAACAGTATGTCAGCATGCCTCTCCTCCCAAAACCCCCAAACAACTGTCACATTTCCTTTTTTGTTTTCTTGCTAATCTAATAGGTATGAGATATAAGCTTAGAGTTAAATTTATATTTTATTATTGGTGATTTGGAAAAATTTTAATATGGTTGTTGGCTTTTTTTATAATGGCCAATCTCATATCCTTTGCCAGTCTGTCTGTCAGGCAATTACTCTTGTAATTATCTGTTGTATCAATTTGTATAGATCTTGGATAGATCTTATCTCAGAAATTTGATGTAAAGATTTTTTCCCCAGTCCACGGTTTCTCCTTCTTCCAACTATGTTCATTTGTTATGCAAAGCTTAGAACATCTTTCCTAAGTCCTATCAGGATTAAAAAAATTCCTTTCTGGAGCAGAACCAGGAAAACATTGTACACAGAGACTGATACATTGTGGTACAATCAAATGTAATGAACTTCTCTGCTAGCACCAATCCAGGACAATTCTGATGGACTTATGAGAAAGAACGCTATCCACATTCACAGAAGAAACTGTGGAAATAGAAACACAGAAGAAAAACAACTGCTTGATCACATGGATCAATGGGGATATGATTGGGGTTATAAACCCTAAATGATCACCCTAGTAAAAATATCAATAATATGGAAATTGACCAATGACACATGTAAAACCCAGTGGAATTGTGTATCAGCTATGGGAAGGGCGGGGGGGGGGGGAGAAAAAGAACATGATTTTTGTAATCCTGGAAAAATACTCTAAATTAATCAATTAAATAAAATTTAAAAAAAAAAAGAAAAAGAATAGAATAAAAAAGAAAAAAATCCTTTCTAACATTCAATATTTAAGTCTCAATTCTGGTAGATTGCCACCCTTCAGGGAAAAGGTATAGTTACATTTCTCATGTCTCAGTTCTTAAAAGTGTCTATTCTTTTGGGTTTTCTATTTCTAACAATTTTTAAAAGTTTATAATCATGGCTACATTTTCTCTGATATCTAATTGCCAACATCATTTGGTACATGTGGTAGGCCATTAAATAATTATAAACTGATCAAGAAAAGTTAATATGAGTTATAGCTTCAATATGTTATGCATTATGCTATGGTTCTGTTTGGAGCTGGCTTTAAGTTTCTTACTACTTATCGTTTTAGGTCCTATAATGTGAATAATCTGACAGATGACTTGAAGGGATTGTACCAGATTGCTGGAGCTGAAGGAAAAGGAATCACTTTTATCTTTACTGACAATGAAATAAAAGATGAGGCATTTCTGGAATATCTTAACAACTTGCTATCTTCTGGAGAGGTATAATCTTGAAATAGTAAACAAATATCTTTTCTATTTAAAAATATTTGAAAGGGAAAATGGGTTTTTAAAGATATAATTCCTTAGCCCTACTTCTTAATTCTGATGCGATACTAGAATAAATCTAACAAATTTGCATTTTTTTGCTACTGAAAAATGAGAATTCACATTTATGTGAACTTTCTGCTATCTGAATGCAGTGTTCTTCATGATCCATTCCCCTACCCAGCTTCCTCTACTTTCTTTGGGTCCATCTCTCAGATGACCCTGAATCCTATTTCCTAACATGATTCTGTTATTCATTTGACTCTGTCTACACTTTTAAGTGGAGCAGGAAAAATATCATCAGCATCTGTTACCTCCTATTCCAAAAAATACTATATTTAAGAACCAAAAAATGCAATAGTATTATATTCATATTTGCCTGATGGCAGCATTTTTAGAGCTAAATTTTAAACATGCTTTTTAGTTTGGGTTCAGTGTTAGAAAATGTATTTCCTTGGGTATTTCCCACAACAAAATACTGTATAGAAGAGCCTTTTTTAAAACGTTTAAAACATTGTTGAGGAATAGAGTGAATGTCTGCCTTAATTAGAAGGAACATATACTTAATTACATTTATTGGGCTATGCTTTAGTCTAAGGCCATGTTAGCAAAGCCAGGGTACATATGCCCACACCTGCTGGACGTGGCTGCTCTCTTCTCTTTCTCCATTACACCTGGGGACATTTTTCAAATGCCTCACCTCTCTGCCCAGCCGCCCAATGGGAACACTTCCTCTCTCCTCTATCTGGGATAAGGTGTGGGAGTGGAAGGGTGGGGAGTATGTGGGTGGAGGGGTGGGGCAGATTGGGGCTCATGGGTGGCTTGAAGGTGTAGTTTGGACCCACAGTCTCTAAAAGGTTCTCAATCACTGACTAAGGTTTTAAAGATAGAAGAGGTAAGTAGATTATTTTAGTCACAGCCATTTTAATTAACTAGAGAGAAATCTTTGAAGACTTAGTAGAAAGTCATGTAGCATAGGCTGAATATGATCCATAGGCCCAGTTCTCATTTGTGGAGATAAATGGTAAGAAAGATCTCAGAACTAAATACTACGTAGTGAGACCATGCAAGATTTTGGCAGTGTATTAGATTTTGGGGAAATTTCTTAATGTTGAATATTGCCTTATAATTTCTTAAAGATCTCTAATTTATTTGCTCGGGATGAGTTAGATGAGATTACCCAAGGACTAATATCAGTGATGAAAAGGGAAATGCCTCGTCACCCTCCTACCTTTGATAATCTTTATGAGTATTTCATAACAAGATCACGGAAGAATTTGCATGTTGTTCTCTGCTTTTCTCCGGTGAGTTTTTCTCTCATGTATCTGCATGTTTCCATTTATAATATATATATATAGTTAAACATAAACATGTGTAAATGTAAAAATAATACTCTCTCTAGCAAGATAATTTTGTAAGCTTACATTTTTGAATTTGAGTTAAAGGGAGAAAACTCTTCACTAAATTCCTTGGTTTTTATCTCACCAAAATCTTGTATTCTATAATTTATAATTCAGTAAGCAGATAACGAGAGAATAGTAGCACACTATTGGACATATGGCTATCTTTAGAATAAAAATCTCAGATACTTTTTAACTGTGATCATGGGCAATTTACTTAAACTTGGTTTATAGTTTAGACTGTAAGTTAGGATATCTTACTGACCTGTTGTCCAATGAATACGTCTCAGTCTTCTTTGTAGAATCTATATCTACCTCTTATCCTCTATTAGTGGTTATATGCAAGGGCTCTCTTCTCTCTCTAAATTCCCTGTCCCGGTGATCACATCATAAGTTCAGTTATTATTTCTATGTGAATTTCTTCCAAATTTACATACCTAGTCATTTCAGGAATTGCCTGTACTCTATTTTCTAGCCCCACGCCTCCAACTATTTGTAGGACAGATCTACCTGGCATCTCAAACTCAGTATGTCTAAAATAGTACTCAATTATCTTTCCCCTATCTTTTTCCCTCTGATTTCTCTATTTTAGTAGAGGATACTACCATTAATTTTTTAAAATTTTACTTTCAGTTTCAAATTTTCTCTCTTTCTCCCCACTCCCTCTCCTACCCATTGAGAAGACAAGAAATACAATATCCATTATATGTAGGAAGTCATGTCAAACATATTTATACTTTAGCCATATTGTGCAGAAAGGCAGAAAAGAAGGAAGGAAGTATTTCTGCATTTAAGAGTCTTATCATTTTTTTCTCTGAAGGTAGATAGCATTTTTTCATCATGAGTCCTTTGGGACTGTTGTAGATCATGGTATTGATCAGAGAAACTAAGTCATTCATAGTTGATTATCAATACAGTGTTTTTGTTACTCTCTACAATTTTCTCCTCACTGAACTTTGCATCAATTGATATAAGCCTTCTTATATTTTTCTGAAACCACCACCTTTATCATTTTTATAGGACAACAGAATTCTATCATATTTACATGAAACATCACTTGTTTATAGCCATTCTCCATTGATGGGTATCCCCTCAGTTTCCAATTCTTTGCCACCTAAAAAAGAGCTGCTATAAATAGTTTTGTTCATATAGGGCCTTTTCCTTTTTTCTTTTATCTTTGTGGGGTGAGACATCCAATAGTGGTATTGTCAGATTAAAGAGTATGCACAGTTTTATTGCCCTTTGATCCTAGTTCCAAATTGTTCTCTAACATGATTGGAACATTTTTCACAACTCTAGCAACAGTTCATTAGTGTCTCTTTTTTTCCCCATATCCCCCCCAGCATTTGTCATTTTCCTTTCCTGTCAATTCAATGGGTGTAAGGTAGTACTTGTATTTATATTTCTCTAACAATTAATGATTTAGAACATTTTTTCACATGACTATTGGTAGTTTTTATTTCTTCTACAAACTGCCTGTCTATATCCTTTGACCATTCATGAGCTGGGGAATATCCTTTGACCATTCATGAACTGGGGAATGGATCTTAGTTTTTTTTAAATTTGGCTCCATTCCCTATATATTTGAGAAATTAGACATTTATCAGAGAAATTTGCTGTAAAATTCCATTCCCCCCATTTCCTGCTTTCCTTCTGATTTTGGCTACATTGGACTTGTGCAAAACTTTGTCAACTTAATGTAATCACTATTATCCCCTTTACTTCCTTACCTATAGATCTGAGAGCTAATGTTTCCCACATTCCCCTAATTTCCTTATAATATCCCTTATGTCTCATTTATGTACCTGGTTTGAACTTACTTTAGGATACAATGTACAATGCTGATTTAATGTCTAGTTTCTGCCAGACTGTTTTCCAGTTTTCCTAGTAGTTCTTATCAGCTAATGAATTCTTACCTATTTGAATAGCTAAGATTTTGGCATTTATCAAATGCAAACTTGCTGTGGTTATTACCTTCTACATATTCTGAATCTTATTGGTACCACCATTCTTCTAGTAACTCAGGTTCACAAACTGAGATTCATCCTTGATTTTTCATTCTCTCTCAGTCCCCACATCCACTAAGTTGCCAAATCATCACGACTCTGCCCCCTTAACATCCATTCACTTTACCCCTCTCCCATACACTAGAATAAAGTCAAAATGGATACTTGATCTAGAAATAAAGGGTGACACCATATATAAATTAGAGGAACATGGAAAAGTTTACCTGCCAGATTTATGGATAAAGGAAGAATCTATGATCAAACAAGACATGGAGAACATTACAAAATATGAATTAGATCATTTTAATCACATTAAGTTAAAATGCTTTTTTACAAATAAAATCAATGCAAACAATTAGAAGAGAAACAATAAATATTGGGGGGAAATTTATAGCAAGTGTCTGACAAAATCCTCATTTCTCAAATATATAGAGAATTAAGTCAAATTTTTAAGAATATAAAACATTCCTCAATCAAAAAATGGTCAGAGAACATGAACAGGTTGAGAATATGAACTCAGTGGAAGAAATTAAAACTATCCATAGTCATATGAAAAAATGCTCCAAAACATTACTGATTAGAGAAATACAAATTAAAACAATTTTGAGATACCACCTCACATCTATCAGATTGGTTGACATTACCAAAAAGGAAAATGATAAATGATGGAGGGGATATGGGAAAACTAGGACACTAAATACACTTTTGGTGGAACTATGAACTGATACAGCCATTCAGGAGAGCAATATGAAACCAGGCTTAAAGGGTCACAAAAAAATGCATACGCTGTGACCCAGAAATACCATTACTGGGTCTGTATCCCAGAGTGATCAGAGATAAGGGAAAAGGACCTACCTGTGTTCCAAAATATTTTAGCAGCTCTTTTTATAGTGGCAAAGAATTGGAAACTGAGGGGTTGTTCATCACCTGAAGAATAGATAAACAAGTTTTGGTATATAGATGTAATGGAATAGTATTGTGTCATAAGAAATAATGAACCGGGAGAGTTTAGAAAAACCTGGATTATATGAATCGATGCAACATGAAGTGAGCAGAACCAGAACAGTACAGTAACAGAATTATTATACAATGAACAACTATGAAGGACTAAATAAACTATTATCAGCAAGGCAAATCTCCAAGATTCAACAAGGGGCTCATGATGAAAATAGTATCCTCAGGTAAAAAAAGAACTATTGGATTCTGAGTGCATGCCATTGTCCACTATATTTCCTTCTTGAGATTCCTATTATATGTGTGATGTAAAAGTACAGGTATAACCTATATCAAACTATTCGCCTCAGGGGATGTATATGTGGCAAGAGGATAGCTGGTGGGGGAGGTAAGGAGGGAGAAAATCTGAATTCTAAAAATGTCAAAAAAAAACAGTTGTCTAATTATTTTTACACATAACTGAAAAAAATTTAAAACTGGGGAAAAGTAAAAAAAAAAAGACAACTTAAAAGCAAAAATAAAACTGTAATACCTAGGATATCAGTAAGATTCCTAAGAGAATGTAATAGAATTATTCTCACTTTTATTTGGATAATATATTTCTACTGATGCAGCTTGAGGTTGTAATTGTTTCTTTGGGCAGCCACATCAGTCTAAGAGAATGTTCTTAATAAACTAGCTGTAACTTTATTATTGTAATTGTTATTAATAGGTTGGTGAGAAGTTTCGTGCACGTTCTTTGAAATTCCCTGGCCTCATCTCAGGTTGTACTATGGATTGGTTCAGTCGCTGGCCTAGGGAGGCTTTGGTTGCTGTAGCCTCCTATTTCCTTTTGGAGTATAATATTGTCTGTTCTAATGAAACTAAAAAACAAGTTGTAGAAACAATGGGCCTCTTTCATGACATGGTTTCAGAAGGCTGTGAAAATTACTTCCAAAGGTAATGTCTATGCAAATATAATGGTTAAAGGAATCGTGAAAAAATAAAATATATTGCCACTTAAAAAGAATAGTCTAGAGGGCAGCTGGGTGGCGAAGTGGATTGAGAGCCAGGCCTAGAGACAGTGGTCCTGAGTTCACATTTTACCTCTGACACTTCCTAGCTGTGTGACCCTGGGCAAATCACTTAATCCTCATTGCCTAACTCTTACTGCTGCTCTGCCTCAGGAACCAGTAAATAGTATTTTAAGTAAGGGTTTAATTCTTTTAAATAGTCTATTAGTATATATTCCTATAAATTATACTTCTCACTAATTGAATACTCATTCCTAGTTGTACTGAAATTTCCTCTGATTTTCTAGTGACAACAGATTAACAGCATAAGAAAATTAAACAGATTTTTAAAGTATATTGGACCCCAAATAACAGGTGCTTGATGAATCATTTTATTTTTTTTAATTTGCAAATTAATCATTTATTTTTTAAATGTTGCTTGTTTTGCTCCAAGAAATTAATTTATTTTTTACATTATCTTATGCTTGGATGACATCTTAGTTTTTTCACTCTTTAATCAGTTAATTATTTCATATCAAATATTTGATGAAATAAAATGTCAATTTGATTGATACAAACTCATATTCTCTTAGTGTTGGAGATAACTTGAGAATGCTGAGATGTATAACTCAGCACTTTAAAAAATACTAAATTCATTCAGAACATTGTATTGGATATACAAGATTAATATATTTAGGTCCTGATTCAAAACCTAAAATTGCCATCCAGAAATTGTCAAGTCCAGGTCACAAATAATAGCTAGCTAGTACTTATATACTGTTTTAAGGTTTATAAAGCTCTTTGAAAATATTTTACATGTGTTATCTGATTTGATTTCAACTACAGTATATCTAGGTCATTCTTTATAGAACATCCTGAACAAATATGTAGGTATATTTGTTTTATATATATGCACACACATACATACATGCATATGCCCTATATCTAGGTGGTGCAGTGGATAAAGAGCCAGAGCTAGAGATGGAAGGTCTGAGGTTCAAATGTGGCCTCAGATACTTTTTAGCTGTATGACCCTGGACAAGTCTCTTAACCCCAAGGAACTAGCCCTTCTGCCTCGGAGCTAATATTTAGTATTCATCCTAAGACAGAAGGCAAGGGTTTAAAAAAAAAAAGAAAGAAAGAATGGTCTGGATGTACTGCTGGTTAGATCAAATGAGATTGTTAAAATGAGATTTGTCAAGAATGGTCTGGGATGGTGTGTGTGTGTGTGTGTGTGTGTGTGTGTGTGTGTGTGTGTATTGTGTGTATTTACTGTCCTTCAAAAACTCAGAATGTAGAAATCTTTCATCTTCTTGGGTGCCTCATTGTATCCTTTTGATAGATTGGGGTGGGGGTGGGGGGCAAAAACCTGGGTTCAGCCTTTAGTCCAGCATTTACCTTAAACCCTGGTCAAGTCATTTAAACTGTTTGTCTCATGTTCCTCATTTGTGAAATTGAACATGAATATTTGCCTTACCTAACACCAAAGGTGAAGGATATAAACTATTCTGTAATTTGAAAGTATTGTGTTTGGGCTAGCTGTTATGATTAATACTCATATTAACAAAAATTCTAATGTGACCAAGGTCTAAGCTGAAAAACACTTCATACTAATTTTATTTAGTTCTCTTTTTTAAACCAAAGTTTTTTATATGTTCAGAGGCCTCTTTTTTCTTAACAAATTTCATTTTATTTAATAGTACAGTTATTATAGGATGTCTGTGGCTGACAGTTAATTAGCAAATGAAACCAAGATCAAAGTATTAATTTCTATTTTTTTAAAAAAGGTTTTGTACATGACCACAGACTACCCCACTAGATCTGACTTTTATGCCATTTATTTCCAAGAAGGTCTTGAGTGAGACAATGTGAACAAGTGTTTTTAAAAAAGGGTACTAGAATGGTCAATTAGTCTAGAATTTAAACTCAAATTTGGACCTAAAATTCAGGAGGTGAAGTTACCTTTTTTTTTTTGATGTTACCTTTTCAAACACAGGGCAAAAATATTTGAGTGGTACTCAGTGCTATACAACTTAATAGAAATTCTGACATTCCTGCAGAATAAATTTTCCCTCAGTAATAAGTAATGTATTTTTACAGAAAAAATAGAAAATCATTTGTTAATTTTTTAGAAATATAATTTTTGTCAGTGGTGGTATCCTTTTCCTATGATTCTTCATAGTTTCAATATGGCCAAGGACCTCATAAGCCAGAAATGTTTTTAACATCTCTAGATCGCCAAGAGAGCCTGGAACTACCTAGGACAAAATTCCCTCTTTAACTGGAGAAATGGCTCAAAAGGTATATTCTACTGCCATTGGATCAGTGGCATTCCCACAAAGTAACAAACAAACAAACATTTTTTTCACCATGGAAATAGTAATGGGTTCTTCTTATCTATTTAGGCTGATGATATTTGTCCCAACCAAATACCTGAAACTTGTAATCCTAGGAAGCTTAACACTCTTCCTGCTATGTAACATCCTTTCCAAGGAGGAGAAGAGAAGCAAGCAATGGCCAGTGAATGAGCTCTATCTACTGCTACACTGATGCAGAAAAAAAGGGTGCATTGATTTCTTATGGAATAAAGCAAGATTCTTGAACTTTCTGGACTCAGGGGCCCCTTTACACTCTTAAAAAAGATTGAGAACTTCCTCAAAAAGCTTTTCATAATGTTTATTGTCTCTAGATATTTACCATTATTAGAAAGAAAAATGTCTTAGTAGTATTATGAAAACAGTTTTGACCTCAAGAATCCTGAATCACATTTTGATGATATGTTGGCCTAAAGGACTATTGAGGGTCAGTTCAAGTAATCTTCCACAAATGAAAAACCCTAAAAACAAGAAATAATAAAAAATAAATTGTTCAAAGAGGCAAGATTATCAGTCTGGGTATGCAGTGGATCTTCACTCTGACAATGTTGAGTAGAATAAAATGAATGATAATGATGATGATGATGATGTATCAGAACATGGAAAGTTCATACTAAAGTGGTAGACGTTAAGACAGTTTCATGTATTTTACTTTATAGGTATAGGCGAAGAGCACATGTGACTCCCAAATCTTATCTCTCTTTCATAAATGGCTATAAAAATATCTATGCTGAAAAATTGAAATACATTAATGATCAAGCCGAACGAATGAACATAGGTAAGATGACTAGTGTCTATTTACAGAAAAGTCCACACATTTTTCATGACATTGTGGGTGACCATATCCTTATGCATCAAAATGGGATCCATATTCTAAATGGGTTGATTTGAGGGATACTCTTAATATATATTCTTTATTTACAAGGAAACGAATATGATTTTAACCAGAGCAGCAAGAAAGCTCAACTTATAACACTGGCCTTCTGACGGTTGCACAAACAAGACACTCCATCTTTAGATTTGGAGAATTTTTGGCTGCCCCCAGGGGCTGTAATATTCTTCCTCCTCTCCAACTTCTGACCTCCCTGGCTTCCTTTATAAGTCCCAGCTAAACTCCCACCTTCTACAAGAAGCCTTCCCCATCCCCTCTTTTTTTAACATTATTTTATTTGGTCATTTTCACACATTACCCATCCCCTCTTAATTTCCATTGCCTTCCTTTGTTAATTATTTCCTATTTGTCCTGTATATAGTTGGTTAGTATATATTTGTTTGCATGTTGTCTCCCCCATTAGATTGTAAGCTCCTTGAGGACAAGAACTGTCTTTTGCTTCTTTTTATATCTCTAGTGCTTAGCACAGTGCCTGACATTTAGCAGGTACTTAATAAATGTTAAATTAAATTGACTTGGGGCAAGTTATACTTCTAGATCCTGCCCAATAAGTCACAGTGGCATCAAGGTGTACCTAAGTTCTTGATGGGTAGGCTTGTGGGGTACAAGGTCTGGCAGGTTCTGCTGCACTAGAAAGACTTCAAAAAGGATCTCCACAATAACTCTATCTGTATCCAAGGACCAATGTAGCTAAGTAGAAGAAACTTATCATTAGAATCCTAGGCACTTGATAAGTTCGTTGTCCTTGGAAACTCATCAAATAAACAAATGCAGAATGACCCTTGCCACTCTACTTATTAGTTGACAATGACAGAGTGGAACACATGATTCAGGAGTTTTATATAAATTGTTCTCTTGGTTCTGCTCAACTTCACTCAACTTTACATAAGCCCTCTCAAGTTTCTATGAAATTGTTCTTTTTAACATAGCATACAGTATACATAATTATTCCATTATATTCACATAGCACAATTTGTTCAGTCATTGAACAATCGATGGATACTTCTTAGAATGGCTATATTTTTTGTACATAATGGGCTTTTTTCAGAAGCTGCTTCTTTGCTCTATTTGAGGTATAGGCCTGGTGGTATTACTGGGTCAAAGGATATATACAAGTTAGTAACTTTTTAATTATAATTTTAAGTTGCTGTTCAGAATGATTGTTCACAGCTCCGATAATTCATTAATGTACCTTTTTTCCTGTATCCCTTCAAACATTTGTTATTTGATTTGTTATATGAGTAGGATCAAGAGAACATTATATATAGCTACAGATTTAATATTTGATGAATAACTTATGAATGTTCACCTCCAGAGAATGAACTGAGAAATGGAAACAAGAAAGACATTATATATACATATCTGTTTGCTAGATGATGCCTTCTATGGTGTGGGAAGGGGGGGGACTCAGATACCTGAAAATAAATTCTGTTAATAAAAGAAAAGAATTATAACCACTATTTAGCAGTTATCATAATGATTACCTGAGACCAGAAAATGCCTACAGATCACCTCAATTAGTATTTGGTTTTTGAATCCTCAGCTCCTAGCACAGTGCCTGGCACACAGCAGATGAAGAGGCAACACTATGTAGACAAAGCAACACCAGTTCAGACTATAAACTTATTTCTTAAAACTACTGGAAAGAAAATGTTTAGATTAAGAGCAGATATCATCTCATAAAATAACAAGAAGTAATACAAGGAAAAACTTCTGTAGAAAACTTGATAAAAATTTAAGCCACATCACCCAAAGGGTGTTTAAGGATGAATCTGAAAGGACAAAAGATGGAAAAGACCTACAAAGATTTCCACCATAAAGCCTTCTCTCTGTCAATGACTGCAGAGTATTTGGTCTCTGTTGTCATACTCTTTGATGTGCTGCTACACAAGGATATAGGAGCTGCACTAACAACAACAAACATAGACCAAAACATCCAAAGGTGCCACACCTTTTCTAGAGCACACATTTACAGAGGAGAGTACTATGGAAATGGTAAAATATAAAGGATGCTGAGGGATCACTTTTCAAAATATTTGTGAGAAGGATATCAAGCAGGAACACTTGGGGGAAAAAACATGAACTTTATTACCATCAAGAAGTGACCAAGAAAACATCACCAACTACCATCCCAGCTATCTGGTTTCCTGTCTCTACAAGATCTTGGGGAAGCTAAAGTGTTCCAGTGGATACAGCACTGGGCCTAGAGTCAGGAAGACCTGAGTTCAAATTTGGCCTCCAATAATTACCAGCTGATTGATTCTTGGAACATCACTTAACCTCCGTTATTTCAGTTTCTTTGTATAGAAAGTGAGAATATATATATATGTATATATATATATGTGTGTGTGTGTGTGTGTGTACATATATATATATATATATATATAAATTATTATCATTGATGATGATAAAAATCTATGGCAAAAGCATCCTTGATAAAGGTATGAGATGGGAGCAGACAGGCCTTCACAAATAATATCCTATTACAGATCCTAGCTTTATAGTCACACAATTGACTAAAAGGTTTAAAGAATACAATCCTACTGTGATTATTGGCCACAAATAAGAATTTTCATTTGGGACAGAAAAACACTAACTTAAAGGTTTTAATCCAACAAGGCAGCTCCTATGCATATGTCAAAATTATACCGCATTCCTTGAAAGCTGCATTCCTTGTTCAGCAACCCTCTGATATCTATGTATATATTTATATTTATATATAGAAATATTAAAAAGACCATTTTGAACTGGTTCCTTCCTAACCTATTCTCTGACCTAAAATATTAATGTAGTAGATTGTGGCATGGAATAAAGTTCCTTTCCTTTGTCCCATTTCTCATCTCCTTTTAGTCTATATGCCTATATGATTCTAAAAGCACCAGGTAAAAAATAAATCAGTCTGTTAGCCAGTTATTTTGCCATACTTTCAGTGTTTTCCTTCACATAGAGCAGATTTTTACTGAGCACCTAACAAGGTACTGTGGGAAGATAATATTAGCTAGCATTTATATAGCATTTAAGGGTGGCAAAGCATTTGACATTATCTTGATTCTCATAACAACACTGTGAAGTAAATAACATCATTAGTTCCATTTTAACAATGAGCAAGCTGACTTTTCTTCTCTCACACAGCATTCCATTTCCTGTCCTTTTGTATTTGACCATCTCCTACTCCTAGAATGTACAATTTCCTTAATTAGGAATGGGCCTTAAACGATATGATGGATGTAAAGCACTTTGCAAACCTTTAAACACTAGATAAATACCAGTTATCATCATCATTATTTTTAGCTCCTGTCACCAGTCCTCCAGTCTTATGATGAATCTTAAGATTCATTTCCTGACTCTTCTATTGAACAACTGCTTAACTCCAGCAATGTTCATAGTAGTCCAAAAGGGTGCAGGGAAATGTTTTTTTTTTCCTGTAAACATTTCATCTTATTTTACTTTGAATGTATTTATTTGTTAATTAATATACCTAGTTAACTCCCCCCCCATTAGAGAAAGCATCATTTGACAAAAGGATATATGTATACATAGAACTATGTCATTTCTATTTATCAGTTTGTTTTTTTCCTCGAGGTGAACAAAGGCACATCTTCAAGCAATATTCCTGTTGCTATATGTAAAGTTCTTTTGGTTGCTCACTCCACTCTTCATAATTTCATTTAAATCTTTTTATGTTTTTCCAAAATTAACCAGCTTGTCACTTCTTGTGGGAAAGTAGTATTCCATCACAGTAATATGCTACTTGCTTAGCCATTCCCCAGTTAATGGGCACCCCTTCCGTTTTCAGTTCTTTGCTACCCCAAGAGAACTGCTAGAAGTATAAATAAATGTGTTTATATTAAGTATATTAAATATAAATAAATATATAAATATTTAACAACTTGAGAGAGAGATAGGGAATGCATGCATGCATGCATACTTTTAAGTTTAATCTCCCTTATTAACTCTTTTTTTAAGTCCAGGAAACAAAACAACAACTCAAACCCTGAGAATTTCTGAAGTGTAAATAAATGCTCACTTTGAAAACTGAACTGTGGAACTCTCCTCAGAGTCAAGTACTTCCCTGTGATGTTACTCCTTTCTTTCTCTCCACTGAATCTCTCCTCTATCTCCAAAACTGCAAACCTTGCCTTCAATCATTAAAGCCTTGGATTTGATAGAATGGAAGCTCCTCAAGGGCATTTAATGGTTTCTGTCTCTATTGTCTAGCACAGTGCCTAGGCATATAGCAGGTGCTTAATATATTTTTTAACATTTCTTAAATTTTTAATGAATTTTTAAAAATTGAATTAAATAGAATTAGATTTTCAGATTAGCCAACCATAACAAAGATATCAATGGTCGGTGGACATAGGCTGCAATATGTTACAAACAAAGAATTGCAGAGAAGACATGGCATATTTGTGTGACCAGAAAAAGCAGTAGGCTGGGTCATGTAGCAAAAATAAGAGAAAACTGATGGAAGCCTACATGAACCACAGTTACCTAAACAATAGCTCAAAACCTAGAGATAAGGTCCCAGTAGGCAAGAAAGGTCTCCTGAGCAGGGGGACTGAGGAATGGACAAAGATCATACAGAATGAGAAAGAAGCAATATTCATCATCAAAATCATAGTCATTGAATCAAAGAAGCAGGAAAATGCCATTTTGTCATTTTGGTCCTAAAAAGGCAAAATTATTTTCTATTCTTAGATTAATTATAGTTTAATGATAGCTAGTATTCATGGTATTTGAACTTGGTTAAGCCTTTATTTAAATTATTAAGTTTTAAAAGATTTTTTAAAAAGAATTTCTCTTTTATCACTTAACAACTCACACTTCTGTGTTATAAACTTTCTGATTTTAACCATAGTACCATTTAAATTAGAAATTCTAAAACACAAAGATAAAAATCTAGAATGATAAATCAGTTTGAACAGATTTTTTAAAATAATTGAATAAAACTGAATGAATGTTTTGTAAAGATAGTTTTTTTCTTTCCTTTCCAGGTAGACGATCTTGATTTTTGACATTCATAACAGAAGGGTACCTTTTCCTGCCTGCTCATTGCCTTAAAATGCCCTCTGGTGTTGGGTGTTTCCTCAACAGAAGGGGAGGGACCTGTTCTAAGGGAGCTCAGCTTTTAGCATAGTCCTGTATTGCATTGCTTAACAATACCCCCTGGAGGCTATATTAGTATCATGTCTGTTTATAAAACCAACAAAAATATGTCTTTTTTTAACCCCTACTAAATTAACCTAATTTTTACATTTATACTGTATAGAAATAAATAGGCTTTTATAGTCACAGATGTATAGATGCTTAATAGCATTAGAATTTTACCTTGCCTTCAAATATAAATGAAAATTATTTCAACAATTTTTAAAGTTTTTTATTGTTTTTTAATGTTGGAAAACAAGTTGTGTGCATACCCTTTTATCTTGTAATACCACTATTGGGTCTGTATTCCAAAGAGATAAGGAAAAAAGGGGGCATGCCTACTTGTACAAAAATATTTATAACTGCTTTTTTGTGGTGCCAAAGAATTGGAAATTGAGGTGGCGTCCATCAATTGGGGAATGGCTGAACAAATTCTAGTATATGATGGTGATGTAATACTATTGTGCTGTAAGAAATGATAAGCAAGATGAATTCAGAAAAAATTGGAAAGATCTGCAGGAACTAATGCAGAGCGAAGTAAGCAGAACTAGGAGAACATTGTTCACAGTAACAGCAATATTGGACAATGATTATCTGTGAAAACTTGGCTACTCTCAGCAATGCAGTGATCTGGGACAGTCTTGAAAGATTTATGACAGTGAATGCTATTCACTTCTAGAGAAAGAACAATTGAGTTGGATGGATATGGATCAATGCATACTATTTTTCACATTAATGTATTTAAAGTTTTATTTTGAGGTTTTGATTTTATATGAGTGTGCTCTTACAACAAAAGCCAATATGCAAGTGTGTTTTGCATGATAATACATGTATTGCCTAGATTGAATTGCTTGCCATCTCTGAGTGGGAAGATGGAAGAGACAGTTGGATCTTATAATTTTGGAAAATGTATGTTGAAAATTATTATTACACATAATTGGGAAAACAAAATATCTTTGAACTTAAAATTTTTTTTAATTTTAAGTCATAAAAATCCTCCTTCCTGCACATTTATAATCAAGCAAACGATTCAACAATACGAGACCATATTGCTGAGGATTCACTGAGGCAAGAAGTAACGAAATGAATGAGAGACCCTTAGCCCTTCAAGATGTCTATAATTGATCCAAGGAAGGAAGAATGATTAGACATATTAAGACTTTGTGGTTCTCAAAAAGTCACAAAGCTTACTCTGTTTTTTTAGAAGGCATTTCATTTGGTATTCCATAACGAGGCTTTGGTTCATAGTCTCTTGTCTAAATAATCTGAGATTACAGCTTGACTAGAAAATAGGTTAGAGTAGAATGGGAGAAAGTATTTGGGAGAGCTAAGTGGCACAGTGAGTAGAGTGCTGGGCTTGGAATCAAGAAAACTCATTTCATGAATCCAGACACAGACACTTACTAGCTCTGTGACCCTGAGCAAGTCACTTTACTCTGCCCCCATTTTCTCATCTATAAAAATGAGAGGGAGAAGAAAATGACAAAGTACTTCAGTATCTTTGCCAAGAAAACCCTAAAATGAGACCACAAAGAGTTGGATACAGCCAAAATGACTCAGTAACAGAATGGGGACAATTACCTGATGATTTATCTTTGATCTGTTGTAATCCTTTCTTGTCATTAAACATTATTCATTTGGCTTTTAAGTTTTCATTCATAAATCATAGATCCAACAATTTTATTCATATGTATATATAAAAAATATATGTTTGTGTGTGTGTGTGTGTGTGTGTGTGTGAGAGAGAGAGAGAGAGAGACAGACAGACAGAGAGAGAGACAGAGACAGAGAGAGAGAGAATGAGAATGAGAATGAGAATGCAGGAAAGCATTGTATATAAATTGCCTACATTATTTTCCCAGGGCTAAGTAAGCTGATGGAGGCAAGTGAATCTGTTGCTCATCTATCACTAGATCTTGCAGTAAAGGAAAAGGAATTAGCAGTGGCTTCTGTAAAGGCAGATGAAGTGAGTTAACTGATATGATAGCTGTTGTGATTGTGTTGGTAACAAATCAAAATACCCAAATTATGAAAAACAGATAATGTATAAATGCAAAGCCCTGGTGGTAGAATTCTAGAAAAAAGTCTGTTCATGAAGATCTCTTAAGTATATGTATTTAAATCAATGTGTAATCTTAAATGTGTCATATTCTCCTCTAGACTAGACCTATAAGCTCTTTTTTCTTATATGCTTACCATTGCCACTACCCAGATAAAAACTAAAAGATATCTTAGATTCTTCTCCTAGCCTAAAGACTAGGCCTCCTGTATCTTATGTATGTGGAGTTGACTTTTTTAGAAATTTAGAAATCTATTCCTTTTAAATTCTTCTTATTAGTTTGAACTCATAATTCTAACTTGTGTCAAGATCTTTAATGATGTAGATTCTCTTGTCCAAAGTAATATCAACACATCTCATATTCATGACATCTGCCAACTTGACTTGCAAGTCTTCTTCCAACCAAGTCACTGATAAAAATATCAAGCAAGACAGAGCTTCTTGAGCTCTCTATTTTTCTTCTTACCTCTCTGTCTACTTCTCAGTTAAGTTCATTGACCTTTGTACCGATTATCCTCTTCTTTCCCACTTTAGCCATTTCTCTCTATATTATGCCAGATGCCCCAGCTTCTACCATAAGAGATATCATTCATTTTCAGATCCAGCTATCTTTTAGAAGAGGTAAGTAGTCCCTTGCTTATTCTTCCATACATGGTTTCCATTTTTTTTGTTTGTTTCACAATTTCACAGGTGCTAGCGGAAGTCACTGTAAGTGCCCAAGCATCAGCCAAGGTGAAAAATGAAGTTCAGGAGGTGAAAGACAAAGCCCAAAAAATTGTAGATGAAATTGATTCTGAGAAAGTGAAGGCTGAGACCAAGCTAGAGGCAGCCAAGCCAGCTTTAGAAGAGGCAGAAGCAGCCTTGAATGTAAGCAAATATATTGACTTTAACAAAAGTTCCAATTAACAAGTTAGTCTTATCATGAGTTAAGCATGAGATTTTTCTCATTCAGGAAACAAAATTGAATTCTTGGTGTGATTTGCAGCCTAGGTTGAAATACATTTTCATTGATTTAATTCTCTCAATTACAAATTAAGCTTTAAAAAGTTCTTGATTTTATGTAGCTCAGTATTTTCATGTTCATAAATCAAACTTCTATGAAAAGAGGGACAAAAATACAGTGAATTAAACTATCACATGAAGGATTTTGCTATTTCTTGGCAATGAAGGTTTCTTAGACTACAATAGACTTTAAAAGTTAGAGAGATCTTCTGTTGTCTAGGCATAGGCATATTTCAGTCTAAAAAGAAGGTAATTCATTAGATGATTTTTTCAAGATTATCTAGTGTAATGCCCAGGCTTTTTGGGGAATTTGATCCCCCCACTAATGAGGGATGTATTCTGGCATTATATCCCTTTAACAAGATATAACATTCTCTTGACAAGATGAACGCCTTGGTAAGGTATTAAGTGGCCCCATTGACAGTACATTGAAGATAATTAAATAATGAATGATGATTCATAGTTGGTTCAAACCTCTGAGAGAGAACCTGTGCCAATGGGGTCCCAGAGATTTAGGATAAATGCCTAGGCACACATTCTATGACCGTTCAAGTTTTATGATCCTAGAAGTTAATAAAAATCACTTGAAAGAATCTTTGAAATGTTTTTTAAATATTCATTCTTTTTAAACACCAAATACAGACTATCAAACCAAATGATATTGCCACTGTTAGGAAGCTGGCGAAACCTCCTCATCTTATTATGAGAATCATGGATTGCTGTCTATTACTGTTCCAAAAGAAGATTGATCCTGTCACAATGGATCCTGAAAAGCCTTGTGTTAAACCATCCTGGGCAGAGTCTTTGAAAGTGAGTAAAATGCATCAACTCCCTGGAGATAGAAGCCCTGAATTGTCTAGGTTAGGTACATCCAGCACCTTATCCAATTCTCTGGCATCCTAAAAGCATTCAATCAACTTGTACTGGATGAGTAAACAAGGATAGAAAGCCTACAACTACATGGTGAAGGCAAACAGAATCCAAATATCCTCTGTCCACGTTTTGAGAACTCCATTGCTTCTGTACAAAAGAGTTCAGTGGTAACCCAGCAGCTCCTAAAGGACATGTTTACAAGTGGTTCCAAAAGTTGTTTGTGAATATTGTTGAGGGGCCCATGTACCAGAAGAGGTGGTTCACAGAGAAATAACAGAGTATTGCTGCCCTGTGTCCCTGGCCTTCACCTTAGCCTCCCTCCACTTAGGAATATGTGCTTTGTGGTCACATGCTTGGGAAGTGGCATTAATCAGGAGCATGGAAGGGCATTTTTCTTTTTCTTCTTCCTCCTCATGGAAACCTGAAACAGTATCCCTGAATTATCTACTTGGAGCCAGGGTTTTTAAAAGAAATATACTTAAATTAAGAGTAACAAACAGTATGAGGGGGGAAAAAAAGACCTGTTTTCCCCAAAATATAAATCTGATCTCTTTTTGCAGTTGATGAGTGCGGCTGGATTCTTATACAGCCTCCAGCAGTTCCCTAAGGACACTATTAATGAAGAGACAGTGGAGCTACTACAGCCATATTTTAATATGGAAGATTATACTCTTGAGAATGGTAAAAAGGTCTGCGGTAATGTTGCTGGTTTGCTGTCTTGGACCCTTGCTATGGCAACTTTTTTTGGAATTAACAAGGAGGTGTTGCCTCTGAAGGTAAAAGGTTTTCCCTGCACAATAAATTAAAGTTCAATAAAATAAATCTTCTGTATCTCACCTTAAAAGAGTGGGGCCTGGTCCAGATTAATAGGTGCAGATATCTCTATTTAAATTCTGTATTCCTTTTTTATTCCCTCTTTTTTTTTAATCATCCTCTTTACTTCATCTCTTAACCATGCTGAGTGTCCCTGACCTCAAGGAGAGTGCAAATTAGACTGTAGAGATAGAAGCATTTAGTCCTCTTCTCCACTAAAGACAAAATAACATTCTAGAATTTTTCAAAGTGCACTGTCATTTAATTACCAATATGAGAATTAGTCATTGTTATCAGATGCAGTAATGATTTTTATTTTCCTTCAGTGGCAAAAGGACATTTGAGGAAGGGTAGAGTGTATTCCAGTTTAAATTGATCACATTTATTCATTATTTTTACTCCTCTATTGTTAATATAAATATACCCTATGTAGTTTATAGACACTGCAAATTTTTCACTTTGAGGGTAGTTGGCATATAATACATACTATTCCCACCCCCAGTACTTAAGTACTAGACCAAAATGAACCCCCCAAAAATGGATAAAGAATGTTTTAATTTTCAGATTGTAAAATGCAATTGAATGAAAACAGAGAAAATGGGCAATGTTTATAAATTACACAGGACAAACACATATTTGATCACGTGCACTGTAAACATCATAACTTAGCATATAATTCCCCTCATTCAGCTGTACTAGACAAAGCAGCAGCATCTGAGCCTTCCCTAGCCCATAAGTACATGCCAAAATCATTTAGATATAGTAATACACATCCTTGACAGGCAGCCTCCAATTTAGTGTTGGTCAAAATATGTCAGTAGATTAATATCTCTCTAAGCATAGAAATTGAACTCTCTACATAAAATCTTGGAGCTCGTCAGTGAAAGCCCACTCCAAAGCCAAGAACTCCCAATTTGTATGTAAGAGAACATACCTCACTGTCAGCAATCCCTCTATTAGTAACTGCAATGGTGTTGGAGGTTTTTTTTTTTCTTTGATGACTATTACTTTGTTAGCATATGGCCACTTCTAGGCTTCATAGGGTATCAACCCTGTGCACCACAAAGGACTTGCTTAAGTCTGATGAAGCTACCACTTGGGCTATATCATGAAGTAATTGATAAAAATCCTTTCCTGTTCCTGTTTCTCATCCTACCAGTCTCCAACTGGCATAAAGGAGTCTGACCAGGGTAACTTTTCTGAGGAGGCAACTAGGTGGTGCGGTTGGTAGAATATTAGTCTTGAAATCATGGAGTTCCATTTCTTACTTTTATAATAGTCCTTTATGGACATGTCTCAACCCACTCTTGTATTATAAACTTCTTAAGGACAAGGACTGATTGTCCTTTTGGTATCTCCAACGCCTTGACCAATAGTAGGCGCTTAAATATATTTATTAATTTAAAAAATAAAAAAACTTAAAATGGATATAGGTATAATTTTAATTGTACATTATGCTCCTGTTTATTAGCTTACCAGTGAAATGTAAAGTATTCTTATAGAGCATAAAATGTGATATCACTAATAAAATAGCTGAGGCAACATACTGTCATGGAAACAACTCTGAAACAAAACTAAAATAACTTTATCCTTGCCCTGCCTTTCATCTCCATTGGCTCCATTGGCTCCAGTTTCTTTCTGTTGTAAAATGAAGAAGTTGAGCTAGATGATCTCTCAGGTCCTTTTTTCTCCTATTCTAATATTCCTAACAATTTCATGCATTGAAATAGCTAATAGTGAATTTTCAACACTAATAGCTATTCAATAATACTAATAATTTATTCTTTATTGCAAGGCTAATTTGGCAAAGCAAGAAGGACGCTTGGCAGTGGCTAATGCTGAATTAGGGAAGGCCCAGGCATTGCTAGATGAAAAGCAAGCAGAGTTAGATAAAGTGCAAGCAAAATTTGATGAAGCCATGAATGAGAAAATGGTAAGTTAAACTTATACATGAGTTTATGAGAGTAGGACCACATAATGAAATCAAGTTCAGTTATCACACTGTATTTATCATTTTACCTGAATAAAAATCAAATGTTCCAAAATAAAGTGATAGATCTTTTAGGAAAACACATAATAGTAAATGTCTAGTAGTTGTTACTACATAGATAGAGACCTAAAACATTTCTTAAAATATAAGTATATTGCTTTGCTTTAAGAGAGAAACTTTAAATTCCTGCTTGTTTATAGTTGCCTAAACATACAGTAAAGAGGAATTAGTGAATTATCTTTTTATCCAAAAGTAATTTTCATAAAATTTACATTGTATTCATTTTGAGCCTAATGTTGAAAATGCCAAAAACAAAATTTTAAATATTGCCTTTTTTCGTGTGAATGTCTGATTCTCCTTCATAAAATTGCTCTCCTTGAACTTTTCGTGGAGGCAGATATAAAATGTTAATCCATGGAAAAAGTAGAATTCAGGATATAAGACGTTCGTTAATATGCCCAGTTTCAGGACTATTTTATAATTGAAGGAAGTCTTTATGAATTTCATGCAAAAAATAAATGTGGTAGGTGTTTGATAAAACCTATCTGAAACTTTCTCAAGACCTTATCTATTACTGGATTTAGGATTTATTGAATGATGCAGAGTCATGTCGGAATAAAATGCAGGCTGCATCAACCCTTATTGATGGACTGAGTGGTGAAAAAGTCAGATGGACTCAGCAAAGCAAAGAATTCAAAGCTCAGACTAACAGGTAGATATTTTGATGTTTTGCTATTTTTTGGTAGGAACAAAAGCATCAGACAAATAGCTCTTTTTAAGACATGCTATATCTTTTCTCTTGATGTGCTTTTGGGAGTTAATTTCACTTTTGCCCTTGTTCAAATGAATAGTCCACATGAAGATACTTTTCTTTCTATTATGAATCATCGATATAGTTGGGTCTTTTCTCTAAGTCATACATCTACACTGATGATTATTCATAGTAGTCTTTTGGCTTAGAGGAAACACCAGTATTGATATAAAGTGATGTCTCCAAAAAACTGAGAGGAAAAGAAGGGAAGTGGCTCGATGTTAATCAGGAGTTAACATTTTTTGAGTCATAGACTCCTTTGGGAATCTGTTGAAGCCTATAGTCTCCTATTTTTTTTGCTATTATCTCCCTTCATTTTATTCTTTAAATAATATTGTATTTCCCCAATCACATGTAAAATAATTTTAATATTCATTAAAGAAGTTCTTAATTCCAAATTCTTTATCTCATTCCCTCTCTCCCTCCTTCCCTGACCTCCCCTAGCCACCCTGAAAACAGTAAACTGATAAAGATTTTACATATGCAATCATATAAAATATTTTCCATATTAGCCATTTTATGGAAGAGATCTCAAATAAAAAAGGAAAAAGAACTATGAAATTCCTTCTTAGAATTTTTTTTTAAAATTATAACTGGAGGATGTGCTAAATTTCATTTAGAGGCATGTTAAAATAAAGATGTTATGTTTTTCCTATCCAAGTTAATGAACTTTCCTGAAATTAAATCTTTGGGATTCATGGACTCTTAAGTTAAGGAATTAGAAGCCTAAAAATATTTAGAGCAGAGGAGGGCAAAGAGAAGAAATGACAAGCAGATAGAATCTAATTTTCAACTTGAACCAGATCTACATTTGTCTAATCAGGATCATTAGAATAGACATACAATAATCCATAACGTAGAACTGAAAATAGTCCATAATGCTTCTTTCTCCTTTTATTCTGTCCCTCTCTACCCTTTTGCACAATGGTCTTCAATGAGCACCAACAATATATTTTGCACTTGAATATACATGGATTGGGACAGAGCTTCTGCCTTGATAGAAGTACAAAATATAAAATAAATGTAAATTGCTTGAAGTAGGCACTGTTTCCTTCTTTTTTTTGTCTTTATTTTCCCAGAGCCTAACCCAGTATCTGGCACATAATAGGTACTTAGAAATGCTTATTAAATTGAGTTAAATTAACCTCAAAATATAAATTGTCAGGGAAGAATTATTTGACAGGAACTGCTAAAAAGACTAAAAAGCAATTTGGCAAAAAATTTATTTTAAACCCATTTCTTAAAACATCTACAATCAGCTCAAAATGAATCCTCAACCCGAATACTACAGATCATACCATTTAAAAAAAATTACTCAGATCACAAGGCAATAAAAATAATGATTAGTAATGGTACATGGAAAACCAAATCTAAAACCAATTGGAAATTAGACAATATGGTACTCCAAAACCGTTTAGTTAAAGAAGAAATCATAGAAACAATTAATAATTTCATCGAGGAAAATGACAATGGCGAGACATTCTTTCAAACCTTTTGGGATGCAGCCAAAGAGGTAATCAGAGGTAAATTCATATCCCTGAATGCTTATATTAACAAACAAGGGAGAGCAGAGATCAATCAATTGGAAATGCAAATGAAAAAACTCGAAAGCGATCAAATTAAAACCCCCCAGCAGAAAACCAAACTAGAAATCCTAAAAATTAAGGGAGAAATTAATAAAATCGAAAGTGATAGAACTATTCATTTAATAAATAAGACAAGAAGCTGGTACTTTGAAAAAAAACAAACAAAATAGACAAATTACTGGTCAATCTAATTAAAAAAAGGAAGGAAGAAAAGCAAATTCACAGCATTAAAGATGAAAAGGGGGACAGTACCTCCGATGAAGAGGAAATTAAAGCAATCATTAGAAATTACTTTGCCCAATTATATGGCAATAAATACACCAATTTAGGAGAAATGGATGAATATATACAAAAATACAAACTCCCTAGACTAACAGAAGAGGAAATAGAATTCTTAAATAATCCCATATCAGAAAATGAAATCCAACAAGCCATCAAAGAACTTCCTAAGAAAAAATCCCCAGGGCCTGATGAATTCACCAGTGAATTCTATCAAACATTCAGAGAACAGTTAATCCCAATACTATACAAACTATTTGACATAATAAGCAAAGAGGGAGTTCTACCAAACTCCTTTTACGACACAGACATGTTACTGATTCCAAAACCAGGCAGGTCAAAAACAGAGAAAGAAAACTATAGGCCAATCTCCCTAATGAATATAGATGCAAAAATCTTAAATAGGATACTAGCAAAAAGACTCCAGCAAGTGATCAGAAGGATCATTCACCATGATCAAGTAGGATTTATACCAGGGATGCAGGGCTGGTTCAACATTAGGAAAACCATCCACATAATTGACCACATCAACAAACAAACCAGCAAGAACCACATGATTATCTCAATAGACACAGAAAAAGCCTTTGATAAAATACAACACCCATTCCTATTAAAAACACTAGAAAGCATAGGAATAGAAGGATCATTCCTAAAGATAATAAACAGTCTATATCTAAAACCATTAGCTAATATCATTTGCAATGGGGATAAACTAGATGCATTCCCAATAAGATCAGGAGTGAAACAAGGATGCCCATTATCACCTCTACTATTTGACATTGTACTAGAAACACTAGCAGTAGCAATTAGAGAAGAAAAAGAAATTGAAGGCATCAAAATAGGCAAGGAGGAGAACAAATTATCACTCTTTGCAGATGACATGATGGTCTATTTAAAGAATCCTAGAGATTCAACCAAAAATCTAATCGAAATAATCAACAACTTTAGCAAAGTTGCAGGATACAAAATAAACCCACATAAATCATCAGCTTTTCTATATATCTCCAACACAGCTCAGCAGCAAGAACTAGAAAGAGAAATCCCATTCAAAATCACCTTAGACAAAATAAAATACTTAGGAATCTATCTCCTGAGACAAACACAGGAACTATATTAACACAACTACAAAACACTCGCCACACAACTAAAACTAGACATGAGCAAATGGAAAAACATTAACTGCTCATGGATAGGACGAGCCAATATAATAAAAATGACCATCCTACCCAAACTTATTTATCTATTTAGTGCCATACCCATTGAACTACCAAAATACTTCTTCACTGATTTAGAAAAAAACCATAACAAAGTTCATTTGGAAGAACAAAAGATCAAGGATTTCCAGGGAAATAATGAAAAAAAAAAACACATGATGGGGGCCTTTCAGTCCCTGACCTTAAACTATATTACAAAGCAGCAGTCATCAAAACAATTTGGTACTGGCTAAGAAACAGAAAGGAAGATCAGTGGAATAGACTGGGGGAAAGCGACCTCAGCAAGACAGTATATGATAAACCCAAAGATCCCAGCTTTTGGGACAAAAATCCACTATTCGAAAAAAGCTGCTGGGAAAATTGGAAGACAGTGTGGGAGAGACTAGGAATAGATCAACACCTCACACCCTAAACCAAGATAAATTCAAAATGGGTGAGTGACTTAAACATAAAGAAGGAAACCATAAGTAAATTGGGTAAACACAGAATAGTATACATGTCAGACCCTTGGGAGGGTAAAGGCTTTAAAACCAAGCAAGACATAGAAAGAATCACAAAATGTAAAATAAATAATTTTGACTACATCAAACTAAAAAGCTTTTGTACAAACAAAACCAATGTAACTAAAATCAGAAGGGAAACAACAAATTGGGAAAAAATCTTCATAGAAACCTCTGACAAAGGTTTAATTACTCATATTTATAAAGAGCTAAATCAATTGTACAAAAAATCAAGCCATTCTCCAATTGATAAATGGGCAAGGGACATGGATAGGCAGTTCTCAGATAAAGAAATCAAAACTATTAATAAGTACATGAAGAAGTGTTCTAAATCTCTTATAATCAGAGAGATGCAAATAAAAACAACTCTGAGGTATCACCTCACACCTAGCAGATTGACTAACATAACAGCAAAGGAAAGTAATGAATGCTGGAGGGGATGTGGCAAAGTGGGGACATTAATGCATTGCTGGTGGAGTTATGAACTGATCCAGCCATTCTGGAGGGCAATTTGGAACTATGCCCAAAGGGCAACAAAAGAATATCTACCCTTTGACCCAGCCATAGCACTGCTGGATCTGTACCCCAAAGAGATAATGGACAAAAAGACTTGTACAAAAATATTCATAGCTGCGCTCTTTGTGGTGGCCAAAAACTGGAAAACGAGGGGATGCCCATCAATTGGGGAATGGCTGAGCAAATTGTGGCATATGTTGGTGATGGAATACTATTGTGCTAAAAGGAATAATAAAGTGGAGGAATTCCATGGAGACTGGAACAACCTCCAGGAACTGATGCAGAGCGAGAGGAGCAGAACCAGGAGAACATTGTACACAGAGACTAATACACTGTGGTATAATCGAACGTAATGGACTTCTCCATTAGTGGCAGTGTAATGTCCCTGAACAATTTGCAGGGATCTAGGAGAAAAAACACTATTCATAAGCAAAGGATAAACTATGGGAGTAGAAACACCGAGGAAAAGCAACTGCCTGAATACAGCGGTTGAGGAGACATGACAGAGGAGAGACTCTAAATGAACACTCTAATGCAAATATTATCAACATAGCAATGGGTTCAAATCAAGAAAACATGTAATGCCCAGTGTATTTACGCGTCGGCTATGGAGGGTAGGGGGGAGGAAAAGAAAATTATCTATGTCTTTAATGAATAATGCTTGGAAATGATCAAATAAAATTTAATAAAAATTTTAAAAAAATTAGAAGATAATTAGATAACTTTATTTCACAAATATGACTAAGGATACAATTCTTAACCACCTGAAAAAGAAAGGTAGTTTCAAAAACTAAAACATAAATAAATAAAGCTTTTGCATTAACAAATTTAATAAAACTAGAATAAGAAGGGCAGCTGTCAATTGAGAAAAAACTTTTTTTTATCAAACAACTCTTATATGGGTCCAATACGCAAGATAAATGTAGATGTATACACACATCTACATATATAGTACATACACAAATACATAATCATTCCCCAGTGTATTTAAGGACATGGACAAACAGTTGTCAAAAGATTAACTATTAATTATTTGCATTTTGAAACAAATAAACTAATATGAAAGATTGCTTTAAAGTCAAACTTATAAGAGAAATGTAAATCAAAACATTTCTGAAATTTCATGTTATATTTAGTAAGTTGATAAAGAATGACATAAGATGGAAATAGTCCGTGTTGAAGGAGTTGTGCAAAGACACTCACACTAATGTGCTGTTGACAGTCTGAATTGGTCCAATCATTCCAAAAAGTAGTTTAGAAGTAACTAAAGTAGCCATTCCCTTTGAACAGGAGTCCTCCTGATGGACATATATTCCAAGAAGATCAACAACAGAAAGAAAGGCCTAATAGGCATGAGAATATTTACAGCAGAATTTTTTGTGTCAGTAAAGGACTGAAAATATAGATTTTTATTGATTGGAGAATATATAAACAAATGTTGGTACATGAATGTAATGGCATTGCATAATAAGAAACAATGCTTATAAAAAGTTCAGAAAAGTAGAGGAAGACACAAGAACTAATTCCAAATAAAATGACCAAATCAGGATAAATGAAACCAAGAAAACAATATACACATTGACTACAACAATATAAATGGGAAGAATAACAACAAAAAAAATCCTATGAAATCAAATTACAATAATTGATTTTCCCTCAGGAAGAACTGAAAAAAAAAATGTAATTCCTTCCCTTCATTGGAGAGTTAGGAAACCAAGTCTATATACTGAACGCCTTTGAAACTCAGTTGATGTGTTGGTAAACTACTCAACTGCTTCATCCTTCCTTCCTTCCTTCCTTCCTTCTTTCCTTCCTTCCTTCCTTCCTTCCTTCCTTCCTTCCTTCCTTCCTTCCTTCCTTCCTTCCTTCCTTCCTTCCTTCCTTCTTTCAATTCTTTTCCTAGGAAGATGGAGTATGGGGTGGAATATATTCAGAATTGAAGGTGACAGAAAAACAAAAGATAGCAATACAAATTTAAAATAAGTAAATGTACTCAAATAACAAATATAGCAGAATATCTTAGTTTGTTAGGAGGGAGCTCTGCATTCATTGTATAGCTTTGTGTTTCCTTTAATCTACATAATCCAATTTAGCATCATATTTTTATACATATTATTTTTCTACATAGACTTGTAGGAGATGTGCTGCTGTGTACTGGTTTCCTATCCTACCTTGGTCCTTTCAATCAGAGCTTTAGGACCTTTTTGCTTAAAGAACAATGGGAAGTTGAAATGAGAATTCGGAAAATTCCATTCACTGAAAACTTAAACCTGATTTCCATGTTGGTGGATCCTCCAACAGTAAGTTTTAGTATCCTAATCATCCCTTTTGGATTTGAATTTATTTCTTAGGTTTTTATATTATCATAGAATTAAGAATAAAATAATAACTTATACTAGTTTATAATCCTTTGTTCCTTTATAGTTATAAGGTCCTTTACATACATTATATCATTTGATACAAGTAGACTTGAGATAGACAATGCAAATGTTACTATCTGATCTTCATGTCTTTGCATGTGACATAGGCCATCTCCTTACTTTTAATGTCTTCTCTTCTTGTCTTCATCTCATCCGCAAGAGTCAGCTCAAACATCTTCTATTTCAAGTGTTTCAATTTCAGCTCAAATGCAAGGGTCTTCCCACCTTATTGGCTAGCTGGTTCTTAATTGTACATGTTTGTCTTTTTATATTTATTCTGTATATACTTATATGTGCACATATACATCTGTACTTTATATATATGTATGTATGTGTATATATATATATATATATATATACACATACATACATACTTGTCTCCCAGTTGGAAAATAAAAGAGAATTAGGACTGTATAATTCATTGTATTTGAATCCCGAGTGCTTAGCACTATCAAGGCACCACGCCATTCTTTTAGTCAGATTCACATCCCTAGAATTTATCCTCAACTCTCCACTTACCCTCAACCCCCTTATTGAATCAGTTTCTAAATCCTGGTGAATCTAATGCTACAAAATATTTTATATCTGTTCCCTTCCCAACACTTACCTGGCTATCCATTTTGGTCTTGTTCAAAGGGAAGGGCCCCTCCTACCTGTTGTCAGAGGTATTGAAAAACAAATGGCATAAAATAAGGTGAGCAAACTGTTCCTATTTCATCATCATCATCTCTCTGCTGTTTCCTTGGAAAAAAATCAGGTAGCCTGCCACAATTCCTATACCAACATCTCTTTTATTTGATGGGGGCCAGGAGAAAGCATAAAATGTAATTAAATGCTTTATTTTCTGCCCCTACATTCTTTGACTTTTATAGATGGTGCCCTTTTCCCCATAGGTTTGGTTCATTTCCTGATTCTGAGAACAATACTGTCCCTAGGTTAGATGAACATAAGAAGCCCAGGTCAATAGGTGACCAGTTTAGCATCAAATCTATCTTGCCATGGGTCCTGTTCAGATCTTGGCCATCCAGAGTTATGTATTGTCCCTGCCTTGTAACCCTGTAATTGAAACACTGTGGACTAAATTTCCTACTCCTATAATTAGGCTCCCTGAATTTTTATTCCTAAGGCCTTTTTCTGGACCTCCAAGATACTAATTTGCTGCCTGCCTAGATGTTGGCCAGTTGCCTACCATTTGTAACTCCTTTGAGTTTTTGCCCCATCTTACTTGAAGAGACAAGATACCCTGGATTTTAAAGTTGATTTGTTCTATTGACTAACACTTTGAATAATTAAACTCTGATCTCACTCCAGTGTTCCAATACCTAGCTTTTGCTAAATGATCAAGTACTGTATGATCTTCCAGGCATCTCAGGCTTATCACATCTGGCCAATCCTGCTACTTATTGCAGTGAAGAGCTCCATCTGTTTTCCATCTCTACTCTCATCTCACTCCAGTGTTCCAATACCTAGCTTTTACTAGTTATAAAGTACTGTATGATCTTCCAGGCATTTGGAGCTTCTCTCATCTGGCCCATCCTGCTACTTATTTCAGAGAAGAGCTCCATCTGTATTCCATCTCTTGACTAGTCTTGCATGCATAAAATGGGAAAAGGAAATATGGAAGTCAGAGGGAGATTGTTTTGCTTCTAGAGATTTGTTTTGTCAACAGATTTTCAGCAATTAATCTATTCTTAGAAGTGTATACTCATAATATGCCAGCTAGTCCCTTCGTAATTTGAAAAAGTAAATGAAACTCAGAATAACCAACTTCCTTCAAGAAGAAAGCTTTTCTATTAGGAAGACCAGGCTCAATTCAATTTCTTTCATTTTGCCATGAGATAAAGATATTGCCATCATCATCCCACAATGCCTTCCTTAACAGTCTGTGAGAACACTCTAGGGAAAGATAAGTTTTAGTCTGAGGTATTTGAGAGAATGATCTTGAAATTACTATTTTTGGAAAAATTAATATTTTTCCATTGAAATTTATAGATTGATTTTTTCAAAGTGCAAAACATATATAGTTTAGAAGAGAGAAAATCCATTGGACTATTTTGCTTTTTAAAAAGCCTTTAAAATTGATAGTGCTATTTTTATTGTTAGCAACAATTTTACAGTTTTATCCATGTGCCCTAGTAATTTTATCCAGTTAAAACCATTGAATTCTGAAATAATGTTCTGTTTTCTCTGATTTAGATTGGTGAATGGGGACTACAGGGACTGCCTGGAGATGACCTCTCAATTCAAAATGGTATCATTGTGACTAAGGCAACCCGATATCCACTGTTGATAGACCCTCAAACTCAAGGCAAAACTTGGATTAAATCAAAAGAAAAAGATTTTGATTTACAGGTAGGGTTCAAGAGAATGGAATGTTGATTTTCCCCAATAATCTGGACTTTCTATTAAATATACCTGCCATAGAGCTGCCAGCCTCAGCAGTTCCAAACACTCAAGTGGTATATCTTTTCTTGGCATTACATTTGTGTGGTACTTTACAGGTTTCTAGGTACATACACACACACACACACACACACACACACACACACACACACACACATACACGCACACACACACATGCACACACACACACACACATCATTTCATTTGATCCTTAACATAATTCTGAGAAACAGAATAGATTTATTCATCTTGATTTATAGAGCCTACAGAGGAAACTGAGGCACAAAGAACTTGTTAGTGCAACTGGACAGCAGAATAAACTGAATGGCTCCTAGATTCTTGCTCTTACCTGCCTGATTTCCCAGGAAGGCGACATCATCACAGTGCCTTCACTTAAGAAGGATAAGAGCCAAGAGATACAGTGGTCAGTAGGGCGTTTCTATTTTCAAAAGGAATGGGAATTCCTACTTGTTCATTCCAGAAGAGCCACAATGAGAGACAGAAATTGAATTCTGTATTTCTCTGAGTAGTATTTCTTCTTCACTGGTCACCTCAATTTCCGCAGTGTTAATATCCAATCTAGACCCTTACCAGTAAGATGACATTTAAGAAGAGAATGAGGAGTAAGTGAAGAAATCAGAGGAGGTATGTTAAGAAAAAAATTCAGTTAGCTGGCTTTTTACAAAGAATAAAACTGTGATATCAACTTCAATATGTTCTAGGTAACACTAATGATCACAATATTTATTTGTATAGTACCATAAGGCTTTACATAGTGCTTTGCATATATTATTTCAATTCCTTTTCACAATATTCCATGAGGTAGGTAGTATTATTATCTTCATTTGGGATGAGGAAAATGGAGCTGGGAAAGTTTGCCTAGAATCAAAAAATTAGTAAGAGTCTGAGGCCATATTTGAACTCGGGTCTTCATGATTCTACCTTCAACACTCTTATAACCTACATCTAGCTGTCCCAAACAGTTGATATTAACAAGGATTAGCCTGACTCAGATCATCTCTCTAATTCCCCAGTCATTCTGGGTTCTAATCCTCATGTAACAGCGCTTTACATTTTTAAAAGTAAGTTAGTAATGTTTGTAATTCATTCCTCACTTTAGAAGTTTATGTGACTGTAGGTAGCCATCATACTTGTATAAATGCCTTTGCTGGCCTAACCAACAATGGTTCTTTCCTGATTCAACAGATATCCCTTGAGACACAGCACATCATCTACTCAGCTATGAAGGTGATCTCAAAACTCAGGCTGACCATGTCAGACTCCTCCCCTCTGCCCAAACTACCCAATAAACTTCAGTGGCTCCCTCTTGCCTCTAGGATCAAATACAAAATGCTCTGTTGGGTATTCAAAACCTTTAATAGCCAACCCCTCTCCTACCTTTCCAATCTTCTTATACACTCCTTCCCCATCCTATTTAACTCACTTCTTTGAGCACAAGGACTGTCTTTTCCTTTCTCTGTATCTTCCCTGCTTAGCATAGTGCCTGGCACATAGTAGACACTTAATAATATTTATTAACTGGATGACTTGGACACTTAGATGTCAGGTGTTTTAACAGTAGCAAACAGAATTTGAAGCCACAGTCTCCTCCAGGCCCTAGGATTCCCAGTACAGCTAACTTGACCAACCAGAGTTCTCAGTATTGAGGCCAATGGTTGGAGTTGGATAACCCAGCCCCACTGTCTCACTAGAGGGAAAGGTGTGTCTATTGCATCACTTCATCCAGATCACTTGAGGCAGTGGTGCTTGGTCAGTGGAAAAGGAGTCAGACCACATGTTCCCACAGTCATACCATAAATATTATTAGCATGTGCTATGAAAAGAAATATATTCTTTCTCCTATTTGGCTTTTGCTATTTCTGCATAACATAATATGGGGAACAATTATATTCTAGGAAATAATAAGACATAAGGGCCAGATTTTTCTAGGCAAAAAAATTCAGAAAAATAAGTACATCATCCATTTAATGAAAATGAAGGTTCACTAGCTGCTTTTTTACAAGGTATGAGGACCAATAAGTCCTCTCACCTAAGAGTACCACTTCATTCTACCAAGACAGTGTTTCTGTCCTTTAAACCATTCTAAGAGAAAGAACGCAGAGCAATATGGTCTTTGGGCCAGGCCCAGTCGGTCATTTTCTTCAACCTTCTTATTGACTGCTGTCCAAAATTGCTCTTTTTGTTCTGGGTAAACATGGCTGTATTGTAGACATAGTACTCTACCTCTCCTCATCACCTATCAATATAGACTACCTCAAAAGGTCAAAAAAACCAAATTCATGTGAACAAAGGGACTCCACAGCAGGGCTCAGCGCTGAAGGTACATGGGATTTGGGCATTTCCACACTATAAGGGGGTGAAATAGCTTCCACCAAAATGAAAGCTGATCAACCCTCCCCCACTCCACTTACTGAGCCAGGGTGCTAGTCAGGGCCAGCACAAGCTAGATAGAATCAGTGAGTGAGCGGGGGCTGAGGTGCACCTCTAGGTCCTTGACATCTGACTAAGACCATCAATGACCTACCCCTGAGAGCAGCTAAACTTGACACCCCAGCAGGCTAAAGAGCACAGACCTTGAACACAGAAATAGCACAGAGAAGGGCAGCAAACAGTAGAAGCTGCAGAGACTTGAGAGTTGGCCTCAGACAAAAACCATGCTCCTTACCTCCATGCACAGAGAGCCTGTCCTCTTCACTCAGAGTTCTGACTGGAAAGGGGAAGGAAAAAACAGCATAGTGATGGCAAACAATGCCCAGGAAAAAACAACTTCCCACCACCAAGAACAACAAGAAAAAGGCATTGACCCTGGATAATTTTTATGGTGAAAAAATCCAGACTACAGAGGAAATAGCAGCAGTAAAGGACAAACAAATAAATGCATCCAAACCTTCCAAAAAATGAAAATTGGCCACAAGCTCTTGAAGAATTTAAATTGGAGCTTATGAGAAAGATGGAAGAATTTTGACAAGAATGGTGGGAAATAGTTAAAAAAGAAAACAGTTTAAAAGACAGGAACTCCCAACTGGAGACCAAAATTAAACAACTGGAAGCCACAAAAAGCAGAATAGACCAAACTGAAAAGGAAAATCAAAAGACTATAGCAGAAAACCAGTCTAGAAAGACCAGAATTGGGCAATTGGAAGCCAATGATCTCACAAAACCGCAAGAATTAATAAAGCAAAGTAAAAAGACTGACAGAGTAAAAGGAAACATAAAATATCTCACTGACAAGATGATACAACCTGAAAACTATTCTCAGAGACAATTTGAGAATCATTGTTCTACCAGAAAACTCAGAAATAAACAGAAACCTTGACATCATTCTACAAGAAATTATCCAAGAAAACTGCCCTGATGTTCTTGAACAAGAGGGCAAAATAGACATTGAAAGAGTTCATTGAACACCCTCTACACTAATTCCTCAAAAAACAACACCCAGGAATCTAATTGCCAAATTCAAGAGCTTCCAAGCTAAGGAAAAAATTTTACAGGAAGCCAAAAAGAGATAATTCAGATATCAAGGAGCACCAATCAGGATCACAAAAGATCTGGCAGCTTCCACACTGAAGGACCACAAAGCTTGGAATATGATATTCAGAAAGGCAAGAGAATTGGGTCTTCAAGGATCATCTATCCATCAAAACTGACTATATACTGCCAGGGGAAAGTATGGGCATTCAACAAAATAGAAGATTTCCAAGTATTTGTAAAGAAAATACCACAACTAAGGGGGAAGTTTGATATCCAAACTTAAAAATCAAGAGAAACATGAAAAGGTAAATAAGAAAGAGAGGGAAAAGGGAAAAATGTTTTTTAATTTAAATTTTCTTCTTTAAGGGCTTCAATAAGATCAAATTGTTTATGGAAATGTTATTTGTAACTCTCAAAAATTATATTCACTATTATAGTAATTAGAAGAATTATTCATAGGCTGAGATTGAGGTAATAAGTGACCTAAGATGATATGCAAAAAAAGAAAAAGGGAAGGGGGAATAGGAGATGGCACCAAGAGAAACTTGAAGGAATAAGATAAATAGGATAATCTATATCACACAAAGAAGTGCATGGGAAAGGGGGCGGGGGAAGAATACTATTATGGGAAGGAGAGGAAGAGAGTGTTAATAGGTAATACTTAAACCTTAAATACTTAAAAGTTAAAATATCAGTGAAATCAGTTCTGAGAGGGGAGAGCATCTAGATCCATTGGTGTATCTAATTCTATCTTGCCCTACAGGGAAAGTGAGAAGGGGAAAACTAAGTGGGGAGAGGAGTACAAAAATGGAGGGAAAGAGAGGGGGAGGGAACCCTAAAAAAAGAAGAAGGGAACAAAAAAGGAGGGGGCAGAAAGGGAAGTATAATAAAGGTGGGGACTAAGGGGACTGATTAAAAACAAATACCTGGTTGAAAACGAAATAGCAAAAGAAGAAAGGGAAGAAATAGGAGAAGTATCAAAATGTTGGAGAATTTACAAGTGACAGTCATAACTCTGAACATGAATGGAACAAAGTCATCCATAAGATGAAAGCAAATAGCAGAGTGGATTAGAAACCAAAATCCTACCATATGTTGTCTACAAGAAACACAAATGAGGCAGGTAGACACACACAGGATAAGGATCAAAGACTGTAGCAAAATCTATAGGACCTCATCTGAGAAAAAGAAGGCAGGAGTTACAATCATGATATCTGAAAGCCAAAATAAAAATAGATCTGATTAAAAGAGATAGGGAAGGTAATTACATCCTGATAAAAGACAGTATACACAGTGAGGAAATATCAGTAATCAACATGTATGCACCAAATGCTATAGAATCTAAATTTCTAAAGGAAAAACTAGTGGAGTTGAAGGAGGAAATAGATAGTAAAACTATACTAGTAGGAGACCTGAACTGTCCTCTATTAAATGTAGATAAATCAAACCAAAAAATAAATAAGAAAGAGGTAACAGATGTGAATGAATTCTTGGAAAAATTAGAGTTCATATATATGTGGAGAAAAATAAATAGGGACAAAAAGAAATACAACTTTTCAGCAACACATGGTACATTCATAAAGATTGACCATGTACTAGGGCATAAAAACATGGTAAGTGCAAAAAAGCAGAAATGATAAAAGTAACCTTTTCAGATCATTGTGCAATAAAAATAATAATTAGTAAGGGTACAAGAAGACCAAATAAAAATTAGTTGTTAATTAAATAATATGATTCTCCAAAATTGATTAAAGAACAAATCATAGAAACAATTAATAATTTCATTGAAGAAAATGACAGTTATGAGACATCCTTTCAAAATCTATGGGATGCAGCCAAAGCAGTGTTCAGGGGGAAATCTGTATCCTTGAGTTCATATATTAACAAATTAGGGAGGGCAGAGGTCAATGAATTGGGCATGCAAATCAAAACACTTGAAAGGGAACAAATTAAAAATCCACATATGAAAAATAAATTAGAGATTCCAAAAATTAAAGTAGAAATTAATAAAATCAAAAGTAAAAGAACTATTGGATTAATAAATAAGACTAGAAGCTGGTTATTTTGAAAAAACAAATAAAATTGATAAAGTACTGGTCAGTCTAATAAAAAAAAGGAAAGAAGAAAACCAAATTGACATGAAAAGGGAGTCCTCACCTCTAATGAAGAGGAAATTAAGGGAATCATTAAAAACTAGTTTGCCCAAATATATGGCAATAAATATGGCAATCTAGGTGATAGGAATGAATATTTATAAAAATACAAATTACCTAGATTAATAGAAGAAGAAATAGAATAGAAATAATCCTGTATCAGAAAAAAAGAAATTGAACAAGCCATCAAGGAACTCCCTAAGAAAGAATTCCCAGGGCCTGATGGACTCACAAGTGAATTCTATCAAACATTTAAAGAACTAATCCCAGTACTATACAAACTATTTGACATAATAAGCAAAGAAGGAGTTCTACCAAATTCCTTTTATGACATAAATATGTTACTGATTCCAAATCCAGGCAGGTCAAAAACAGAGAAAGAAGACTATAGTCCAATCTCCTTAATGAATATAGATGCAAAAATCTTAAATAGAATACTAGCAAAAAGACTCCAGCAAGTGATCAAGAGGGTTATTCATTATGATCAGGTAGGATTTATACCAGGAATGCAAGGATGATTCAATATTAGGAAAATGATCTACATAACTGACCATATCAACAAACAAACCAACAAAAACCACATGATTGTCTCAATAGATGCAGAAAAAGCCTTTGACAAAATACAACACTCATTCCTATTGAAAACACTAGAAAGTAAAGAAGAGAAGGGCCTTTCCTAAAAATAATAAACAGTATATATCTAAAACCATCAGCAAACATCATATGCAATGGGGAGAAACTAGAAGCCTTCCCAGTAAGATCAGGAGTGAAACAAGGATTCCTATTATCACCTCTATTATTTAACATTGTACTAGAAACACCAGCAGTAGCAATTAGAGAAGAAAAAGAAATCGAAGGTATTAAAATAGGTAATGAGGAGACCAAGCTAATACTGTTGGCAGATGATATAATGGTCTACTTAAAGAATCCTAGAGAATCAACTAAAAAGCTAGTAGAAATAATCAACAACTTTATCAAAGTTGCAGGTTACAAAATAAACCCACATAAATCATCAGCATTTTATATATTTCCAACACATCTCAACAGCAAGAGTTAGAAAAAAAATTCCATTTAAAATCACTCTAGACAATATAAAATACTTAGGAATCTATCTGCTGAGACAAATACAGGAACTATATGAACACAACTACAAAACACTCTACACACAATTAAAACCAGATCTAAACAATTGGAAAAACATTGATTGCTCATGGGTGGGACAAGCTAACATAATAAAAATGACAATCCTACCCAAATTAATTTACTTATTTAGTGCCATCCCCATTGAACTACCAAAAAACTTTTTTATTGAATTAGAAAAAATCATAACAAAGTTCATTTGGAAGAACAAAAGATCAAGGATATCCAGGGAAATTATGAAAAATAATGTAAAGGAAGGAAGACTTGCAGTCCCCAATCTCAAACTATATTATAAAGCAGTGGTTATCAAAACAATTTGGTACTGGCTAAGAGACAGAAAGGAGTATCAGTGGAATAGACTACAGGTAAATGACCTCAGCAGGACAGTCTTTGATAAGCCCAAAGATCCCAGTTTTGGGGACCAAAACCCACTATTTGATAAAAACTGCTGGGAGAATTGGAAGACAGTATGGGAGAGATTAGGTTTGGATCAACATCTCACCCCCTACACCAAGATAAACTCAGAATGGGTGAATTACCTGAATATAAAGAAGGAAACTATAAACAAATTAGGTGAACACAGAATGGTATACTTGTCAGATCTTTGGGAAAGGAAAGACTTTAAAACCAAGCAAGAGCTAGAAAGAAAGCACAAAATGTAAAATCAATAATTTTGATTACATCAAATTAAAAAGTTTTTGTACAAACAAAACTAATGCATCCAAAAATAGAAGGGAAGCAACAAATTGGGAAACAATCTTCATTACAAAAACCTCTGACAATGGTCTAATTGCTCAAATTCATAAAGAGTTAAACCAATTGTACAAAAAATCAAGCCATTCTCCAATTGATAAATGGGCAAGGGACATGAATAGGCAATTTTCAGTTAAAGAAATCAAAACTATTAATAAGCACATGAAAAAGTGTTCTAAATCTCTTATAATCAGAGAAATGCAAATCAAAACAACTCTGAGGTATCACCTCACACCTAGCAGATTGGTTAACATGACAGCAAAGGAAAGTAATGAATGCTGGAGGGGATGTGGCAAAGTTGAGACATTAATTCATTGCTGGTGGAGTTCTGAATTGATCGAACCATTCTGGAGGGCAATTTGGAACTATGCCCAAATGGCAATAAGAGACTGTCTTGCCTTTGATCCAACCATACCCCAAAGAGATAATAAGGAAAAAGACTTGTACAAGAATATTCATAGCTGCGCACTTTGTGGTGGCAAAAAAATGGAAAATTAGGGGATGCCCTTCAATTGGGGAATGACTGAACAAATTGTGGTATATGTTGGTGATGGAATACTATGGTGCTCAAAGGAATAATAAAGTGGAGGAATTCCATGGGAACTGGAACAACCTCCAGGAATTGACACAGAGTGAAAGGAGCAGAACCAGGAAAACATTGTACACAGAGCCTGATACGCTGTGGTACAGTCAAATGTAGTGGACTTCTCCATTAGTGGCAATGCAGTGATCCTGAACTACTTGGAGGAATCTAAGAGAAAAACCACTATCCACATTCAGAGGAAATACTGTGGTAGTAAAAACAGCAAAGAAAAACAACTGCTTGAATACATGGGTCGAAGGGATATGGTTGGGGTGTAGACTCTAAATGAACATTCTAGTGCAAACAACAACATGGAAATAGGTTCTGATCAAGGACGAAAGTAATACCCAATGAAATTGTGCGTCAGCAGCTGGAAGGGTGGGTGGAGGAGAGGGAGGGAAATCAAGTGATTATTGTAACAAAAAAAAAGAAAACAGTTCACTACTTAGTACATTGGGATTCGTTTGGATGGGGATGAGAAAAAGGGTTGTATTGGGACACAGTTCTAGGAATTAAAAATGGTCTCTTTGGGGCAGGGACATGTGATATTAGCTTGTGTTTGCAGTTGTCTTGAGAAGTGAAATCCTCATATTTGGATTTTCCCAGCCAAGGAGAGACTAATCTCAGGTCCTGGTATATTTCAGAGAGACATATGTAACAGAGGCAGTCTTGTGCATGTCCACATAACAGAATAGTTTGTGGACCCCACATTCTTTTGTAGAGGAGGGGAGATTTCCCTTGGCAGCAAGATCCAAAAATCTAGCCTTCTATGCAGGTAAAGGAGATTTCCTGGACAGCATCAGGCTTGGGAAACCCCAAGTTGGGTAGTTCTCAAGGTGGAAAATTTTGTGGTAAGACCTTCTAGATAAAGAAAGACATTTCCTGATATAGTACATTCCTTGAAGAAGAAATGAGATTGTCCATACCGTTCCCTAGTGGTGTGTTCATTGCTTAGAAAACAAAGTCAGTGAGTTATTTGGACATTACAAATTCCAATGTAAAGAGGATCTTTTGTTCAGCAATCCCAAAATACATTTCCTTTCTGGAAGGAATCTATACCATAGGGTATGAGTCTTGGAAGGACTATATAATGACCCTGTAGGAAAGTTAAGGCTCGTCCACCAGAATGTCAAAGAGTTGATAGAACAGCAACCTCGAGTATATTTCCCTTCTGAGGGAACAAATGGGCTATTTGAGAATTTTGTGTATGTATTTATTAACTCCTTTGCATTTTTTCTCTCTTCTTTCTTCTCTATGTGAGGAAATAAAAGTTTTCCTATCCATAATCTTTGCTACCTTTGAGTGCCTCAAGGTAGAGAATTTGGTGATGAGACTCAACAACCCTCGTTGCTTTGAAAATCTGATGTACTGTTATATACCATACGCAACCAAAGAGTTATCATGAGGCTTGACATTCCACCGATAGAAGGAAGAAATATAACTTCATTCTCTGCCTTCTATGGATTCTAAGGAAGATAAGACACTCATTTCTGCAAATATGCAAATCACCCCCTTTTGTAAATTGCTTTCTGTGTTTCATTTCAACAAACAAATATTCAAGCATGCTAACTTCTCTAGATCACTTTCTTAGTAAAATGTATGTGTTTGTAAATACAGATTTATGTTCCTAACAAATCTTTTGGTTTTCACTTAAGATTTGGTTTAAGTTCTTCTGCCATTTTTTTACATTAATGAATAATTTATTTTAAGGTGACATCTCTGAATCATAAATATTTCCGAAATCACTTAGAGGACTCCCTTTCTTTGGGACGACCCTTACTCATTGAGGATATACGTGAAGAATTGGATCCAGCTCTCGATAACGTATTGGAAAAGAATTTCATTAAATCAGGAACCACCTTCAAGGTTAGCTCCTAAGAAAGAACAATGGTGACATCTACTTATCCTTCAGAGTATAGCAACCAAAAAAGTCTTTCTGCTCTTATTTGGGTACAGAATACTTTTTAAATGTTTATATTTCAAATTGGTACTCAGAGGATTTCTGTTATTCAAATGGTAAATTACAGAAAAACTCAGGACTTCTCTCACAATAGGTATTTAATAAATGTTTGTTGAATTGAATGGATAATTCAAACCTACCAGTGAGGGCAAATGGGTTGTTTTGAGTAATCTTATTCAGAGGAAGAAAAATATGGGGGAAGGACAATACATTCTGAGATTCCCTCAAAAATTGTAAGCATTTGTTGAAGGTATATAGACTTGACCTTTTGAAGACATTCTGTGTCATGGTCTTCACAAACACCTTCATCTCTTCCCACAAGGAGTGCTGGAACTTTGGAGGGTAAGAGAGAATAATGATAGGAGACAAGGAGCAGAAGATAGGAGAAAACAGATGTGTTCTCCTTCTGGGCAGATTAAAGGGGGAGGGGGGTTCTGGTGGTTGTTTTAGTTTTATGATGGCTTTCTTGCGTTCTAGTACAACACTCTCCTTAAACAGCTGCATGGTCTGATTTGAATGTGTATATCACCTCGCCCCACACTCCCACCCAGCTAGCTCCCTTTCCAGCAATGACACAACTGCATACAGAAGGAATATATTTCTAGATTGTGTACAGAATTGTTAGCATCCAAATACACTGTCAAAATATAAATATTAATTAGAAAATATGTAATAGTAAGAACTAAAAGGTTGTTTTCACAGGCTATAATCAAATACAAAGTTAGATTTCTTCACTGTAGAGTTTATCTACAGAAAATGATTTGTTCTTTTTTTCTCTTCATTAATTTTTAATTTGATTGTGCTTCTATGCTAGGAACTATGGAATACTGTTCCGGATTATTGGTGATAATGGGAATTGTTCTCCATTAAGATGCTGCATTTTTGTTATTACTCATGCTGTTCTATCACCTCCATGATTTAGGATTTTTTTGGATAAAAGAGATACATCTTGCTTTGGCCCTCGGTTTCTTGACCTACTGCAGAATGAGGGCGATGTATTAGATAACCTATGGATATATGCTTGAGTCCTTTGATGTCCAATGATTTACTTTTAGGTTGATAAGTTAAAAGTTAGTTCACAGATGTCCTCATTAAAAAAAAAAAAAGTAGATTTATTCAGGAAAACCACTTTATGGGGATGTTTTTCATTTCCCCTGCCCCCAAGCCAAAGAGAATTGTGGGTTTTTCTTCTCTGGGGAGCTTTAAAAAACAGGCCCATTCTCAGTTGCTTTCGACGTGTTGACTGTAATCCTAATGAAGGGAGAGTGAGCTGCCAGTGGTTCTGGCCTAAGTCTTCTATGATACATTTGACATGAGAATATTCAGTGCTAAGACACTACTCGCATCTCTCATCTGAAGTAATCATAGAGCTGAGGAAAGCGAAGAGAATTCAAATTCCAGCCCAAATACTTACTGCCTATATAACCATGAAAAAGTCATTTAACCTTTCTGAAACTCTGTTTTCTCATCTCGAAAATGGAAATAATAATAATAATTATACTATCTACTTCACAATGTTGTTGTGAAGTACGTGTTTCAAAGATAGTTTAAATCAGGAGTTTTTTAACCTTTTTTGTACTGTGGACCCTTTCACAGGATAATATTTTTAAATGAATAAAAATAAAATATGTATGTAACAGTGACTCTCCCACTGCCTGAAAGCCAGTTGCTTTATATTTTATCCCACCCCAGGGTTCTATAGTTCCCTTAAGAGCTAGTATAGGAGTAGATAAGCTCTGCCATTAACTCAAGCCTCCAATTACAGTGTTCCTTTGTAGGATGGGTCCCCATGCCCCAGTTCCATTTAATCACCAGTGGTCAAATTAGATTTTACAAAAGAATATTTACTTCAAAGGCATAATAATTATACAAGCATACACCTTAATGCCTTGAAACACATGTTCCTCACCCCACCCCAGCCCCATCATTCCCCAGTGCCCACTACCACTACCTATTACTCCAGGTAAGAGGAGATTTGGGTTCCCAGCTTGACTCATCTATATAATAGAGTCCCAAGTTCCAATCCAAAGGCCCCAGGCCTGGTTCTCAGGGTCACAGGCCGGGGTGGGGTGGGGGTGGGGGTGGGGGGTCAGACTTTCCCCCAATCTCAGTCAGCTCATGATGTAAGTGAACTTTTACCCTGTCTGGACACCAGGCAGAGGAGAGTGTTCCAAGCTGCCTGTTTTTACAGACATAGCCTGTTCTGGCTCTGCAACCAATTGGAAGAGGCTATTCCCACCTCTGTGAGAGGGGAAAACAGGTTATCTTGGCCCAGAGCCTCTAAGCTACCACCATGTCAGGTGCTCCAAAGGATTCTCCAAAGCTCCTATTACTCAGGAGATTAAAAAAAAAACTACTGAAAATAAAGATGCATTTTTTCCCATCCAAGTTCATAGGCCATCTAAAAGCTATCCACAGATGCTGTCCAAGATGTCACATCAAAGAATAGATGTGTCCTTTGGTTTGCCTTATTCACTGACAATTTCACTTCAGATTTATTCTGTTTCCTTGTTTTCAAGGACCATGCCCAAATACTCCTGAATTAATAACTGCCCCAATGTTATCAAACTCCAAAAATAAAGATTCTGTATATTCCAATTTGAATCTAAAGCTATCGTGTTTCTTATTTGTTGTAGGTCAAGGTTGGTGACAAAGAATGTGAAATCATGGATACATTTAAACTTTATATAACAACTAAGCTTCCAAACCCTGCATTCACACCTGAGATTAATGCTAAAACATCAGTCATTGATTTTACTGTTACAATGAAAGGACTTGAGAATCAGTTACTGAGAAGAGTAATTCTTACAGAGAAACAGGTAATCAGCCTCTTAAGTTAAGAATATGTTTGCAATAAAATGGATATATTTAAAAGAAAACATGGAAAAACTAAATGTATAGAAAAGAAAAAAGTACTTAAGTCAAAACTTACTGCCTACTGTTGTCTTAGAAACATTTCTCTTCCAATTCTATGTCAACTAACACATTTTCTTATTACCTCTGCCCACTGCTTTTCTTCTTCTGCATACCCACCCCCTCTGAGGTTTATGTAGGTTGACTCCAGTGCCTAAAACATCCTTATTTAGATAAATTCCCTTGTGGCACCTAGTACCTTCACCACAATAATGTCCTTGGCAGGGAAAGTTCCTTTGGAATGATCGTATAGCCATCTTTATAGGCTTCAAATTTCCATTTTTCCATGTGGGATACATAATAGATACATGTAGCTCTGCCTCTCATTTTAAATAAATGGAATTTAGATCAGAGCTGGAAGCCTTTTTTTTCATCTCAAGTATCACTGACCAACAAGGAAAAATGAAGACTGCAATGAAGTAAAAATCAAATTCATGGGAGCAGGATTCAATTATCTTTTTTTAAAGAAGCAGTAGAAGGAGGAGAAGGGAAAAGAAAGGGAAGAGAGAAAAGGAGATAAGAGGAGAAAGAGAGAGAACCATCATATGTGGAAAAAGAAAGTTATGTAAAGAAGAGACTAGTGGAAGAACTACACAGGTGGAAAGAAGATACAGGCAACAAGCAAAAAGAGAAAGAGGATTCATAGATTTTTTTTTTTAATCTATCAGGTTGGTTTAAAAAGAAAAAAAATTTTCCTAGTTTTAGGAGTTGGTTAGTTTTCTTAGAGGTAGGAGTATGAAAAGTAGATGCCCTAAGAAAAAGAACACTGAGCCCAACAGTCCAAAGGCCCCAAGTCCTTGTCCCTTCTCTGCCCATAACTAGCTGTATGACCCTGAGCAAGAAATAATAGATTAGAATGTTGCTAAGTTACCTTCAAATTCTAAAATTATGATTTTGTGGTAGGGCATGCTACAAAATACAACATAAAAGCTTCATATGGATTAATAAAACCATTGATTGACCATGCTCCATTTGATTGGTGAAAATGAGAAAATTATCCTACTCAATGTAGGATATCCTACTCAACAAAAAAGTAACATTTAAAAAGAAGGAAAGGGGTAATTCTAGCTCACAATTTTTACTCTCAGCCTTGTATCTTAGACACTTGGACCAAATTAAAAAAAAAAAACACTTATATGAGAGGTACCATAGCATAATGGAAAAAGAGTTGACCTTGGAATCAGAAAGACTTGGGTTCCAGTCCCCCACATTTGACACACTCTAGCCAAGATACCCAACCTCTCAGTACTCTAAGACTGTAAGTTGCAGAAATGTGCTCTCCTACATTAGGAGAGAAGGTTTCTCATTGGGAGGAAACATGGGTCCAGGCTCCATCCCTTCCCTGACACCAACCATAAAAGAATGTAGGACTTATCACACTAAATCAGAAAAAAAGCAGAGAATAAAAATGTCTTCATATATGATTTGGTCAACCCTATCATGAAAAATAAAGTCCAGTTGGGTAGTCAATACAGGTATTATCTCTGAACCCATGTTTATAGTGTTCTGCTAGCCATTGTAAAACACACAGCATAGTGTAATTGGAGAGAAAAATCCACTCAATTAGGAGTAAGTAAGCCTTGATTTTAGTCCCAGCTCTGCCACTAAATATCTGTGAGCAAGTTATAGCCACTCTGGGCTTCATCTGTTAAATGAGGAAATTGAGAGGTGCCTTCCAGCCCTAAGATTCTTGGATGCTATGATATCTTTTTTTTATTCTTGAGTTTTGAGTTCCATTATGTTAGCATTGACTTTGAAATTTTAATTATCAAATTAACTATAATTCTTCAACTGCTCTTTATCCTCAAACCTTCTAAGGCTCTGTCTAAGGCAAGGGGAGGGATAACAAAGGGCATAGCAAGTCATTAGAGAGCAAGTTATTCTCTGAGCTATGAAGGCAATGAGACAGAGCAGAATCACCACAGGTTCCCACTGTTTTAAATTGTATGACAAAATAGCAAACTAATTCATTTTATATTTACCAAAGCTTCAAAGTTAAAATTATTTGGAAATTTTTCTGTAGTAACAGCCCTCTTCATTTCTTATGGCCTTTCTTGTGTTCATCCCTTTCTACTCACTCTTGGCTATAGTCTTGTTTCAGGTAACCTTATACACTGGAACAAACATCAGACCAGAGGCCATAGGTTCAGAAATTCAGAGCTAGAAAGGGCCTCAAAGTGTTAGGAATCCAGTGCCCCCACAATCTTACATATGTGGAAACTGAAGCACAGGGAGCTTTTAGTTGACTTGCCAGAATCATAGAGCCAGTATGTACCCAAAGTAGGATCTCCTTGACTTCCCTAGACCTCATTACTCCTCTGGATAAGGTCCAAGTTTTAGACCTGGATCTACTACTTAGTAATTGGGCGACTGAGCAAGTTTCTTCTCAGGTCCTTCCAATTTGGAATTGTGCCCAAAGGGCTTTAAAAGAATGTATGCCTTTTGATCCAGCAATACCACTACTAGCTTTGTATCCCAAACAGATAAAAAGAAAAATGGGGATGGAGCTGTTTGTACAAAAATATTTATAGCTGTGCTTTTTGTGGTGGCAAAAAATTGGAAACTGAGGATTGTCCCTCAGTTGGGGAATAGCTAAACAAATTGTGGCATATAATGGCAATGGAATACTATTGTGCTATAAGGAATGATGAACTGCTTGATTTCTATAAGAATTGGAAGGACCTGCACAAACTGATGTGGAGTGGAATAAGTACAATCAGGAGATTATAAACAGTTAACTGAAACATTATAGGACAATCAAATGTGATAGACTTTTACTAATAGCAATGCAATGATCTAGGACAATTCTGAGGGACTTATGAAAAGAATGCTATCCACAGCAAGAGAAAGAACTATTGGAATAGGAATGAAGATGAAAACATATGACATCTCTTATTTATTTGGGTATATGATTTGGGATTTGGGTTTTAAAAGATTATTACAAAAATGAATAATATGGAAATAGGATTTGAGTGATAATACATGTACAACCCAGTGGAATTGCTTGTCAGCTCCTGGAGGGGGGAGAGAAGAGGGGAAGGAGACAACATGAATCGTGTAACCTTGAAAAACTTATGTGTAGATTTATTACTGGAATAAAATAAAGAAAAAAATTTTTAAAGCTGAGGTCCTTCATTTCTAAAATGACTAGACTTTTCTAAATGGCCATCTCTAGAGTTTGGTTCCTTCTAGCCCTGAACATGATTCTGTGATAT